>NC_143190.1:57613796-57920555 GCF_051530095.1 Phoenix dactylifera | reverse complement strand
TATTCAATAGAGCTGGTTTAGGGTATAAACCTAAAAATAAGCAAAAACTCCTTAGTAATTTCTTTGTTAAAGCAGGGGAAAGTAAAACTAAGAAAATAACATGTTTTTGCTGTGGAACATTAGGACATAAAGCAAATATGTGTGATTATAGAAAAGAAAAAACTAAAAGAAGAATTAAAAGGGTTTGGGTTCCAAAAGGAACCAACATTACTAACCATGAAGGACCCAAGAAAACTTGGGTACCTAAAATTGTATGATTTGCTTGTGTAGGAGTGTCTTGCAGCCAAGGTCGACAAAAATTGTTGGTACTTGAAGCTAAGAAGGGAGGTGCTGTGACTTTTGGAGACAATAACCAAGGTCACATCATTGGTATAGGTAAAGTACAAATTACTCCTTCAACCTTTATTGATAATGTTCGATATGTTGATGGTCTTAAACATAATCTACTTAGCATTAGTCAATTGTGTGATAGAGGTTTTGATGTTTTGTTCAAACCATCCTTATGCATCATAACCAACTCAAATGACAATAGTTTAGTTTTTAAACGAATAAGACGTGGGAATGTGTATGTAGTAGATCTTGAGGATCTAGCCAAACATAACCCATGTTTAGTTGTTAATAAAACTAAGGACAATGATGCTAGTTGGTTATGGCACCGTAAGTTAGGTCATGCAAGCATGGACACAATATCAAAGCTAGTTAAAAGAGATTCCGTGATAGGTTTGCCAAAACTAAAGTTTGAAAAGAATAAAATATGTGAAGCTTGTCAATATGGCAAACAATCAAGGAACTCTTTTAAATCCATAAATTGTGTCTCTACCTCTAGACCTCTAGAACTACTACACATGGATCTATTCGGACTAACTAGAACCACAAGTCTGGGTGGAAACAAATATGGTTTAGTTATTGTAGATGATTTTTCTAGATATACTTGGGTCATGTTTTTAGCTCATAAAGATCAAGCATTTTTGGTATTTAAGAAATTTCATAAGGAAGTAACAAATGCTAGAGATACTTCAATAATAGCAATTAGAAGTGACCATGGAACCGAATTCGAAAATCATTTATTTGATGAGTTTTGTAGTAAAAAGGGGATAACTCATAATTTTTCTGCACCTAGGACACCACAACAAAATGGAGTTGTGGAAAGAAAAATAGAACTCTAGAGAAAATGGCTAGAACCATGTTATGTGAAAGTAACCTCCCTAAGTACTTTTGGGGAGAAACCATCAATACCTCATGTCATATATTAAATAGAGTTTTATTGAGACCCATTATAAAGAAAACACCTTATGAACTTTGGAAAAACAGAAAATCAAAAGTAAACTATTTTCATGTCTTTGGTTGTAGGTGTTTTGTTCATAATAATGGGAAAGACAATCTAGGCAAATTTGACTCTAAATCTGATGAGGGTATATTTTTAGGGTACTCTACAACTAGTAAAGCCTATAGAGTTTTTAATAAAAGAACCCTAGTTATAGAAGAATCTATACATGTTGTTTTTGATGATTCTAGTGATATCTCTTCTAGCAAGAGAGCTAATCTTGATGATGATGCTGAAATGCTTGAAGAAAAGATTGATGAGATGACATTACAAGATGATGAACAAAAATTAATTGAAAATGCATCATCAAGCCAAGAGGCTATTGTGGATCATGGGATGACTAAGGCTTGGAGGTATGCTCACGGGCATCCTAAGGAATTAATTTTAGATGATCCTTCTCAACCTGTTAGGACTAGAGCATCTCTTAGGAACTTAAATAATCATCTAGCTTTTGTCTCACATTTTGAACCCAAACACATAGAAGAAGCTGAAAAAGATGTAAATTGGATAAATGCAATGCAAGAAGAATTAAACCAATTTACTAGAAACAAGGTATGGAACCTAGTTGAACGACCCTCTGAATATTCAATTATAGGTACCAAGTGGATATATAAAAATAAACTTGATGAAAATGGAATTGTAATTAGGAATAAGGCTAGACTAGTAGCAAAGGGCTATAATCAAGAAGAAGGTATAGATTTTGATGAAACCTTTGCTCCTGTAGCTAGACTTGAGGCAATTCGATTATTACTAGCATTTGCATGCTCTAAGGATTTCAAATTATTTCAAATGGATGTAAAAAGTGTATTTTTAAATGGGTATATTAATGAGGAGGTGTATGTAGAACAACCTTCTGGTTTTGAAAATCATCAATACCCTAATCATGTGTATAAACTGAACGAAGCACTTTATGGTTTGAAACAAGCACCTAGAGCATGGTATGAAAGACTTAGCAAATTTCTACTAGAACATGAGTTCTCTAGGAGAAATGTAGATACAACACTGTTTCTAAATAAGAAAAACAAAGATATATTAGTAGTGCAGATTTATGTTGATGATATTATTTTCGGTGCTACTAACAATCGCCTCTGCGAAGAATTTGCTGACTTGATGCAGAGTGAGTTTGAGATGAGCATGATGAGAGAGCTGAACTATTTCCTCAGGCTTCAAATCAAACAATCTGAAGAAGGAATCTTCATCAATCAAGCTAAATACATCAAGGAGATGCTTAAGAAGTTTGATATGGAGGGAAACAAGTCAATCGGCACACCCATGAGCTCATCATGCAAATTAGACCAAGATGAATCAGGTAAATCTGTAGATCAAAAGATGTATAGAGGTATGATAGGATTTTAATTATATCTCACTGCAAGTAGACCTGATATCATGTTTAGTGTATGCATGTGTGCTAGATATCAGTCTAATCCTAAGGAATCTCATCTAATTGCAGTCAAGAGAATCTTTAAATACCTAATAGGAACAAAAAATATAGGTTTATGGTTTTCTAAAGAATCTAGCCTGAACTTAATAGGATACACAGACTCAGACTTTGCTGGTTGTAAACTTGATAAAAAAAGCACCCGCGGGTCATGTCAATTCTTAGGAGAAAATTTAATCTCATGGTTTAGCAAGAAACAAAACTCGGTTGCATTATCTACTGCTGAAGTTGAATATGTTGCAGCCGGAAGTTGTTGTGCTCAAATCATGTGGATCAAACAACAATTGGAAGATTATGGAATTAAACAAGATAAAATTTCCATTAATTGTGATAACACAAGTGCTATTAACTTAACTAAGAATCCAATTCAGCACTCAAGAACCAAACACATTGAAATAAGACATCACTTCATAAGAGATCATGTATTGAATGGTGATGTTACACTTCAATTTATTTGCACAGATGATCAACTAGCTGACATCTTCACAAAACCCTTAAGTGAAGAGCGATTTAGTGTGCTTAGGAGAGGATTAGGAGTGATTGATCCATCCTAGTGATGTTCTCTTCTATTTCATTGATTTTGATGATTAGATTGTGTTAAATGTAGAGTTTCTCATGTATGATCATCAAATCAGATCATAACTTAGTGATTGTCCCTTGTTTGGTACGAAAATAGCATGATTTTTAGGTGCGTGCCAGAGTTCGAGTCGACTCGGATACGTTTCAGAGTTGGCTCATGACGGGGAGTCGACTCGCATATAGTCGGGAGTCGACTCGAGGTCGATGGCAACATAAGGGGAGTCGACTCGCACATAGACGGGAGTCGACTCGAGGTCGATGACAGCACTAGAGGAGTCAACTCGCGCATATTTTGGAGTCGACTCGAGGTCGAGTCGACTCGCGACTTACTGGAGTCGACTCGAGGTCGGGATCTGAGTTTTTAACCCTAATCCAAGCGTTTAATCAACACTTCTATTCACCGCCTCCACTGTTCACAAACCCTAGAGCCGTCTCCGACATCGTCTCTGACCGTCGTTAGGGCTTTTCCGTCGACCTTCTTCCGTCCATTAGGTTTATTCCCCATCCCTAGGTCAAGCATGCCTCGGAAATGATTGTCCCAAGCCGGAAGAGGCCCCAACCCGCGACCGGTGCCGAGCGACGGTCCAAGGCTCGGAACGATCCCGTGAGGCCACAACCTCCGGTTCGTTCCCCGCCGAGGCCGGTTCCCTCGCGACCGTGCGCCGGGAAGGCGTCTCCACCGGGAGATATGTCAACTTCGACTATCTCTCCCGGGAGGGCTTCACCATAGGAGATAGGTTGAGGGCCCAAGGTTTAGAGTTCTTTTGTTCACTAGATCTCTCCACATACCCAGGGCTAGTTAGGGAGTTCTATGGGACAGTGCATAGGAGAAATGGTGGAATACAGGGAACCGTAGCGGGTGTCCCTCTATTCATTTCTGAGGATTTCATAGCACAAATCCTACATCTTCCCCAAGTTGGGGTATTTCCTACACACCCTGAGGATAGGACTGAGGCCCTTACGATCATTTTAGGGAGTCCACCCCAGTCCCCACTAGATGAGGTGTCCGCTGGCTCACTTTCTGTTGAGATGTGGCTCCTCCTGAGTATTATCTCCGGGACCCTATTTCCTAAAACCGGCCGTTTTGACTTTGTGTCCGAGAGGGACCTAGCCCTCATGTACTACATTCTCCAAGACACCCCTATTAACTTTCCCAAACTGATCTACAAATACCTATGTGAGCCACTAGATAAACCTAGGCTCACCCTTCCATATGGGATGCTATACACCCTTATCTTTAGGGAGTCTGAGATTCCCATTCCTGAGGGGGAACCCTCTCGTGCCCTGCGATACACTGATCGCATGGGTGAGGGAATCCTTCACAGGATGGGTTTTTATAAGGTAGAGGGAACCTGGGTCAGGAAACCATCCTCCTCCACACCTACTACTAGACACTCCCCCAGTCCTGATCCTGATTCTGACTTTTCCACCTTTTCCTCCACCTCAGCACCATCCACCTCAGCCGGACCCTCCTCCTCAGCACCACCCACTCAGCCGACAGAGGTCCGGATTTCTCCTGAGCAGCTCCGGGAGTTACGACAGGAGATTGTACGGGATCTTCGGGATGACCTGCTGAGGGAGCTCCGAGGTCCAGCCACTGCCCCTTCTTCTGCATTGGTTCCGTCACTATCAGTCGTGACCGAGATGACGGCTCATCTGAGGGAGGAGATCTACAATGTCAGAAGCCTGATACAAGCCCAATTCTCCAACATGAGCGATGTCACAAGCAACACACGGAAGATGCGAGATGACATCCGACATGACTTGGGCACTCAGAGTCAGGGGGCCAAGCGACTGGCGAATGTGTTGATCGCCAAGTTGGACAAACTCCAGGAGACTCTGACTGAGCTTTCCACGACGCACAGTAGAGCCACCTCGGCGATCATCACACAGCTAGGGAACGTCACTGATGGGGTCAGTCTACTAATGGAACAATCAAGACTGAGCAGAGGAGCCACATCCTCGAGGAAGCCCTAGCTTATTTTGTTTATTTTGACATGTATTTACTGCTTTACTCTTTGTATTCACAAATGTACCTACACATACATCAATACAATGAGTAGACAATTTTCTTCAATATTGTGCTAATTTCATCTCTAATTGCTTGTGTGATGTGATTTCTTCCTTTTTGATACGATGACAAAAAGGGGGAGAAATATCTTTAATAGATATGTAAAAGGAATCAATGAAAATCAATAAAAAGAAAACTTTTAAAACACACAATTATTTGTTCTTAGTGGATTCGATACCTCGAGGCTCATTATCTCTCTGTTGGGGCTCCTAATGGAGTAATCTCCAGAATCTATTCAAGAGATATTCGGAGATTAGTTGAATCATACTTAAGAACAAATTGGCAGATTTTTCCTCTAAAAACTAAAAATTTAAGTTCAAAAGATTTCATACACTAAAAGAAATTTTAGAGAATCAAAACAAAGTTGAATACATGTATTGAGGGGGAGAATCTGAATTTTTAAGAAAGCAAAATCATTAAATATATATAAGCCAAACAATTGATTGCATGATACGAATGCTTATATAATTCCAAATGAAAGGGGGAGCTTTAACTCCAAAATTTATTTTTTCACACCTTTCAAGTTTGGATAAATTAAATAGCCAGACACTTGAATTCATTTTAAAATTTTATTATAAATTTTTTTGTTTGTTGAGCAATTCACTTTACATATACTCAATGTTTTGTCATCATCAAAAAGGGGGAGATTATGGAGTGATTGATATAATCCTATTTGATTTTGATGAGCTCAAAGCATTTGAGTATATCTTATGTTTACTAATGAATTCAATCTAGTGTTTCAGTAAAAATCTTGTAAATTTATGGTTAAGTGTCTCTAGATTTGGTTCAAGACATTTTGGATAAGTTAAGAAGTCAATTTGAACCAAAGTCTGAGACTCGAGTCGACTCCGGGATATTATGAGTCGACTCCAAGCGTATCAGAAGCACTGACACAGGCTCGAGTCGACTCCGGAACATTACGAGTCGACTCCGACTGAGAACAGACAGACGAACAGAAAGACTCAACTCAAAACCTGTCAGCGAGCCGACTCCTGAAGAGCGCAAGTCGACTCCGATGCTTGCCGAGTCGACTCCAGAGTAGTATGAGTCGACTCCAGGGAGTTACAGACAGAAAGACAGAGAAGTCATTTTGGACCCTGAGAGCCGAGCCGACTCCTGAGGAACACGAGTCGACTCCGATACTTGGCAGGTCGACTCCAAAGAAAGCGAGAGTCGACTCTCAGTGTTATACAAGGCAAAAGTCAGAGAGCAACTTTCGGACACTGAGAGCCGAGTCGACTCCCGCAAAGCCCGAGTCGACTCCGAGACAGCGCGACCCCAAAAAGACAGAAGACAGTATTTTTGTCTCTGAGACGCGAGTCGACTCCAAGATAGTTCCAGTCGACTCCAAGGCAGCGCTACTCCAAAAAGACAAAAGACTGTTTTTCGGATACTGAGAGCCAAGTCGACTCCGAAACAGTCCGAGTCGACTCCAAGACTGCACGAGCCAAAAGACAGAAGATCGGGAGTTCGGGCTCTGAGCGCCGAGTCGACTCCCAGAATTTTCGAGTCGACTCGAGTGAGCAAAGTTGAAGAATACCTCTATGGATTCCTTGGAATGAGTCGACTCCAAAAGTGCCAGGTCAGCTCCAGATTTTGGGGAGTCGACTCCGGGTTAAGTCGAGTCGACTCCCAGTCGAGAAGCTCACTTTAATTCAAATTCGGAACAGTTGCCAAGCCGACTCCAGAAAAGCATGAGTCGACTCCTGCTGCAGCCGAGTCGACTCCAGATCGCGCGAGTCGACTCCGATCCCAACGGAAACATTGTCAGGATGTGCAGAATGTGCAGAACGGCTAGTAGATTGTGTCTAACGGCTAGTTTCCGTGGGGAATGGCTTAAATAGCCACAGAGGACTGTAGCAAAGCAGAGAAGTGAGATTCCACTCTAAGAAAACAAGAAACTTTCATCTGCAAACTGATTTCAACGGAAAAGAAGGAAGAGGGCCATTAACTCCATTCAACCAACTCTTTCCAGCATTAAAGAAGTCTCCTTCAGCCTTCAAGTCTTCAAGACATTCAAGAGGAGACCCAGAGTTCGAGAAGCCCTCCTCTACATCGTCATAAACTAGTTTGAGGGCTCTTAACTTCTCTATTGTTTATATTGCCGAATATCTGCTTTCTTAGAAGCTGTATTTTTCTCTTTATTCCTTCTTTCCATTTGGTCCTTACTTGATTCAATCAGGAGATTGAATCAAGGGTGTATAGGTTTGTTGGTGAGCCTAGGTTGAAACCAACGTGTAAGGGTTTGATTGTGATCCCGGGAAAACAATCGGGTGGTTCTAGTCGGTGAGCCTGGGAAAACCGACCGAGTTTGTTGTGATCTCGTAAAACAACAAGTTGGGTTGTGAGCTTGTAAAACAACCGGCTGTAATCCGAGGGGTTATAGTGAATTCCCAAGTGAGGCTTGGGGAGTGGACGTAGGAGCAAGGGTTAGCTCCGAACCACTATAAAATTATTGTGTTTGTGATTGCCTTTGTGTCTCTTACTTTCATTTCATTCACTGCACATAGCATCTAATTAATCAACTTGCAAAAAGTGTTAATTAGTATTACACAAACCATTTAATTGTAATAATTATTTTAAAACCCAATTCACCCCTCCTCTTGGGTTGTCTATCTGGGCAACACGATCCATACTCGAATACCTATAACCCTAGTTGGAAGAATCATCCAAATTTTAGGTGGAGAAACGATCATCCTCAACAGTCACACCATTCAGCTCCTCCACCTACACATCCTACTTTTGCATCACCACCCTCCCAAAAGCCGAATATTGAGGATACCTTGCAATCTATACAAACTTTTCTACAAGGTCAAGCTAATATCAATGCTCAAAATATTCAAAATTTTGAAGATATAAGGAACCAATTGTCAATGTTGACTACTGTCCTAAGTACCCAAGAGAAGGGTAAGCTTCCAGCTCAAACCCAACCTAACCCACAAGTGCACGGTAGTAATAATACGGCTCTTTCTAGTTCGCATACAGAACATGCAAAGAGCATCATGACTTTGCGTAATGGAAAAGTCATTGATCAGACCGTCCCATTGAGACCGCAGGTCACTTCTAATTCTGATGCTCCCAAAGTCGATGAAAGGGACAAAGAAGAAGTTGAGGTCCCAACTTCTACCAAGAAAGTTGAATGTCCTTTTCCTCCACCTTTTCCACAATGGTTAAAGCAGTTGCAAAAGCTCGAACCTAATTCTGAAATTCTTGAGCTTTTTAAACAAGTAAAGATCAACATACCTCTTCTTGATGCAATCAAACAAGTACCCTCATATGCCAAATTTTTGAAGGACTTGTGTACTGTTAAGCGCCGATTAAATGTTAAGAAGAAGGCATTTTAACTGAAAATGTGAGTGCTATTTTGCAGCACAACATTCTCCCTAAATATAAAGATCCAGGTTGCCCAACCATCTCATGCATCATAGGCGACTTTAGAATAGAGCGAGCATTGTTAGATTTAGGGGCGAGTGTGAATTTGTTGCCATATTCTGTATATGAGCAACTTGGTTTAGGTGAGTTGAAGCCAACCTCCGTCACTTTGCAATTAGCTGACAGGTAAGTTAAAATTCCAAGGGGGATTATCGAGGATGTATTAGTCCAAGTAGACAAGTTCTATTTTCCTGGTGATTTTATCGTATTGGACACACATCCAGCTTCGAACTCACAGTCTCAAATTTCGGTCATTTTAGGACGTCCATTCCTTGCAACTTCTAATGCATTGATTAATTGTAGAAATGGCGTCATGAAGCTTTCTTTCAGTAACATGACCTTAGAACTGAACATTTTTAATGTGTGCAAACAACCCAATGATCCTGAAGAAAGTAAGGAGGTTGATTGGGTTGAAACCATCACGGAAGAATATTTGTTAGCTGAAGCATTTAACAACTTATCCGATGATGGCTTGATTGATTGGTGTCCTAATGGCACCAATGATGATGATTCGTCAATCACACCTATTGTGGATAGTTTGGATATCAAGATGGTCAATGGGTGGAGACCGAAAGTAGGAGAATTTGAGAGGTTGTTGCCTCAAGAGGCGAAAATAGTACCATCCCATGAGCAAGCACCCAAGCTCGAATTGAAACCCTTAGCGAGCGAACTTAAGTATGCCTTTCTTGGACTCAATGACACTTTTTCTGTAATCATCTCATCTGGACTTGATCATATCCAAGAAAGAAAATTACGTGGTGTTCTAAAAAATCATAAGGGAGCCTTAGGGTGGTCTATTGCCGACTTGAAGGGGATTAGCCCCTTAGTTTGCACGAATCGGATATATTTGGAGGACAATGCCAAAACCACAAGGCAAATGCAACGAAGGTTAAATCCTACGATGAGAGATGTGGTTAAGGCATAAGTCCTTAAGTTGCTTGACGTGGGTATTATTTACCCAATTTCCGACAGCAAGTGGGTAAGCCCAACTCAAGTCGTTCCTAAGAAGTCGGGTTTGACGGTGGTAGAAAATGAACAAGGTGAACTAGTTCCAACTCGTGTCCCGACGAGTTGGCGCATGTGTGTTGACTACCGAAAGCTGAATTTGCTCACACGAAAGGATCACTTTCCTCTACCCTTCCTAGACCAAGTGTTGGAGAGAGTTGCAGGGCATGATTTCTATTATTTTCTCGATGGCTATTCGGGATATTATCAAATTGAAATTTTACCAGAAGATCAAGAGAAGACTACCTTCACTTGTCCTTTTGGCACATTTGCTTTCCGACGAATGCCATTCGGGTTGTGTAATGCACCTGCAACATTCCAGAGATGCATGCTCAGCATCTTTGAAGACATGAACGAGAAGTTTTTGGAAGTGTTCATGGATGACTTCTCCATTTTTGGTGACTCATTTGATGATTGCTTGTCACATTTACAAGCAGTCTTAGCTCGATGTATAGAAAAGAATTTGATATTGAATTGGGAGAAATGCCACTTCATGGTACCAATAGGAATTGTCCTAGGACATATTGTTTCAACGAAGGGCATGGAAGTTGATAGAGCTAAGATCGATTTAATTGCTAAGCTACCTACACCCAAGATGGTTAGAGATGTTCGATCATTTTTGGGTCACGCCGGATTTTATAGGAGGTTCATCAAGGACTTTAGTGTCATAGCTCGACCATTATGTAACCTCCTGTCCCTTGATACACCGTTCAATTGGACTGAAACCTGTCAGGAGGCATTCGAAAAGTTGAAGTCTATGCTTAGCATTGCACCCATTGTGCGACCACCCGATTGGTCATTACGTTTTGAGATTATGTGCGACGCTAGCGACTATGCGATAGGAGCTGTCCTAGGACAACGCAAGAATAATAAGCCATATGTCATTTACTATGCAAGCAAAATCTTAAACGATGCTCAAATGAATTACACCACTACCGAAAAGGAATTGCTTGCAGTAGTATTTGCATTAGACAAATTTTGTTCTTATATCCTTGGTGCTCCTATTGTTATCTTCACGGACCATGCAGCACTAAAATATTTGCTAGATAAGAAAGAGGCCAAACTACGCCTAATACGATGGATACTTCTACTCCAAGAATTTGACATCACCATCAAAGATAAAAAGGGAGTAGAAAATGTGATTGCTGACCATTTATCACGGCTAGTTTTTCATGATTCGGTGCCACAGTTTTCCATCAAGGACTCATTTCCTGAAGAGCAGTTGTTTGCACTCTCTACTGTGCCATGGTTCGCTGACATTGTAAATTTTCTTGTTACAAACTGGATTCCGGAGCATTGGGGGTCGACAGATAGAAAAATTTTCTTGCGCGAAGTAAAGAATTATTACTATGACGAACCCTATTTATTTAAATATTGCAATGATCAAATCTTTAGACGATGCATACCGGATCATGATATACAAAGCGTACTCTCTTTCTGCCATACTAATGCTTGTGGTGGACACTTTGCCTCGAAGAAAACTGTTGCAAAGGTCTTGCAATATGGTTTCTATTGGCCTACTATGTTCAAAGATGCCCACGAGTTCTGCAGGACATGTGATCCATGTCAACGTATTGGAAGTCTAACTCGTAGGCAAATGATGCCTCTTCAACCCATTACTATTATCAAAATTTTCGATTATTGGGGCATCGATTTTATGGGCCCATTCCCACCGTCTTTTGGATATGAATACATTTTAGTTGGTGTCGAGTATGTGTCCAAATGGGTAGAAGCTGTCGCTTGTAGGACCAATGATCACAAACCTGTCCTGAAGTTTTTAAAAGAAAATATTTTTTCACGATTTGGGATGCCTAAGGTTATAATTAGTGACGGTGGAAAACACTTTTGTAATAAGCCTTTTGAGACATTATTAAAAAAGTATGGTGTCACCCACAGAGTTGCTACCCCATATCACCCGCAAACTAGTGGCCAAGTAGAATTAGCCAATAGGGAAATCAAGCGTATTTTAGAAAAAACGGTAAATCCATCACGAAAAGATTGGTCCTTAAAACTATCAGATGCATTATGGGCCTATCGGACTGCATACAAAACCATTCTTGGCATGTCTCCCTACCGGCTAGTCTACGGAAAAGCGTGTCATCTGCCTGTAGAAATAGAACATAAATCGTATTGGGCAATTAGAAAATTGAATTTTGATTTACAAGATGCCGGTCTAGCTAGAAAATTGCAATTGAACGAGCTTAATGAGATTCGCATAGATGCTTATGACAATGCTAAAATTTGCAAAGAACGAATGAAGATCTTACATGATAAATCAATTTAAAAAAAATCTTTTGAACCTTTGCAAAAAGTTCTTTTATATGATTTCTGTTGCGGGATTTTCACCCCGGCAACAGCCTTAGTCCCAACCGAGCCGAGCAGAAAGAGACCGCGTCCCCCACGAGGTATTGTCCGCTTTGGGCGCTCCGGTCCGCGCGTCCAGCGCTGACGGAGGGAGACGTTTTCGGCCCGCGCGTCCAGCGCTGACGGGGGGATTGCCCTCACGGTTTTGTCCCACAAAAGGGCCCTCGTGAGGAAAAGGCTTCGCCCTCCTCATTATAAGGCACGGAACCTTTCCGCTCTAGCCGATGTGGGACTAAATTCAAGGCCCCCTCCCCCCCACAACATAGCCCCCCCAGCGGGAAGGTTCCGGCCAGGTTTTACCCCAACGGGCCCCCACAGTCCTGGAGGGTAGTCAATGGAGAGAGGAGGCTGGCCCTCCTTCTAGCGCCATCTGTTGCAGGATTTTCACCCCGGCAACAGCCTTAGTCCCAACCGAGCCGAGCAGAAAGAGACCGCGTCCCCCACGAGGTATTGTCCGCTTTGGGCACTCCGGTCCGCACGTCCAGCGCTGACGGAGGGAGACGTTTCCGGCCCGCGCGTCCAGCGCTGACGGGGGGATTGCCCTCACGGTTTTGTCCCACAAAAGGGCCCTCATGAGGAAAAGGCTTCGCCCTCCTCATTATAAGGCACGAAACCTTTCCGCTCTAGCCGATGTGGGACTAAATTCAAGGCCCCCTCCCCCCCCCCACAACAGCATTAATAGAGTTTCTTCATTTCACTTTCGTCCTTCTTCTTTTTAACTCTTGGTAGCGTCTCGCTGACTCCCGACTCTTGAAATTCTTCTGGCGCTAGGCCAGGTATCTGAGGGTTAGGCCTCAGGGAATTCTTCCGGCGCTAAGCCAGGCATCCGAGGGTTAGGCCTCAGGAACTTCTTCCGGCGCTAAGCCAGGCATCCGAGGGTTAGGCCTCAGGAACTTCTTCCGGCGCTAAGCCAGTCATCCGAGGGTTAGGCCTCAGGAACTTCTTCCGGCGCTAAGCCAGGCATCCGAGGGTTAGGCCTCAGGAACTTCTTCCGGCGCTAAGCCAGTCATCCGAGGGTTAGGCCTCAGGAACTTCTTCCGGCGCTAAGCCAGTCATCCGAGGGTTAGGCCTCAGGAACTTCTTCCGGCGCTAAGCGAGGCATCCGAGGGTTAGGCCTCAGGAACTTCTTCCGGCGCTAAGCCAGTCATCCGAGGGTTAGGCCTCAGGAACCTCTTCCGGCGCTAAGCCAGTCATCCGAGGGTTAGGCCTCAGGAACTTCTTCCGGCGCTAAGTCAGGCATCCGAGGGTTAGGCCTCAGGAACTTCTTCCGGCGCTAAGCCAGGCATCCGAGGGTTAGGCCTCAGGAACTTCTTCCGGCGCTAAGCCAGGCATCCGAGGGTTAGGCCTCAGGAACTTCTTCCGGCGCTAAGCCAGGCATCCGAGGGTTAGGCCTCAGGAACTTCTTCCGGCGCTAAGCCAGGCATCCGAGGGTTAGGCCTCAGGAAATTCCGCTCGTTGGTCGGCCAAGGCTGGCGCAAGCCGAGGCGACCGGTCGGGGCTTCAGGCTAGTCTGCTCCCGGGATGATCATCGGGTTAGCCTGGCATCCGAGGGCCGATCCTCGGGAGATTTCGCTCGTTGGTCGGCCAAGGCTGGCGCAAGCCGAGGCGACCGGTCGGGGCTTCAGGCTAGTCTGCTCCCGGGATGACCATCGGGTTAGCCTGGCATCCGAGGGCCGAGCCTCGGGAGATTCCGCTCGTTGGTCGGCCAAGGCTGGCGCAAGCCGAGGCGACCGGTCGGGGCTTCAGGCTAGTCTGCTCCCGGGATGATCATCGGGTTAGCCTGGCATCCGAGGGCCAAGCCTCGAAAAATTCCGCTCGTTGGTCGGCCAAGGCTGGCGCAAGCCGAGGCGACCGGTCGGGGCTTCAGGCTAGTCTGCTCCCGGGATGATCATCGGGTTAGCCTGGCATCCGAGGGCCGAGCCTCAGAGAAATTCCGCTCGTTGGTCGGCCAAGGCTGGCGCAAGCCGAGGCGACCGGTCGGGGCTTCAGGCTAGTCTGCTCCCGGGATGATCATCGGGTTAGCCTGGCATCTGAGGGTTGTCAGGCCTCAGGAAATTCTGCTCGTTGGTCGGCCAAGGCTGGCGCAAGCCGAGGCGACCGGTCGGGGCTTCAGGCTAGTCTGCTCTCGGGATGATCATCGGGTTAGCCTGGCATCCGAGGGCCGAGCCTCGGGAAATTCCGCTCGTTGGTCGGCCAAGGCTGGCGCAAGCCGAGGCGACCGGTCGGGGCTTCAGGCTAGTCTGCTCCCGGGATGATCATCGGGTTAGCCTGGCATCCGAGGGCCGAGCCTCGGAAAATTCCGCTCGTTGGTCGGCCAAGGCTGGCGCAAGCCGAGGCGACCGGTCGGGGCTTCAGGCTAGTCTGCTCCCAGGATGATCATCGGGTTAGCCTGGCATCCGAGGGCCGAGCCTCAGGGAAATTCCGCTCGTTGGTCGGCCAAGGCTGGCGCAAGCCGAGGCGACCGGTCGGGGCTTCAGGCTAGTCTGCTCCCGGGATGATCATCGGGTTAGCCTGGCATCCGAGGGCCGAGCCTCAGGGAAATTCCGCTCGTTGGTCGGCCAAGGCTGGCGCAAGCCGAGGCGACCGGTCGGGGCTTCAGGCTAGTCTGCTCCCGGGATGATCATCGGGTTAACCTGGCATCCGAGGGCCAAGCCTCGGGAAATTCCGCTCGCTGGTCGTGCGCCTGTCGCTTGCCGCCCGACGGGATTTCTCCGTGGCCAGCTGCGATCGTGTTTCTCCTCCTCTCCAAGCGTCGCCTGGGGAACACCAGATGGGCATTAAATGCTAATTGAGGGGTTACCTGGGAAATCGGACCGCCAGTTGCTGCTTGCGAGGAGTGTCAGTTAAGCGGCCGCGATACGCGCGTTCTTCGAGGCGGATGCGGCCTGGGCGCGAGCGGAGATATGTGGACCTAGGGGTACAGGCCACCCGAAGTGTCCTGCACAAAGAATGCGATTAAGGAGAATAACGCTTAGGAAATCGCGGGAAGATACGTCTCGAGAGCCGGATCGGCTCCGGATTCAATGCGCCCGCATTTATTGGAGCCACCCGCATCGGAACGACCGGGGGGCCACAGTTTGGCTATAAATATAGGTGCAGGTGCGATGGAGCCTGTCAAGCCGGAGCTGTTCAGGTTGCCATAGATCGTGGGCCTCCTCTCCGGCGCATGGTTGAGAGACCCCTACCGAAGGAACGGGAGGCGCGCCCTTCGCGACTTCCGCCAACTAGCCGTTTCATCTGGGATCAACAAGGAGGTTCTCCCCGGCGGAACTCCGCTCTAGGCGTTTCATCCGGGATTACGTCTCCCCTCCTTGAAGTTCGGCCTCCCGATTGAGCTCCGCACCAGGCGCTTGATCCGGGACCGCGCCTCCATATGCTCTTCTCCCTTGTATTCCTTCTCTCCCCTAACACTGGGAAGGACCGGAATATCCCTTGGAGGTGGCGTTCCCCTGGAGGCAGCGGGAGCTTCGTCTGCGGCGGCTCCTCGTCTTTTTCGTGAGGCGTGGATGGCTCCTCTGGGTAGGAGCAGTGTGGACTTCTCCTTCGTCCACTTCTTCTTCATCCGCGCTGGCTCTTCGTCTTTTTCGTGAGACGTCGATGGCGCCTCCGGTTGGAAGCACCCACTTCCGGTGGGATTGCAGCCGCTTCGGATGGAGGTTTCGGGATCCCAGATCTCCAGCTCCTCGGAGTCTCCACCTCTTCTTTACTTTCTTTACACCCTAATTCCCCTCTGGGAATTCCTTGTAATCACACGAGCACGCCGTTGTAACCAGAAATTATTGAAATGAAAAGTGTTATACATTTTTGAACTGTCTTTCTGGCATTGTCGTTCTACTGGTAATACATCCGCAGGTTAGCGGAATTCCAGCTTCTTGGAATTTCTCGACCATCTAGGGCCTCCAACTGGTAGGAGCCAGGTCGGTTTACCCAGCGAACCCTATACGGGCCTTCCCAATTTGGCGCTAGCTTCCCACCTTCCGCAGGTTGAGATGCTTTAGCTCGCCTTAGCACCAGATCTCCGATTCTGAAAAGCTTCGGTCGGACCTTGGAGTTGTAATATCGGGCCACCCTCCGCTGATACATCGCCATCCGAACCTGCGCCATTTCCCTCGCTTCTTCCAAGAGATCCAGGTTCCCTCGGAGTTGCTCCGAATTGGCCTCGGGTCGGTGCGCGGCCACCCGAGGTGAGGGGAGTCCGAGCTCCACGGGGACAACGGCTTCCGTGCCATAGGTTAGGCTGAAAGGCGTCTCCCCGGTAGGAATCCGATGCGTGGTCCGATACGCCCAAAGGACATTCTCGAGTTCTTCGACCCAAGCTTGCCCCGTCCGACCGATTCGCGCTTTGATTCCTTGGAGGATTGTCCGATTTGTGACCTCGGCCTCGCCGTTGGTTTGGGGATGCGACACAGATGTGAACCGATGCTCGATCCCGAACTCTTCGCAGAAGTCACGGAAATGCTTGTTGTCGAACTGTCGGCCATTATCCGAGATGAGGACCCGAGGTACCCCAAATCGAACAATGATGTTCTTCTTCACGAACTTCCGGACTTGCGCCTCCGTGATAGTGGCCAGCGGCTCTGCCTCCACCCACTTGGTGAAGTAGTCGATTGCAACAATCAAAAATTTTCGCTGAGCTGAAGCGACGGGGAATGGTCCGAGGATATCCATTCCCCACTGGGCGAAGGGCCAGGGTGCAGTGATTGGTGCCAAGGGGACAGAAGGGACTCTCTGGACGTTGGCGTGGCGCTGACAGGCGTCGCATTTCCGTACATGATCCTTTGAGTCCTCCAACAAGGTAGGCCAATAATAGCCTTGCCTCATGATCTTGTGCGCCAAGGACCTAGCCCCCAAGTGTGATCCGCAAACGCCTTCGTGGACTTCGCCGAGGACGTAGGCCGCTTCCGAGGGGCGGAGGCACTTTAAGAGGGGGCGGTGAACGAGGTCCGATACAGCCTCCCTTCATAGAGTACGTAGTGGGCGGACTTCATAACAAGTCGCCGAGCTTGATCTTCGTCTTCAGGGAGGATCCCTTCGGCGAGGTAGGCGACAAGCGGGGCCATCCAAGACGGCTCCGGATCAATCGCCATCACCGCTCCAGCCTCGCCGATGCTCGGGGCAGCCAGGGTCTCCAGGTAGATCGCCCTCGACAAGTTGTGCGCGTCTGCGCTCACTAAGCGGGACAACCTGTCGGCCCTGGCATTTTCACTTCTTGGGACCTGCTGGATGTCGACACTGCCGAGGTCGGAAATGAGTGCTTGCACCTTCCGGACGTAATTCTGCATGGTCGGGTTCCGGGCTTCGAACTCCCCACGGACCTGCCCGACCACCAGCTGGGAGTCGGTGAAGACCTTCAGGCGCCGGATGCCGAGCTCCTTGGTGAGTTTGAGTCCCGTGACTAGGGCCTCGTACTCCGCCTCGTTGTTGGTCACTGGAAATCCGAACCTCAAGGCATACTCGGCTATCACTCCATCAGGGCTGGTGAGGACCAGCCCGGCCCCTCCACCTTCGGGGTTCGACGACCCATCGATGTGAAGCGTCCAAATTGGGAGGTCGAGGCTGGGTGTTTCCGGCGACCTAGGTTCCGCCTCCTGCACCGTGCACTCAGCGAGGAAATCCGCGAGCGCTTGGGCCTTGATGGCGGGTCGGGGCTGGTAGCGGATGTCGAACTCACCAAGTTCTACTGCCCACTTCACCAGCCGTCCCGCATTCTCAGGATTGCTGAGGATCTACCGCAGCGGTTGATCGGTCAAGAGGGTGACAGAATGGGCCTGGAAGTAGGGGCGAAGCCTCCTGGTCGCGGTCAGCAGCGCGAAGGCGATCTTTTCAGCCTTCGTATACCGCGTCTCGGCATCCTGTAGGACCCGGCTGATGTAGTACACAGGCTTCTGGAGCTTTGCCTCTTCCCGAACCAGTACCGCACTGACTGCGGTTGGGGAGACCGCCAGATAGAGGTAGAGCATCTCCCCTTCTTGCGGCTTAGACAGCAGGGGAGGAGACGCCAAGTATTCCTTGAGCTGGTCGAATGCTGCTTGACATTCGGCCGTCCAGAGGAAGTCTTTCGGGCGTTTCAACACCTTGAAGAAAGGTTGGCAGCGTTCGGCCAATTTTGCCACAAATCGTCCGAGCGCGGCGACCCTCCCAGCGAGCTCCTGAACCTCCTTCACTTTGGTCGGAGGGGACATATCTTGGATGGCCTTGATTTTGTCCGGGTTGGCTTCGATCCCCCGCTGGTTGACAATGAAACCGAGGAACCTCCCGGCCGAAGTGCCAAAGGCGCACTTCGCTGGGTTCAGCTTCATGTGAAACTTCCGCAAGGTGGCGAAAGTCTCCTCCAGATCCGCGATGTGCTGGTCTGCATGGCGGCTCTTCACCAGCATATCGTCCACGTACACCTCCATGTTCCGGCCGATTTGCTCTTTGAAGATTTTGTTGACGAGGCGCTGGTAAGTGGCGCCAGCATTCTTCAGACCGAAGGGCATTACCTTGTAACAGTACAGCCCCCGGTCTGTTATAAAGGCAGTTTTCTCCTCGTCCTGTGGAGCCATCATTATCTGGTTGTAGCCGGAGAAGGCGTCCATGAAAGACCGCAGCTGATATCCGGAAGTCGCGTCGACCAGTTGGTCTATCCGCGGAAGCGGAAAGCTATCCTTGGGGCATGCCTTATTCAGGTCGGTGTAGTCGACGCACATCCTCCACTTTCCGCTCGCCTTCCGGACAAGTACGACATTTGCCAGCCATTCGGGGTAGCTGACCTCCCTTATGAATCCTGCCTCCAAGAGTTTGTCTACCTCCTGGTCGACCACTCGGATCCGATCCGGGGCACAGTGTCTCTTCTTCTGTTTTACCGGTCGGTGGGTCGGGTCGACGTTGAGGGCGTGAGAAATGACCTCCGGGTCGATCCCAGGTACATCGGCCGCCGACCAGGCAAACACATCGACATTGGCTCGGAGGAATTCCACCAACCGGGCCCGAGCTCCCAGGTCGAGATTGGCGCCGACCCGGATCGTCCTGTCCGGGCGACCTTCCTCGAGGGGAACTTCGATCACACCCTCGGCCGGTTCCCCGTGCCGCAAGGCCACCTCGTCTCTGGCGTCGAGGGACTCGACGCTTAAGGCTTATACGGGCTTCTTCCCTTTGAGAGTTGCTAGGAAACATTGCCTTGCGGTCGGTTGGTCACCTCGGACCTCTCCAATCCCGACCGCCGTGGGGAACCGCATGAGCAAGTGGTACGTAGAGACCACCGCGCGAAGGGCGTTCAGTCCGGGTCGTCCGAGGATAGCGTTGTAGGCCGAGGGAACACGGACGACCAAGAACCCGAGCCGCACCGTGGCTTCTGCGGGTGCAACGCCCGCAGTCACAGGCAGCTCAACGACACCTTCGGCCGAGATAGCGTCACCAGTGAATCCTATGAGAGGGGTGGATGTTTTGTGCAACAATTGTCTGGACAAGCTCATCTTTTGGAAGGCCTCGTAAAACAAAATATCAGCTGAGCTTCCACTATCCACAAGAACACGCCTTACATCATAGTTTGCCATAGTGAGGGAGATCACCATGGCGTCATCGTGGGGGGTCTGAACCCCCTTTACATCTTCATCACAAAAAGTGATTACATTACCGACCCTCTGCCTCTTTGCGACGGCTGCCCCTGACGCTTCAGTCGAGCCCCCTGCGTTCCTCTCGGGCCGGGGGCAGCCGTCGGTGATAGTGTGGATCACGCCCGCGACGGGTCGATTCTGCTCCCGAGGCTCCTGAGGAGCCGGATCGGCCGGACGCGGGTCTGCGGGGGGACGTCGGTCGTTCACATATCGACCGAGACGCCCTCGGCGGATGAGAGCCTCGATCTCGTCCCGAAGCTGGAAGCAGTCTTCGGTGTCGTGGCCGTGGTCCCGGTGGTACTCACAGTACGCCCGAGAGGGCCTCCTCCCAGGAATCTTCTTCATCTATCTCGGGACCGGGAGGTCCTCCCGCCCCTTGATTTCCATGAGGATCTGGGCCCGGAGAGTCAGGAGAGGAGTGTACCGGTTGAAACGTCGGGACGGAGAACGAGGGCGTAGGGCGCCGTGGTTCCTCGCCGGCGACAGGCTTCTGCGCCGACGTTGAGGCGTCGGGCTCCTCCTCTGGCGTGCCTCTTTTCGCCTTTTCTTCCCGAGCTTTGGAGGGATCTCGGCGGCCTCCTTGCTCCGGTGGGCGGCCGCCTCCTCGGCGTCCGCATACTGGTTCGCCCGGGACAACAGCTCCGGGAAGCTCCGCGGCAGGCGTTTGTCCAGGGAGAAGGTGAGTCTGCCCTTTCGGAAGCCACGCTTCAGGGCTGAAAGAGCCACTTCCTGGCTCAGGTTCCGGACTTCCAGCGTAGCCTTGTTGAAGCGGGTAAGATAATCCCGCAAGCTTTCTCCCTCGTTTTGCCGGACATCAAAGAGGGAGTCGGAGACCAGTCGCCGCCGGCTACTGACGGCGAAATGGGTGATGAAGAGGCGAGTAAACTGGTCGAAGGACTGGATTGAGTTAGCCTCCAAGCCGGCGAACCACGCCCTTGCCGGGCCACGGAGGGTCGCCGGGAAGGCCTTGCAGAGGAGAGGATCTGATGCTCCGTGGAGGAGCATAAGGGTCCTGAAACTCTCGACGTGATCCCGCGGGTCCGCCGCCCCGTCATAGGGCTCGATCGCCGGCATTTTAAACCCCGGCGGATTCGGGGTCCGCAGGATCCTCGAGGCAAGCGCCGGCTGGGAGGAGATCTCCAAGTCGGCGAAGGAATCTTTGGAGTGGCCCTTCAGGACCTGGAGTTGTCGGTGGAGATCGTCCACCCGCCGGTCCAGGGAGCGCGACCGATGGGTGGGAGACAAGGTGCACCGAGAGGGGGACCGACTGGAGCGCGGGTTCCTTGAGGACTGGGGGGTCTGGGAACGCGCCCGGGCCCGCCTCTCGTACCCCGCGCAGCTCCGATGGGAAGGTCCCGGCAGAATGGACCGTGCTCGAGAATCTTCCTCGCGCCGGCGCTCCTCCCCATGGAAGAGGAAGGAGCGCGGGTTGAGGAGGACAGGTGAGCGCTCAGGGAGCAGCGGCTCCTGGGCCCGCTGCGGCGCCCGAGACATCACACCCTGCAGGTTCTGCACTGCCTCCGCGAGGGTGCGAACCTGCTGGGCTAACTGGTCGAACTGAGCGGCTTCGACCATCTGAATGGGGGGTGGAACGGTGGAGTGTTGCTGAGAATGTGTTAGAGACGCAGCGGCCTCCCGGCCGGAGGCGCGAGAGGCCCCGCGACCGGAGGCATTGGAAGCTCCACGACCACCTCGCCGTGCCATTACGATCGCTCTGAGATTCGGGCCCTCCTTCTAGCGCCAACTGTTGCTGGTGGTCCAAACCGAGAACGATTGGCACAGCGGTGTGAACGGAGTTCCGTTTGGGTTGCCTTGGTTGGTGTTGATTGCGCTCCACTTTCCACCGGGAAACCTGCAAGCAAGCCTCGCACCACCACTGGGGTAGTGGGGGCCCTCCGACGATCAAGTCAGAGGAGATTGGAGGAGAAGGAGAGATAATAGTAGCAAGTAGGAGAATGCTCTGGAAGTTCTTGCTTACCCCCCTTCTCCCCCCAGCCGCATATATACCAGGCTGGGGGGTCTTTCAGGGGGGTTCGTCATCGTGGGGCACGATGGAGCTGCCACTGACACGGCCGTTACAGAGCGTCGTGGGGCAGCGTTGGGTACGGCCGTGACAGGGCGTAGTGGAGCTCCGCCTTGTACGGCTGTTACAGGGGATCGTGGAGCAGCGCCAGATACAACCATTGCAGGGAGTAGTGGAGCAGGAGGCTGCGGCGTGCCTCTGGAGAATAGCCTGTCGTTGTCGAGAGATGTCCGACTCGGGGTCGGGCTGCGGAGCCGAAGATGTCCGACTCGGGGTCGGATTGCTGGATCAAGGGGCAGCCGACTCGGGGTCGGGCTGCGGAGGCGAAGATGTCCGACTTGGGGTCGGATTGCTGGATCAAGGGGCAGCCGACTCGGGGTCGGGCTGCGGAGCCGAAGATGTCCGACTCGGGGTCGGATTGCTGGATCAAGGGACTGCCGTAGTCTTCCTGGGCGCGCATGCCGGTCACGTGGGGCATGGTGGCTAAGTTCCCCCGTAACAATTTCCACTTACATCTGTTTTCTGGTAAGTTGCGATCGAGATGGACAGGTCCTTACATTATAAAAACTGTTTTTCCACATAGGGCGGTTGAGATTGAGAATCCACGGGATGGTAGAATTTTTAAGGTAAATGGACACAGGTTAAAACCTTTTCTTGAGAATTTTGCAGATGAAGAGGACTCCTTTTCCTTGGGGGAGCCTTTTTATGACTGAATATGAAGGCAAAGGTATGTGTATATTAGTTAGAATTATTTTCTAGTTTTGTAGGTCTTATTTTCTGGATATCAACAGCTCAAGGTATTCCCCTTCTCTCCAATATTATTTTCTCTACTGTCTCTTATATAAATATTTATTGTATCTATTACATTGAGGACAATGCAATGTTTAAGTGGGGGAGAGGGAAATATTTTGCCAAAAAAAAAAACTTGTTTTTGCATTTGATTTATTACCAATGCACATGTATTTTCATATTGAGTTTGTGCAACTATTAAGGCAAGGAACACATGCATACTATGACTGATCAGAGACCTATTATTAGATCCCCGCACATGTACTTAATGATTATAGGAAGACTTCAGGAGTTCATATTTGTTTAATGCATTTTTATTAAGCCGTATCTATAAAAGAAGTACGAGTATCCTTGTCCGTACTATAAGGTTCATGATTTGGTTTTCACATAAAGATAGAAGTTAAATACCCTGGCTAGATCACCTAAGTGCCTTATGTTCCGATCTTGGTTGACCTATAGTCACGATGCAGTCACGTTATATGGTTTAGTTTACCTCCTCTTTTTATTGCAAAAAAAAAAAGAAAAAACAAAGAGATGACAAGTCTGACCTCGTGGCGTAGTCTGATTCGAGTAATTAAGCCCGAGGGGTGTTTCACCTAATGCCTTGAGCCAACTGGATCAGGAGTCATTGGCCGAAAACTCGCTACATGGATCTTACTAGAGCCTAAGGAGGTTGGATTATTGTAATCGTCATATTTGTTTAAAAATAAAAATAAGCATGAATAAGGTCGGTTGGACTGAACCCAGTGACATGTGGTAATGGCTGGTTTGACTCCATTAATTTGGAACTCTGTGTACTTTGGATGTTTAGCTGGGTTTGATAGCTCCTTCTTTATATGCGAACCATTTTTGACAAATTTAGACAACATGAGATATTCTGAAAATTTGATGGATCATGCTCTAATAAACTGTAGTAAACACTTGTGAACTTGAGTAGTGCACCTAAAAATTCAAGCAGTACCATGTTGTGGTGGAGGTATTAGTGCTCTAAGAAAGTCATTCTGTTTATACACACTACACTTTAGTATTCCCCTTGCTTTGATAGTTGCCAAGCTTGAGAAAAATATATATCACATGTGTATTGACTTAGATTTCATTGTATATCATTTTATGAATGATGTTTGTGGGTAACATTATTACAAACCCTCACGAGACAATACTCGTCTACTAGAGTAACCTAGGGGTTTAACGGCTTGTTGCACGAGCTAAGTGCAATCGTGATGCCCTACGAAAATGGGTACGTATCTTAGTTTTGTGTCTTTAGCTTCAATAAAAAGTCATAGGTTAGACCACATCTTTTGTGTTCTCATTATCGTTTGCTCGTTAATTACTAGAGACTAGCAATAAGCTAGTTGGGGGGTGTGATGAGAGCACAAAAGTGCGTTCTACATGTTGTTTAAATTAATATTATTGCTAACAAATAATGATAAAAGGGCTGCATTAATTTTATATTTTATTTGGCACAGATTATCGTAAATCAGAGTTTAAATGTGCATTTGGTCGACTTCGAACCTGATCATGCTGAAGCATAATTGAATCTGACCAACACTTCACTCGAGCGACACTTGGCAGCCGTTTGGAGGCAACGCAAGATGGATCCGCTAAAGGCCTAGTTTCATCATCCGAGAGGATCCAAAAACCCGCAGCGGATCAGTGATCTGATCTCCCGCATCCCCTCATCCAGATTTCATCCGCCTCACGCGTCTCCCAGCCATCCAGATTTTCAGCCATCCACGTTTCAAAGCTTCCGTGATCCATTCCCAGCATCCCGATCACCTCCCAGCATCACAGTCGGAACTCGCGTCCCAGCATCCCGCGTCCATTGCTCCCGGATCCGCATCCCAGTTCTACCCCGCCGACCACTCCTCCCACAGTACCCGAGATCAGCATCCACGATCCTCTTGCAACGATCTCCCAGCATCCGCGATCAGCTCCCGGGCGTCTCTGTGCATCCATTGGAAGAAGATCGGGATTCATGCCAAGCCTCCACACGTCAGCTTCCTTCCGTGTCCCATCCACCTCCCAGATTTGATGAACCCGCATCCCTTGCTTCCGGATCCACGTCTCAGCCTTCCTCTCAGCCGAGCCCAACGCCCATTCATCCGCCTCTTCCAGATTAGCAAGCAATCAGCCTCCGTGAACAGAGCTCCTCAGCGGTCCGTGATTCTTCCATTTCCACGTGCATTCAGCCCAGCGTCCGTTTTCAGCGTCGGAGCCGGCCGCAATCACCTCCCAGCCCCATTCCTCTGCCTTAATCTTCTCACGCGGAAGATTATGTCCGCTTGATAGGACGGGAAAGCTAGAAAAAGGAGATGGGGGATCGGTTCAAGGGAGGCTTATTTGGGGGAGAAGAAGAAGAACATAGGAGGCGGGGGCTGCTGCGGTTGAAGGAAGGAAACAGAGGAGGAGTTCCAGCCATTTGGGAAGAAGAAGGAGAAAAAAAAAAAAAAGAAACAGGGTATGCCCTGTTTCGGAAAAGAAAAAGAAAAAAAAATGGTGAGGCTGATTTTTGTAATGGAAAGCTAATTTCTTTGGCAAAGGATGATGGATGAACCCTTGTCATGTTGCTTTCATCAAGTACACTCTAAACTTTTATTCTAATTGTTTTATATCTATTGGTATGTTTTGGATTCTTGCATATTTATTTATTAGATAGATCTTTTATGGTTTATATATATTGATGCATGGATTGTTTCGATGTTTGATTTGTCGTAGACGTAACCGGCACGATAAATGCTTAGATGTTGAATTCATGTTTTCAAAGTATATATCCCATACTTAGAACTATTCTATCTAATTAATCCATAATCAAGAATCGCCGAGTTTATTTATTGAAAGTAATATTGTCAAGGAGGATTCCGGATCCCTAGCCTTCTCTATATTCTTGAACTTTGTTTAATTATCTATTAATCCTCTGCTTTTAACTTTTGAAAATCAACTGAAAATTACATCTAAAAATTACGCTAATAATCTATAGATCGTTCCCTGAGGAATCGACCTCGGACTTCTGAGTTATATTACTTGTGCGATTCTCCTGCACTTGGGAGAGCAATTTTTCGAAAGCACCAGACGAATCAGTGCGAGTAGCTCCCAATTAAAAACCACCGGTCAAAACTGCCAAACTTACCTTAGACACCGACTGGTTAATCAATTTCGATTTGATTACTCAAATGACTCGAGCTACACCTCTGAGCCTAAATCAAGTTCCATCTTGGTCTAATCAAAGATATGGACTTGATCCATCTACAACTATTGTAAATTGACCTAAAATTTTCTTGACCTAATCTAGTTACTACTTAATTAGATTTGATCAATTAATTCTATTAGTCCATATATGATTCTAACCTTAGGTCTAACCCAATCTTAGGAACTTGATTCAAGCTAACCCATATGCCCAAAGAATTATGCAATGTCAATTAATTGAGTTACAATTCTATTTCATAACACTTATGTGGAGTGATTGATTATAACCCTATTTGATTTTGATGAGCTCAAAGCATTTGAGTATATCTTATGTTATACTAATGAATTCAATCCAGTGTTTCAGTCAAATATTTGTGAATTTATGTTTAAGTGTCTCTAGCTTTGGTTCAATATACTTTGGCTAAGTATGGAAATCAATTTAAACCAAAGTCTGAATCTCGAGTCGACTCCGGAATAGTACGAGTCGACTCCAAGCGTATCAGAAGCACTAGCACAAGCTCGAGTCAACTCCGGCACATTACGAGTCGACTCCGACTAAGAATAGACAGCCGAACAGAAAGACACATCTCAGAACCTGTCACCGAGTCGACTCCTGAAGAATTAGAGTCGACTCCGATGCTTGCCGAGTCGACTCCAACATAGTACGAGTCGACTCCATGGAGTAACAGACAGAAAGACAGAGAAGCCATTTTGGACTCTGAGAGCCGAGTCGACTCCCGAAGAACTCGAGTCGACTCCGACGGTTGGCAGGTCGACTCCTAAGGAAGCAAGAGTCGACTCTCAGAGAAATGCAAGGCTAAAAGTCAGAGAGCCAACTTTGGTGTCTGAGAGCCGAGTCGACTCCCGCAAAGTCCGAGTCGACTCCAAGGCAGTTCAACTCCAAAGACAGAAGACTGGTACTTCGGTGTCTGAGAGCCGAGTCGACTTCCGCAAAGTCCGAGTCGACTCCGAGGCAGTTCAACTCCAAAGACAGAAAATCGGTATTTCGTGTCTGAGAGCCGAGTCGACTTCCGCAAAGTCCGAGTCGACTCCGAGATAGATCAAGTTCAAAGACAGAAGACCTGTCTTTCAGGCTCTGAGAGCCGAGTCGACTCCAAGAAAATCCGAGTCGACTCGAGGAAGCAAAACCGAGAGGATGAGTTATGAAACCCTGAAGATCGAGTCGTCTCCAGAAGGGAAAGTCATTTCCGGACAATTGGCGAGTCGACTCCAGGTTCAGCCGAGTCGACTCCAGAACGGGACGACACTTTATTTTGAATTTTGAATAGTGGCCGAGTCGTCTCCAGTAAAGCATGAGTCGACTCCAGCAACACTCGAGTCGACTCCGATCCCAACGGACATTTTGTCAGGAGTTGCAGAATGTGCAGAACGGCCTTCAATCTGTGTCTAACGGCTATTTTTCTTTGGGAATGGCTTAAATAGCCTGAGTGAACAGTAATAGAGTAAGAAAGAGAGACTCCATTCAAAGCAAAAGGGATTTCCACCAACCAAAGGCTCTCTAGAGTAATTACAAGAAAAAGAAGGAAGAAGTGCATTGAAGTCTACTCTCCAACCGTCTTCCTCACATTCAAGGCTCTCCTCCTGACAGCAAATCTTCAGCAAATTCAAGAGGAGTCAAAGAGTTTGAAAAGCCCCTTCTTCCACCTCCAAAATCTGTTTTGAGGGCTTCTAACTCTTCCTTGCTTATATTGTTTAAATACGCTTTTTGAGAAGCTTCCTTTTGTTCTTGTTTCAAACTATTTGTTTCTTACTTGATTCAATCAGGGGACTGAATCAAGGGTGTCAAGGTTTGTTGGTGAGCCGAGGTTAAAACCAACGGTGTAAGGGTTTGATTGTGATCCCGGAAAAATAATCGGGTGGTTCTAGTCGGTGAGCCTGTGAAAACCGACCGAGTTCATTGTGATCTCATAAAACAACAAGTTGGGTTGTGAACTTGTAAAACAACCGGCTGTAATCCGAGGAATTATAGTGAACTCCCAAGTGAGGCTTGGGGAGTGGACGTAGGAGCAAGGGTTAGCTCCGAACCACTATAAAATCGCTTGTGTTTGTGATTGTTTCATTGTCTCTTCCTTTCCCTTCATCCACTGCATATAGCAACTAATTAATCCACTTGCAATAAGTTTTAATTAGTTACTCATTTAGTTTTAATTTGCAATTATTAATTAAAACCCAATTCACCCCCCCTCTTGGGTTGTCTTCTTGGGTAACAAGTGGTATCAGAGCTGGAACTCTTCTACCAAAAGAGTAAAAGATCAAAATGACAACCCCATTTGGATCTTCTCATATTGAGGGCCAGTCCACCCATAGACCTCCATTCTTCAATGGAACCGACTACTCATATTGGAAGGCTAGGATGAGAATATTTATCCAAGCACAAGACTATGAGATGTGGACCACCATACTTAATGGACCATACATCCCATCAATTTTTGTAGAGGGTGTTACTATACCCAAACTTGAAAAGGATTGGGATGACAATGATATAAGGAAGGCACAACTAAATGCCAAAGCAATGAATGTGCTTTAGACCGAAATGAATTCAATAGAGTCTCGACTTGCAATTCTACAAAAGAGATATGGGATAGACTTGAAGTGACCCACGAGGGCACAAATCAAGTAAAAGAATCCAAAATAAATATACTAGTTCATAAGTATGAATTATTTAAGATGGATTCCAATGAAACTATCACTTGTATGTTTACTAGATTTACTGACATTGTTAATGGCCTAAAAAGCCTTGGCAAAAATTATACTAACAGTGACCTTGTCAGAAAAGTTCTTCGATGTTTGCCAAGGTCATGGAAGGCCAAGGTTACGACAATCCAAGAAGCCAAGGACTTGAACAAGCTTCCACTTGAGGAGCTTCTTGGATCCCTAATGACGCACGAGCTCACAATGAAACAACACAGCGAAGAAGAATCCTCTCATAAGAAAGAGGTAATAGCTCTCAAATCTACTTCTTCTAACAAGGATTTATCTTGCAGTAGCAGCAGTGAAGAAGAAGATCATGAGGAAGATGATGATGAGGCTCTTCTCGTGCGTAAGTTCAGAAAATTCATCAACCGAAAGAAGTCCTTTCATCAGAGGAGAGGTCCCTCAAGTTCCTATTACAAGGATAAAGGTAAGGAAAGGAAAAATGAGGGAATCAGATGCTATGAATGTAAGAAGCCGGGATATTTCAGAGCGGACTGTCCTTTGCTCAAGAAGGCCGGCAAGTACAAGAAAAAAAAGTCCTCGTCTCCACCCTATCGGATTCCGATTCATCATCATCATCATCGGATGAGGAACAAGAGGATAAGGCCAACCTCTGTTTTATGGCAAACGAAAATGAGGTAACATCTGAAATGCATTTAGATTTTACCTTTGATGAATTGTATGATGCGTTTAATGAATTAATGGATGAATATAAAACAATAAATCTTAAAAATAAAGAGCTAAAACTAACCAATTAATCTCACCTCCATAAATACGATAAATTAGTTAAGGATAAGGATTTTATCATTAAAGAAAATTTAGAACTTAAAACAAGCAAGCAAATGTTAATTCAAAAAATGAATACCTTAATTAAAGATAACGAAAAACTAACCAAGAAAATTTCTGAACTTAAAAAGGATAAACAAACTATTAGAGATAATTTCACAAAAGACTTAAACGCACTAAAAAAAGAAAAACAAAAGTTGGCACAAGAACTTGAAAAATACAAACCTTTTGTAGAAAAGTTTACATATAGTTCTGAAAAATTAGAAATGATACTTAATATTCAACGAGCTGTGTTCAATAGAGCTGGTTTAGGGTATAAACCTAAAAATAAGCAAAAGCTCCTTAGTAATTTCTTTGTAAAAGTAGGGGAAAGCAAAATTAAGAATATAACCTGTTTTTGCTGTGGAAAAATAGGACATAAAGCTAATGTGTGTAATCATAGAAAAGGAAAAGCTAAAAGAAAAATTAAAAAGGTTTGGGTTCCAAAAGGAACCAACATTACTAACCATGAAGGACTCAAGAAAACTTGGGTACCTAAAATTGTATGATTTCCTTGTGTAGGAGTGTCTTGCAGCCAAGGTCGACAAAAACTGTTGCTACTTGGATAGTGGCTGCTCAAGACACATGACGGGTGACAAAGACCAATTCTTCACCCTTGAGCCTAAAAAGGGAGGTGCAGTGACATTTGGAGACAATAACCAAGGTCACATTGTTGGTATAGGTAAAGTACAAATCACCTCCTCAACCTTTGTTGATAATGTACGATTAGTAGATGGTCTTAAACATAACTTACTTAGCATAAGTCAATTATGTGATAAGGGTTTTGATGTTCTGTTTAAACCATCCTTATGCATCATAACCAACTCAATTGATAATAGCTTAGTATTCAAAGGAATAAGACGTGGAAATGTCTATGTAGTAGATCTAGATGATCTTGCTAAAAACAGTCCTTGTTTATACACTACAAGAAAATGGGGTTTTACAGACCCTTTTTTGCCGACGCTTTTTACAAGCGTCGGCAATTTTTCGTTCAGCCCCAACATATGCCGACGCTTTGTAAAAGCGTCGGCCATGAAGCGTCGGCCATAGACGACGCTAATTAGCGTTGTGGTAGAACATGCGGGCCCTTCCCCTCCTCCTTCCTCCTCTCCGGCGATGAACCGTGTTCGTCCTTTCCTGTCTACCTAAAAATATGCTAGACAGATCGTTGTTAGAACCGACGAACAAAATTTAAATTTAATTCTTTACTCTTACCTTTCCTACTCAAAGAATAGCGGTTGTAAGAGGTCGATCCACAGGGAGACGATTGGAGTTGCATAAAAATTAGAACATTCACTCGGATTCAAAATCGATTTTTGAATAATAAAAGAAAAACATTATGTTGGGGATATGAAATGATTTACTAATTGAAATTAACGGAAAGACATGTATTTAAATTCGAAAAACATTTATATATTTAATGGAAAAGAAAAGCTTTGGCATAAATTAAAACGGATGGAGACAAGAAGATTGAAGCGAACACAAATTGCATAAAGGAACATTTAATGTATTGCATAAAAAACAGAAATTAAACGGAACCTAGAACAAGGATTGCACGAAAGGAAATTGCTTGACTTCATGAAAAGAAAACTAATTACAAAATGTAAAAAGGAAGATTGGACATGAAGCTTGATGCTTCTTTATTCTGCAAATAAAAAAAATAAAATAAAAATAAGAAAATTCCTTTCTCTCCCACGATGGAAAAACCCTCCTTCTTCTTTTTTTTTTAATTATTCTTTTCCTTCAAGAACAGAGCATGGCTCTGTTCTTTCCTCTGTCACTTGGCCCCCAACCGAGCTCCTCTCCCCCCTCGATGGCCTCTCCACCCCTCCTCTTATAGTCGCGAGGTGCTGAAATTAGGGGAGGAATCACGGGCGGCCGATTGCAGATGCGGAAGAGGGAACGTCCGGGGTGCGTGATCGATGGGATTGGGTCTCCGAAATGGAGGCGCTGATCCGGATGCGAGGATGCCGTGGCTGGGCGGATCGTTGAGGAGATTGACCACGGACGCGGTGGATGCTGATTCGGGAAGGACGTTGGCTGCGGTTCCTTGATCACAGACGGAAGGAGACGCGGGCTGAGGCTGGGATTCTGGGAGGACGTGGATCCGTGCGTGCAGAGGCGGGATGCAAGCAACTTGCTGATTTGGGAGGCTGAGACAGCGGCTTGATCACAGCACGGGATCACGGAGAAGGGAGTCGTCTGGGCTCTTTGCTGGGAGGAGGCGTGGATCACGGGATCGCTGGGCGGATTGCGGAGGAGGGATTCCGGGAGGACGTGGATCCGTGGGTGCAGAGGCGGGATGAGAAGCGACTTGCTAATTTGGGAGGCTTGGAAGAGGGGCTGGCTGGCTGCTGGATCGACGGGAGGAAGAAGAACTTGACGCGTGATTGCTGGGGATCTTCATTTGCTTGAAATCCGGAATGGCAGCTAGTCTGCAATGGAGCTACGGGCTGAAGAAGCTGCTGGGAGGAAGAAGATCAGTGAACACCCTATTAAAAAAAAAAAGTTCCCGTAACACTGTTCATATAAACAGTATTTTCACGTAACACTATTCATATGAACAGTGTTTTCACGTAACACTATTCATATGAACAGTGTTTTCACGGAGCACTGTTCATCTGGATAGTTTCATCTCGGAACACTGTTCATATGAACAGTAATTTCAGCATGAACAGTAACTTCAGGAATGAATAGTATTTTCAGCTATTCTTCATAGGAGTGGAGGTTAAAAAGGTCTTTTTCTTTGTGATGAAGTGAGAGTAGGAATCTCTATTCCGAAAGAGTGTGTGTGCTAATTCGGAAAGGAGGGAATGCGATGATCACTAGGAGATCGCATGCAGGCTCGGATGTTTGGGTACACATGTACTCGATCAGATCATAGCAAGATTGGGCCCGCGCGGTTTGGGGCCATGATGCATCCCTCTAATCCCTACCAAATGCGCATTTAGACTTTAATTTATACTAACCTGTGCCAAACAAAAATATAGTATTAACTTAGTGATTTTATCGTTATATGTTAGCAGTAATGCTAATTTAAGCAGCATGTAGATCACACTTTTGTGCTCTCATCAAACCGTACATATTAATAATGTGTGGTGTGGGTTGTCGTCGGCAGCCAGCCAGAATTCTTCCTCCTCTCCCTCGTTCCTCGTCGCCACCCTCTCCCTCCTCGTGCTCGCCTCCATCTTCTTCTTCTACTCCTTCGTCGCCTCTCTCAAGAAGTTCCTCACCTCCCGGCGCCCTGTCTCTGCCGGATCTTCCTCCGTCGCGGCCGACGCGGGCGGAGCCGCGGTAAAAGCGCTCGATGACAAGATCTGGGGGAAGGAAACAGGGAGGCTTTATGGGGATCCTGCGGATCCGTGGTCGGGGCTGTCGGTGGTTAGGGTTTATGTGTACGAGATGCCGGCCAAGTTCACCTACGATCTTCTCTGGCTCTTCAGGAATACCTATAAGGAGACGACGAATTTGACGTCCAACGGAAGCCCCGTTCATCGCCTCATCGAATAGGTTTTTTGCTCTGCCTCTCTTTTTCTTTATCTTGATGCTCCAAGAACCCTAGTTCTCAGCTTCTTTTAGGGTTTCTTGTCTTTGTGACGTACGACAAACCCTTGTTTGAGGTTATTGCTTGGTTGTCTTTGTGAAATTGCAGTTGTTGGTATGTGCTGCTTGTGAGGCCGCAATCAGAGCGGAAAAGAATGAATACTTCAGTCCATACAAGATGAAATGAAAAATCTGCATAGATAGAGAGGTGCAGAGAAAGGAGGAAAAGAGAAGGAGAAATGGTAGGGATCGTAGCACGCTTCCAAGGCTATATGACGAGACCCCAACCCTCTCTTCTGGTACCACTTCTTTCCCTTTTGCTCTCCTTCCTGCATAAAAACAAAAAGCTTTCCTCTGTTCTCTATTCCTCCTTTGTTGAGTCATAAGCAATTAGGAAGTAAAGTATCACTTCATTCTCTCTCATTCTTAGCTCCAAAACCTTGTGCTCTGGGCAACTTACTGTAATCACTGCCACACTTTCTAGGGATTTATCCATACCTTTATTGGGGAATAAGCACTGTAAAGATTAGCTGCCTTAAGTAATCTTTTCTCAAATTTGGATACTATTACTTTTGTTTATGTCGGAAATTGCATTGAAAAATCTTATGAAAATAGGCATGCATTTAATGATCTGCACACTTCTGTACATGGTTGTGTATCCATCTTCCATTTATGCTTCCTATTGGTGCTGGATCGCATATTAATTTCTCAAATGGAATTTTGCCTGTATCTAGTCCTGTTACACACTCCAGTTGATAAATTGTAGTTAATTGTGAGCTTTTTCAAATCCATCGATGCCATAAAGTACAAATTTGATTGGCACAGGTAGTATCACTGTCTGCTGCATAAAGACACTAACCATGCTATAAATATTATCTGGGTATTCTGAAAGGTTAAAATGTTTTGTCGAGTGAGGAACTTACAAGACGTCTTTCTGCAAGTACTTAATCGACAAGTGGTGAAATCTGATTCTGCAACTATTAAGGTACATTTTTGACACTTAGTCACCATACTGAAGCTGGTCCAGTGGATTAAGTTAGGAGACTACTGAAATGGCTCTGGTTGCAATTTGTATGTTTCACTGTTCTTACAAATTTTGTGCTTCTTGTAACTGAGGGTTGACATTGTAATGGAACAAAGTTTTTGATTGTACCTTAAACCTGTGTTTAGTACTCGAGGAATTATGGGATTCCATTACGTAGTTAGCAGATCTTTGTTATTTAGTGATCGCTATGGTGTTGTGTCTTGTTGTCATGCTCTTTGGAACTAGAATGTTTGGTCTTTATATGGTTTGGAACTTCAAAAATCAAAATCTTCAATTGTTATTTGATTGAAGAATTAATTATCTTCAACCATTGCTTTTCTTTGGTTTTTTCCTTTTCATTTCTAGGTTTGAGTTTGTTCTTTCCTGGATCTCTGTTTGTTCTACATCATTTTCATAAATTTCTAGTAAGTTGATTTTCATAAATTTCTTGAATGCCAGGTTTGTGTTTGTTCTACTTAGAAATCTTATCTAAAAGGCTCCTCAGCAGACAGCTTTTCCTGGAAATGCCTTCAGTGATACTGTACTGTGATAAACTATACCACCAGGAAGCATGAGGTTAGCTGTTGATAGGACTTGCTTACTGCTGGCCTTTCCAATTGCATCTTTTTTTTGTGCTGGTTTTCTTTTTTCCTAATGACATCTTTATGTATTACAAAAACAGATGAATGTGTATAGGTTATGAAGCTGCATACTATTTGTTACATTTTTTTTCATATTCCACAGCCTATTCTGATCTCAAAAAAAATATCCACTACCCAAATTTGATCAGGTTGTATAATACTTATGAATGAGTCGAATGACACTATGGAGTCATGATGTCATGCATGTTCAATCAGTCAAGTCAAACCAATCATCTAGATCATTGCCATCATTTAGCTAATGTAGGGTTGGGGCAATAACCCTTTCATTGAGTGTAAAATTCAGGAATGTCAAAGTGCTTATAGGCAGTCTATTGGCCTTAGCCACCTTGCTTATTTCCTTTTTGTAGCACTGGACATAGTTTTCTTGTTAAGAGGAAGATGTGTTGCTTTATGTGCCTTTGGAGTCCCGCTTCTATTGCATACTCTTATGATCTTTTTATAATTATTCTGAAAAAATTATCTCGTCATTGTTGCTTACCATATTTGAATCAAGCTGTACAATACCATACAACCTGTTAGATGTATGCCCTAGAAGCCAATCTGGCTGACACATTGTTAATTCTAGGGACATAATTTTGTACTTGACTATTTATTATTGAATAAATAAAAGGCATCTTTTCATTCATATTATTTATGTGTCTATGAATCGTCCAAGAAATTAATAAGATGATGATACATATTCTCAAGAGTTGAGAATTTGAGCCATGTATCATTGGTGATTAATTTCTAAATGCTCCTGATCAATGGATCATCACGAGGACGGTGATCGATCCGATCAGTGCACATATCACTTTCCTTCTGGATGGACGAGACTTGAATCCACAGTGTAGGGACACTGAAGTGATAGTGCAGGTGCTTGTTAGAGAACAAGGGTACTGAGCGTGACCAAGACAAGAAGTCACTTGGATGTCTATCCACTCGTCAGTGACTTGCTTGATGTTGCAGTAGTGTGACTGGTCCTTTGACCTGCGGTGCTTCGGCCACTCACAGTGAGGTTATTGTAGTTTGACTGCACACATACATGGTCTCTAGCCATATGGGTCCATGCAGTGTAGATTGGCTGCAGTAAGTTCACTGTAGGAGTAGGGTATGCACCTATAAGGAATCTATCAACCTTGATAGAAGAGGAGTGATCCTATGTGATTTGTTAGACTGAGTTCTAAGACCTTGGCCAGGGCAGTAATATAAAGTGGAGAAAGAGTTTTCCACTATCGAACTCGAGTCAAATAAATCTTGACATATGACAGACGATGGGGTTTGACGAGTTGTCCATGACCTCCGTCCTGTAGGGATCCACGATAGTAGGACTGTATCACACGTTAACTGCACCTAGAGGTTCATCATTCTATTCTGCTGGGTAGCCACTACATGCTGCTAGGTGTCACTGGTGGATGGTGGGACTCATAGGGATTATCTTGATGATCGATAAACCCTAATGAGTTGAGTTGGAATCGTTCCAACCTATTGAAAGGAGTTTTCAGTGATATAGTGATAGAGATCACAATATATCTCACTACCAGTCAGAATAGAACCTATGGGGTCACACACACTAGAAGTATTGACCGATCCGATGGTTGAAATCGTGATTAAGAATCACAAGTAATCAATTTGATTGATAAGAAGTTGAAGAAGGAATAAAGGGAATTAATTAATTGGACTTGAAATAAGAGTCCTACTTCGGGTAGGATTCCTAGAGTCCTAATTGGATTAGAACTGGGAATCCTAGTTGGAGTAGGACTGGGATTCCTACTTGGAATAGGATTCCTACAATCCTAATGAGATTAGGAATTTTGAATTAAAATTGGATTCCTACCTGGAGTAGGATTCCTAGAAATCCTAATTGGATTAGGACTTCGGATTCAAATAGAGTCCTAATTGGATTAGGACTAAAATTAAATACATCCTAATTGGATTAGGATTCCTTAAGTCTAAATTAATTATTAATCTAATGAATCAACATGACTCCTAATTGGATTAGGATTGAAGAGTTCAATTGAGTCATGGATCATTCAAGTCCTAATTGGATTAGGACTAGCATAGATTGAACCCAATTTGGCTAAATCCTAATTAGATTAGGATTAAACCATGAGAGAGGAACCTAATCCTCTTTGGAAGAGGATTAGGTTAACCAAGTAAGAGGGGCATCAGCCCCTCTCCACTTGGCTAGGGCGACATGAAGAGAGGGGGCCGGCGCCCCCTCTTTGGTAAGTTATCATGGAGCTCCTAATTGTTAGGAGCTCCACTCCTTTTAAAAGGAGGACTAGGGCCGGCCCCCCTCAAGATTGAAGCCTCTCCTCCTTGTGCCGTGGCCACCCTCTCCCTCTCCTTAGTTGCAGCCGCAAGCAAGGGAAGAAGATCTCCAAGTGTTGGCGGCCTCCTCCCCTTCCCTTCCTTCATCCAACGCAAGGAACAGAAGAAGGCTGCGTAGGGGCTCATCTTCTTCCTCTTCTTCATCCTTCTTCTTCCTCCTCTCAAGCACAATCAAGGGTTGATTGAAAGAGAGGAGATCAGCCATCAAAAGAAGTCTTTGCAAGGGAGCTAGCACCCCGGGAAGACAAGAAAGCTTTGATTGGTCCTCTACTTCGTGTGGATACCCGTAGAGGCTGGACGTTTGAACGGCTTCAATCGAACCCTCTTCCAAAACCACGAATTCAGATTTGCGGTGCTCATCTACCTGCGCAAGGTGAAGATCTGATCTTCCTAATGGTTTTAAAAGTTTTAATTCTTACCTAATTACGAAAGGTCTCGAAACAACGTTCATGCGATGAACGTTGATCCCGCACATGCCCCCTTTCCACTGCCATCTGATTTTTGTTTTGAAATATCAGCGGCATGGGCGGGTTCCCAACAGTGGTATCAGAGCCTAGGCTTCGTAGATTAAGTTAAGAATTAAATATTTAAAGGCTTATTAGATCTGAAAATTAAATGATCATGCATGCTGAAAAATTCTGCATGCAGATTTTTCAAGGGTGCTGATTTTTTGCATGCTGATTTTTATGTGATAAAAAGATGATTCTAATTGCGTTGTTAATGAGATTACAAAGTTTAGAATCATGATTAGCATGATCAGCGACCTATGTCATGATATAATCAGTTAGTTTTCAGATCTGAAAATTATAATTGTTGCATACGGTGATGATCATAGGATTCAACCCCTTTTAGTATCAAATATAATGACCTGCGATGTGATCTGCGATGTCATGTAATTTTTCAGATGCTTGCATGCATCTCATTTGATGTTTTGAGAGGCCTGCGTGCCTCCTAAAAGGAGATGTAATTTATTTTTATTTTTATTTTACATCTGGTTGTATTTCTGTGATGTGATGTACATCAACGATCAAGTTGAAGCAAAGGCATGAGATGAAAGGTGATCTAAGCCGTTGATGGCGATGGGATCAAGAGTTGATCAAGGATCGAATCAAGGAGGCTTGGAATCAATTCAAGAGTTGAAGACCACTTGATCGATTGATGTGCATGTGCTTGTAATATGACCTAATTAGAATCCATGATCATCACCTATTTAAAGTTTAACTTTATTTGATGCTGCGATTATAACTGCCTGTGATGTACCGTTTGCATGTGATGTGAATGCGAGTCGGGTAGATAGGTTTACATGTGATGTAGCAAACCCAATTGAGACCTAAATCAAAACCTCCTCAATCAAGTCGAGAGTGAACCGACATGAGCAAGTCATATTAGATTAATTGATCTAATTGGTATCTAGGAAATCATGAAAGGTGGTTACTTAATTAGGACCTTACTCTCTGAGTAAGGGGAGCCTCCCACCTGCTTACCTGGCCAATTGTTCGATTACCTCTTATGAAGGGCTCAAGTTGCAAACACTAAGACCTGATTAACCAATATTAAGTCAATAGGTCTTCCACTGTAGTAGAGCTGCTAAGGCCTTTCTGATGTTGATTTGTCTCGGCTGGACACAGTGGTCAAATTGCATCGGGGGGCTGGACCTCTCTATAGACATGAGATGTTGTAGGGTAAAGGTGGGGTTGGGCACCAATAACTGTTAGGTGAGGACCCAATGACGACTTTATTCCTACGGTTATACGGTGGGTCTGACTTAACTAAGAAATGGGACCAATAACTGTTAGGTGAGGTCTTCATGGCTTAGAGACCAAGTTACACTGCAACATGCTTGAGAAGCATTGTACAAGAGTTGTACACTCATCCATCTATGTGTCACCAATAACTGTTAGGTGAGGTGGCATGTAAATCGATGGGACCGCAGTACCTACTAGAAACCCTAGTCGCGTAGGATTTCCGTTTTCCTACCAGGGGAGTGTAAGGAATTCGAGAAAATAGTGGGAGTTACATTTGTTCTAAAAGACCTTAGAACATATTAGGATCAGGTACAAAAGTCTAACTAGAATCTTTACTCTCTGCAGATACAATGTCGGCTTCAAACCCTTTGACCCGTATTCTTGAGACCAACCGACTGACCGGAACCAATTACAAGGACTGGCTTAGAAACCTCAAAATTATTTTGGACTGTGAGAAAATAGGCTACATACTCGATTCAGATATCCCCACACTACCAACACGTCCTACTGATGTTCAGCGTAAGATGCATAAAAAGTGGTTGGATGATGACATTAGAGTAAAATGCTATATGATGGCATCCATGTCTAATGAACTCCAATGCCAGCATGAAAATATGAAGACTACTAGGGACATACTGGCACACCTGCAAGAGTTGTATGGTGAGCAGAGTCGCACAGCTCGTTTTGAAGTGTCCAAGAGACTTTTCAAAGCGAAGATGCGCGAAGGGCAGTCTGTCCATGATCACGGTCTGACCATGATCAAGGACCTAGAGGAGCTTGAGAAGCTCGGTATGGACATGCACAAGGAATTACAAGTGGATTTGATCCTACAGTCACTTCCTGATTCATTTGGTCAGTTTATAGTAAACTACCACATGAATAAGATTGAATGCACTAAGACTGAACTAATCAACATGTTGGTAACTGCTGAGGGAGCCTTGAAAGGTTCAAGGGGCAATGTCCTTGCTGCTGAGTTGACTTCTGGTTCCAAGAGAAAGTCTACTTGGAAGAAAAAGAAGCCTGCTAAGAAGCAGAAGAAAGACAAGAAGCCAAAGAAGGAAGTTCAAAAGAAAAAGGCTAACGATAAAAGAAAATGTTTCCACTGCAATGTCGAAGGCCACTAGAAGAGAAACTATCCTTCATACCTCGAGAGCCTGAAGAACAAGAAAGGTGACACACCTTCAGAAGGTATAGACTTGCTCATAATTGAAACTAATCTAACAGTTTCTTCTACTTCTAGTTGGGTTATAGATTCTGATTCTAGTGCTCATTTGTGCACTACCATGCAGGGTCTAAAGGAAAGTAGAAGGCTGGCGGAAGGTGCGGTAACCCTTCGGGTTGGCAACGGGGCAAAAGTTGCTGCTGTGGCTGTGGGCATCTACCATCTGCGACTACCGTCTGGATTTAGTTTAATACTTAGAGACTGCTATTATGTACCTGTTGTTAGCAGAAATTTGATTTCTGTTTCATGTCTAGCACAGGAAGGTCATGTTTTTACATTTGACAAAGACTGCTGTTCTATTTATTTAAGAAATAAAATAGTCGCACGTGGTTTTATGATTGACAGTCTCTATCATTTACATATGGATGTATCTGTGAATGTTACCGAGCAAGAAGTGAGTGCCAAATGATCCAAAAGATCCAGAGATGAGATAAACCAAAGATATTTGTGGCACCTCAGACTTGGCCATATTGGAGAAGACAGAATGAACAAAATGGATAAAGATGGGCTTCTCGGCTCATTGACTTCCGAGTCATATCCAGTTTGCGAGTCCTGTCTTCAAGAAAAAATGGCTAGACTGCCCTTTGTAGGACATGGGGAGAGGACCACTGAAATACTTACCCTAGTACATACAGATGTATGTGGCCCATTCGATGTGCTAGCCAGGGGACGTTATTCTTACTTCATTACCTTTACCGATGATTATTCACGGTATGGGTATGTGTATCTTATGAGACACAAGTCTGAATCTTTTGAAAAGTTCAAAGAGTTCAAGAATGAAGTAGAAAAACAAACTGGAAAACCTCTTAAGGCTCTTCGATCAGATCGAGGAGGAGAATACCTTAGTGGAAAATTTCGGGACTATCTCAAAAAAAACGGCATAGTCTCACAATGGACACCTCCGGGTACACCTCAACTCAACGGGGTGTCAGAGAGAAGGAATCGGACCCTATTGGATATGGTCAGGTCCATGATGAGCTTCACTGATTTACCTATGTTCCTTTGGGGAGATGCCTTACTCACAGCAATTTATTTATTGAATAGAGTTTCCTCTAAATCCGTTCCTACCACACCGTATGAGATATGGTATGGTAAGAAACCAAGTCTGGGTCATCTCAAGATTTGGGGGTGTCCGGCCCACGTCAAGAGACTACAGGCGGACAAACTAGAGGCTAGGACCATAAGTGCTCGTTTTATAGGATATCCTAAAGAGTCATTAGGATACAATTTTTACGTCTCAGAGGATCACAATGTGTTTGTGAGCCGTCATGCCATCTTCTTGGAAAATCAGTTTATCCTTGATAGAGGCAGTGGGAGGAAAATTGAGCTTGAAGAGAAAGTCTCTGAAAAGCAACGAGTCATGGATCCTATAGAACCCATTCATAAAGAGCCAGTACAGGATGTCCCTCGACCACCTCGTAGATCTAGTAGGGTCTCCCATCCTCCCGATAGATACTTAGGTATACTAGAAGAGGATACCGAGGAAATGTTCCTAGTGGGAGATAGGGATCACATACAGGATCCCAAAACCTACGATGAGGCGATATCTGATATCGATTCTGAGAAATGGCTGGAAGCTATGAAGTCAGAGTTAGACTCCATGCATTCCAACCAAGTCTGGACCTTAGTAGACCCACCAGAAGGTATTGTACCTATTGGATGCAAATGGATCTACAAAAGGAAGATAGGTTCGGATGGAGAGGTAGAGACCTATAAGGCAAGGCTTGTGGCGAAAGGGTATAGTCAGCGCGAAGGCATTGACTATCAGGAGACATTTTCACCTGTAGCCATGCTAAAATCCATCCGAACATTGCTTGCCATTGCAGCATTTCATGATTATGAAATCTGGCAGATGGATGTGAAAACTGCTTTCCTGAATGGATATCTTGATGAAGATATCTATATGGAACAGCCTTTGGGTTTCACTTCCAGTGATGGAGATCACAAGGTCTGCAAGCTGCAAAGGTCCATCTATGGACTAAAGCAAGCATCTCAGAGTTGGAACACTCGTTTCGATGACGCAATCAAAACGTTTGATTTCATCAAAAACGAAGAGGAACCGTGTGTTTACAAAAAGGTTAGTGGGAGTGCTGTCGTTTTTCTCGTACTATACATAGATGACATTCTCCTGATTGGGAATGATATTCCCATGCTAACCTTGGTCAAGGTCTGGTTGTCAAAAGCATTCTCCATGAAAGACCTTGGGGAAGCATCCTATATTTTGGGAATAAAGGTCCATAGAGATAGATCTAAAAGGATGCTTGGCCTTTCACAGAAGATGTACATAAAGGAGGTGCTGAAGAGGTTCAGCATGGAAAACTCCAAGAGGGGTCTCTTACCCCTTAGGCATGGAATTCATCTCTCCAAGAAGATGTGCCCCAACACATCTGAAGAGATTCAACGCATGAGCAAGATTCCCTATGCATCGGCAATAGGAAGCCTCATGTATGCCATGCTATGTACACGACCTGATATAGCCCTTGCTGTGAATGTCACAAGCAGATATCAGTCGAATCCATGTTAAGAACACTGGACAGCTGTGAAGAATATTCTTAAGTACTTGAGAAGAACTATAGATTTATTCTTGGTCTTTGGGGGAAGATCAGAGTTAAAGGTAGAAGGATGCACACATATTGATGATAGAAAGTCTACATCAGAACATGTGCAATTGTGATTCAGTAAATTGGAAGAGTTCCAAACAACCGATCATTATAGATTCTACCTTAGAAGCTGAATGTTAAGCCGTATCTAAGGGTGCAGTGGAAACCTTCTGATTAAAAGTTAATTGCAGAGTTAGGTGTAATGTCATTAGATGCCATAACACTTTACTGCGATAACATTAGCACCATAGCACTAGCTATGGAGCCATGGTCTCATCAGAAGTCCAAGCACATAGAGCGGCGCTTCCATTTCATACGCGACTATGATGTAGAGGTGCAGAGAGTAGACTCCGCGGATAACGTGGCAGACCCGTTCACTAAGCAGCTAAGTCAGCAAAAGACTGAAGCCCACCTTGAGAAGATGGGGCTTAGATATATGACTGATTGGCTTTAGTGCAAGTGGGAGATTGTTAGATGTATGCCCTAGAAGCCAATCTGGCTGACACATTGTTAATTCTAGGGACATAATTTTGTACTTGACTATTTATTATTGAATAAATAAAAGACATCTTTTCATTCATATTATTTATGTGTCTATGAATCGTCCAAGAAATTAATAAGATGATGATACATATTCTCAAGAGTTGAGAATTTGAGCCATGTATCATTGGTGATTAATTTCTAAATGCTCCTGATCAATGGATCATCACGAGGACGGTGATCGATCCGATCAGTGCACAGATCACTTTCCTTCTGGATGGACGAGACTTGAGTCCACAGTGTAGGGACACTGAAGTGATAGTGCAGGTGCTTGTTAGAGAACAAGGGTACTGAGCGTGACCAAGACAAGAAGTCACTTGGATGTCTATCTACTCGTCAGTGACTTGCTTGATGTTGCAGTAGTGTGACTGGTCCTTTGACCTGCGGTGCTTCGGCCACTCACAGTGAGGTTATTGTAGTTTGACTGCACACATACATGGTCTCTAGCCATATGGGTCCATGCAGTGTAGATTGGCTGCAGTAAGTTCACTGTAGGAGTAGGGTATGCACCTATAAAGAATCTATCGACCTTGATAGAAGAGGAGTGATCCTATGTGATTTGTTAGACTGAGTTCTAAGACCTTGGCCAGGGCAGTAATATAAAGTGGAGAAAGAGTTTTCCACTATCGAACTCGAGTCAAATAAATCTTGACATATGACAGACGATGGGGTTTGACGAGTTGTCCATGACCTCCGTCCTGTAGGGATCCACGATAGTAGGACTGTATCACACGTTAACTGCACCTAGAGGTTCATCATTCTATTCTGCTGGGTAGCCACTACATGCTGCTAGGTGTCACTGGTGGATGGTGGGACTCATAGGGATTATCTTGATGATCGATAAACCCTAATGAGTTGAGTTGGAATCGTTCCAACCCATTGAAAGGAGTTTTCAGTGATATAGTGATAGAGATCACAATATATCTCACTACCAGTCAGAATAGAACCTATGGGGTCACACACACTAGAAGTATTGACCGATCTGATGGTTGAAATCGTGATTAAGAATCACAAGTAATCAATTTGATTGATATGAAGTTGAAGAAGGAATAAAGGGAATTAATTAATTGGACTTGAAACAAGAGTCCTACTTCGGGTAGGATTCCTAGAGTCCTAATTTGATTAGGACTGGGAATCCTAGTTGGAGTAGGACTGGAATTCCTACTTGGAATAGGATTCCTACAATCCTAATGAGATTAGGAATTTTGAATTAAAATTGGATTCCTACCTGGAGTAGGATTCCTAGAAATCCTAATTGGATTAGGACTTCGGATTCAAATAGAGTCCTAATTGGATTAGGACTAAAATTAAATACATCCTAATTGGATTAGAATTCCTTAAGTCTAAATTAATTATTAATCTAATGAATCAACATAACTCCTAATTGGATTAGGATTGAAGAGTTCAATTGAGTCATGGATCATTCAAGTCCTAATTGGATTAGGACTAGCATAGATTGAACCCAATTTGGCTAAATCCTAATTAGATTAGGATTAAACTATGAGAGAGTAACCAAGTAAGAGGGGCATCAGCCCCTCTCCACTTGGCTAGGGCGACATGAAGAGAGGGGGCCGGCGCCCCCTCTTTGGTAAGTTATCATGGAGCTCCTAATTGTTAGGAGCTCCACTCCTTTTAAAAGGAGGACTAGGGCCGGCCCCCCTCAAGATTGAAGCCTCTCCTCCTTGTGCCGTGGCCACCCTCTCCCTCTCCTTAGTTGCAGCCGCAAGCAAGGGAAGAAGATCTCCAAGTGTTGGCGGCCTCCTCCCCTTCCCTTCCTTCATCCAACGCAAGGAACAGAAGAAGGCTGCGTAGGGGCTCATCTTCTTCCTCTTCTTCATCCTTCTTCTTCCTCCTCTCAAGCACAATCAAGGGTTGATTAAAAGAGAGGAGATCAGCCATCAAAAGAAGTCTTTGCAAGGGAGCTAGCACCCCGGGAAGACAAGAAAGTTTTGATCGGTCCTCTACTTCGTGTGGATACCCGTAGAGGCCGGACGTTTGAACGACTTCAATCGAACCCTCTTCCAAAACCACGAATTCAGATTTGCGGTGATCATCTACCCGCGCAAGGTGAAGATCTGATTTTCCTAATGGTTTTAAAAGTTTTAATTCTTACCTAATTACAAAAGGTCTCGAAACAACGTTCATGCGATGAACGTTGATCCCGCACATGCCCCCTTTCCGCTGCCATCTGATTTTTGTTTTGAAATATCAGCGGCATGGGCGGGTTCCCAACACAACCTTCTTACTTTAGGGCATTTTCCTGTGGGTTGCAACTATTAGGCTCCATAAGCATTTGTGGCTACCAATATTATCAGCACATCGGTCCACATTACTTCATTTATTGTCAACATTTTTAAGGGTCAGATTTGAAATAGTCATATGATTTGATGATTCATTTTTCTGGTTGGAGTCTTTAAATCAGGGGACAGCGATCTGCAAATTGAATGCTGAATAGAGTTGCTTTAGTCATAGTACACACTGGATGGCTTAATTATTGGGGTGGCAGTGTATGAATGTTTCTTTCTGGGGATTCATATTATTTTTTGCATCATGTTTAAAAAATCTAATAGTTACTACTTTTCTAATTAAGTATTTTGCATCATTTTGGTTTTGACATTTAGGGTTATGCTTGTTCTTGTTTCCTACATGCATATGCAGGATTAAAAGACGTAAAGTGGAGAGCTTGGAGGGCATAAAAGAGCTTCAGGGATCAGTGATGATCGAGAGAAATCAAGAAAATATTGGTATTATTGGTTAGTATCTTGATTGTGAAGCAAAAAAAAAATTCTGTTTTCCAAATATAGGAATCTTTACTTACCAAACATGTTGCAGCTATATTTACTTACCAAATATAGGAATTTTAGTCAAGAATTGAGTTTAATCATGGAAGGAGAATCAACTTATTGATTAGAATAGAAATATAAAGTACATGTTGCAGCTATTTCAGCTACATATAGTAATGTTGAGAATGCTAATTGTAAAGATAGGAATGGGATCTTTGCAATTAATAATTTTCATTTTGCATATACTGCTTAAGCCTCTTGGAAGTCGTGCTTTTCAATTCCCTGTCTACTTTTCCTGCTCGTCCTATACTTATCTTTCCTTACCTGGCCGACCATAATAAGGCCATAGCGAAATGACCTGTAGCCGAAGGTGTTTACTATTCATATTTGTAATTGATGCGGAGATTTGCAAAAAATTGAGAATGTGGGTTTATAACTTCGTGACATGTCAAACTCTCAAAGAAGAATACTGCCTTTACTGAAAAATTGGAAGTACTTTTGTAATAAGGAAGTAGATGACAGGGAAGTAATAGCATGTAAATCCATCCCAAATAGTTGGAGGAAACTTATTTATGGTTGTGGTTTTGTGGAAATATAGGCAGGGAAGTGGACATCCGCACACACATATACACAGAAACACACACCCAAAAAAAAAAAACAAAAAGCAAAAAGAGGTACTAAGCTAGCAGGTGTGGAAATGGTTTTTGCAGAGATTTCAAAGTGGCTGCAGGACCCTAGATAGAGTTTTCAAGTTCTAGGTTCTATAGGTCCACGCATGGTGCCCAAATCCAAAAGACCAGTAGATGTAGTTGAAATAGTTGACATGATGGATCAATTTTTGTGTAACACCTTATTAGAATAACCAGATAAATTGTTTCTTTTGATTTTTTATCATATTGTATGCAGCATATGGATCCTGTCGTGTTGGAAGTAATGCAGATCCAACTTGTTTGTAGAACAAAAATTATCCCACTTTCCTGTTTGTGAATGAGCTTCCTCAAAACCATGATTACTTCAAGCTCCTTCAAATTTAATCATAATATTTAAATATTTAGGAGCCCGATAAGAACCAATCTCTTTCACATTGTTAGACTTTGCGGAGGCTATAATCCTTAGCTTTATGAAGACTGAAGGTTTGCTCAAGAATTTGGCAGAGGATGGTCAAACAATTACTAACTAATATTTTGTGTTTTGACAATGTCCTATAATCCATTCTATTTTGTGTGCCACTCTTAAGTGCAGAATCTTGGGAAGTACAAAAACATCTATTGTCTGAAAGTGCATAACTAAGTTCATTGTAGAACACTAAATTGTCCAACCAAAAAAGTGAAAGTTAAAAATTTTGCAGTAAACGAACTTATCTTTCAACATTTGTTTAGTAACTGTTCCGTGACTTTTTCAGTTATTGGGTTTCAGAGTTCAGATATAATGGTGGTCAAAGACACTTCACCACAGGCTTCCAGACTTAGTCACCTGATTAAGAAATCAGAACAGGTCAAAGCTATATGTGATTTGAAAACGAGCCGCTCAAAACAGTCATTGTATGTAACGTAGGAATCATAAAAAGATTTGAAAAATATTTGAGTCAGAAGGGAAACGGTACTCAGCACTGTTTGATATTCTTATAGCCATGGCCTGCTGAGCATTCCCAAAGCATGTCCCAGGTGTTCCATGATTTGGGGAACTAGATTGAGTCATTTTCCAAGATGCATTTCTTAGCATGTAAGGTTTCTGGTAAATATGTTTTTGAATAGTTTTCGAGTTCTATAATATCACTATCATGGTGCTGGCTATTTCTAAGGATACTTCATCTTCAAGAAAGCAATTTTTGTCAAAAGAACTTCGACACTATCTTGGTTACGTCCTTTTTTTGATTCTTATGGTATAGCATTTGAGCATGCCAAGAATAGATAAATTTCTTAATTTAGTAACAACTTGTCAGTGTACAGCATCAGAAAGGCACTTTGGCATTGTGCTTTATTTTACCGCCTCAAAATTGATTACTTTTATATGATCTTTTACATTTTAGTTTTTTACTATAAATTCTACTTTTAGTGCTTTAGCAACCTTCAACTATTATTTTGCTGCTGTAATTAAACTTTGGGTCATCTATGCTTCTACATCTTAGTAATTGTTAAAGTTTTTACATAGTGATGAGCAAGACTTACACTTTATAGTCAACTAAAGCTTACGCAAGCAAACTGAATATTCTACTACAGGTACATCTAAGAAACTGGCAGATGAGGATTCATGCCCTCCACATCCTGGATTTTATAAAGGCTTGTGCTTGAGATGTGGTCAGCTAGTGGAGGATGATGGGCCTATGCTTTCACTTGACTACATTACTAAGGTGCAATGCTCAAAATTATACTACAGAGCTGTAATATAATCATGATATAGTAACTTTATGTTTCTTATATAATGCAAATGGTAGTGAGGTGGACTGGGTTAGCAGCTTAATGATGCTTACCTAGGTGTATAAGCGATGTTTGTCCTCGAAATGGTCTGGAATGTGGATAACTTTTTTTCATTTTAGGCTCACATCCTGCTTCCACATATTTAATTCTAAATAAAATGGTCACATCTTGCATACTGGTGCCAAGAAGTGCCCATTTTTCACAAATTCAGCCTGGTTAGCAGCATGGAGTCGTTGTCAAATTTGAACAGGTTGCATCAGAAACCATATGCAGCTGACAATCTGTCATTCTTATTATTCTGAACTCAATCACCACAGGGTCCTGCATCCTGTCAATTTTCTCCTGCATTGTTTTGGGTTGTGGTGTAATTCCGTGTGCACCATACTTTCATATTCAACCTGTTTGGATGTGACAGTGTTCAGAAACATGAACCCCAACTCAATTGTACCTAACCCCTTCTCATACAAATCCTACTTCGTTCAGATTTTTTTTTTAATGTTAGTAATGGTTAAGGGTTCTATGATATGAACCCTTAATTTTTTATAATTTACATTCGTATTTTTATTTTTTTTAAAAAAATAGCAATCCCGACGCTTTGCATTGGTAAATAAAAATTGTGGGACGCCCTACGCCGACGCTTTAAAGCGTCGGTAAACTTGAAGCCTACGCCGACGCGTTAAAAATACATTTGCCGACACTTAAAAGCGTCGGCGATTCTGTTTTTGCCGACGCTTTCAGTTAGCATCGGCAAAAACTTTTGCCACTCCGTTATCGCCAACGCTTTTGCGACGCTTCTATTTGCGTGGAGGGAACTTTAGCCGACGCTTATAAGCATCGGTAAAGATTATAAAAAGCGTCGGGAAAGATGAATTTTCTTGTAGTGTTAGTTGCTAGTGATACTAAGGTTAATGATGCAAGTTGGTTATGGCACCGTAAATTAGGACATGCAAGTATGGATACAATATCTAAGTTAGTTAAAAGAGATTCTGTAATAGGTTTGCCAAAACTAACATTTGAGAAAAATAAAATCTGTGAAGCTTGTCAATATGGCAAACAATCAAGGAACTCCTTTAAATCCATAAATTGTGTCTCTACCTCTAGACCTCTTGAACTACTACACATGGATCTATTTGGACCAATTAGAACCACAAGTCTAGGTGGAAACAAATATGGTCTTGTTATTGTAGATGATTTTTCTAGATATACTTGGGTCATGTTCTTAGCTCATAAAGATCAAGCGTTTTCTGTATTTAAGAAATTTCATAAGGAAGTAACTAATGCGAGAGATGCTTCAGTCATAGCTATTAGAAGTGACCATGGAACGGAATTTGAAAATCATCTATTTGATGAATTTTGTAGTAAAAAGGGGATAACTCATAATTTCTCTGCACCTAGGACACCACAACAAAATGGAGTTGTAGAAAGAAAGAATAGAACCCTAGAGGAAATGGCCAGAACCATGTTATGTGAAAGTAACCTCCCTAAGTATTTTTGGGAAGAAGCCATTAATACATCATGTCATATTGTAAATAGAGTTCTATTAAGACCCATTATAAAGAAAACACCTTATGAACTTTGGAAAAATAGAAAGCCCAAAGTAAACTATTTTCATGTTTTTGGATGTAGGTGTTTCATTCATAATAATGGCAAGGATAACTTAGGTAAATTTGATTCTAAATCTGATGAAGGTATCTTTTTGGGATATTCTACATCAAGTAAAGTATATAGAGTATTTAACAAAAGAAACCTTGTTATTGAAAGGTCTATACATGTTGTTTTTGATGATACTAATGATATCTCTTCTAGCAAAAGAGATGTTCCTGATGATGATGCAGAAATTCTTGAAGAAAAGATTGATGAGATGACATTACAAGAAGATGAACAAAAACTAATTGGAAATGCATCATCAAGCCAAGAGGCAATTGTGGATCATGGGCTGACTAAGGCTTGGAGGTACGCTCATGGGTATCCTAAGGAATTAATTTTAGATGATCCATCTCAACCTGTTAGGACTAGAGCATCTCTTAGAAACTTAAATAATCATCTAGCATTTGTCTCACACTTTGAACCTAAACACATAGAAGAAGCTGAAAAGGATGTAAATTGGATAAATGCAATGCAAGAAGAACTAAACCAATTCACTATAAACAAGGTATGGAACCTAGTTGAACGACCCTCTGGATATTCAATAATAGGAACCAAATGGATATATAAAAATAAACTTGATGAAAATGGAATCGTGATTAGAAACAAGGCTAGACTAGTAGTAAAGGGGTATAATCAAGAAGAAGGTATAGACTTTGATGAAACCTTTGCTCATGTAGCTAGACTTGAGGCAATTAGATTGTTACTAGCATTTGCATGCTCTAAAGATTTCAAATTATTTCAAATGGATGTAAAAAGTGCCTTTTTGAATGGGTATATTAATGAGGAGGTGTATGTAGAACAACCTCCTGGTTTTGAAAATCATCAATACCCCAATCATGTGTATAAATTAAACAAAGCACTTTATGGTTTGAAACAAGCACCTAGAGCATGGTATGAAAGACTTAGCAAATTTCTGTTTGATCATAAATTCTCTAGAGGGAACGTTGATACAACATTGTTTTTGAAAAGGAAGAACAAAGATATGTTAGTAGTTCAGATTTATGTAGATGATATTATCTTCGGTGCTACTAACAATCGCCTTTGCGAAGAATTTGCTGACCTAATGCAGAGTGAATTTGAAATGAGCATGATGGGAGAGCTGAACTATTTCCTCGGGCTCCAAATTAAACAATCTGAAGAAGGGATCTTCATCAATCAAGCCAAATGCATCAAGGAGATGCTTAAGAAGTTTGATATGGAAGGAAACAAGTCAATCAGCACACCCATGAGTTCATCATGCAAACTAGACCAAGATGAATCAGGTAAATCAGTAGATCAAAAGATGTATAGAGGTATGATAGGATCTTTATTATATCTCACTGCAAGTAGATCTGATATCATGTTTAGTGTATGCATGTGTGCTAGATATCAATCTAATCCTAAGGAATCACATTTAATTGTAGTCAAGAGAATCTTTAAATACCTAATAGGAACGAAAAATATAGGTTTATGGTACTCTAAAGAATCTAGCATAAACTTAATAGGGTATACAGATTCAGATTTTGCTGGTTGTAAACTTGATAGAAAAAGCACCAGCGGGTCATGTCAATTCTTAGGAGAAAATTTAATCTCTTGGTTTAGCAAGAAACAAAACTCGGTTGCATTATCTACGGCGGAAGCCGAATATGTTGCTGCCGAGAGTTGTTGTGCTCAAATCTTGTGAATTAAACAACAACTTGAAGATTATGACATTAAACAAGATAAAATTCTCATTAACTGTGATAATACAAGTGATGAGAGCACAAAAGTGCAATCTACACATCACTTAAATTGGTATTATTGCTAACAAATAATAATAAAAGTGCTATATTAATATTATATTTTTGTTGGATGTAGTTGATCGTAAATCAGAGTTAAGATGCGTATTTGGTACAGATTGGGATGATGTATAACCCCGAACCTGATCATGCTGGAGCATAATTAATCTGATCAAGTACACTTGCACTCGAGCAACACTTGGCAGTCATCTGGAGGCACTGCATAATGGATTCGCCAAGGGTCTAGTTTCATCATCCAAGAGGATCCAAAAGCCCGTGGGGTTCACAGCAGCGGATCCAAGATCCATCTGTGCTTCCTAGCATCCCACGCATCCGAACCAGCTTTCCGGACCCGCATCAGACGCCCCATTCACCGTGATCCGGCCGCGATCATCTCCCGAGCCCCAGCCGTTCGTGAGCTTCCACCCAGCCATCTGCCGCGTCTGCATCCCAGAACACCCAACCATCCGTGCGTCTTCCTCACATTCCACGTGTTTCATCACCTCCCAGCAACCCGTCTGCCTCCTCTTCATCCGCCCGCGATCAATGCCATTTGCCTCCTCCACTGATTTCTCACATCCCAGCATCCCGCGGCAATCTTCTTCAGCAATCCCGTGTCCGTGCAACCTCCCAAGATCCCCCTTCTACCAGCTCCTCCGCATCTCATCCCAGCAAAGAACCAGTTTATGAGTCCGTGATTGCAGCCCGCGATCAGCCTCCTCCAGCATCCGCGGCTTCATCCGTCCGCTCCTCCCGCAGGTCCCGTGATCAGCGCCCAGCTTTCTCCTCCTTTCCAACGATCGTGAGCATCTCGGCGCCATTCGCCCCCTCCATTCCAGCGTCCCAGCTCCTTCGGATCAGATTCTCAGCATCCCGCATCCAGCAGCACGCGGCCGTTCGGAGATCCAACCCCAGTGATCCCGCCGCATCATCCTCTCCCGTTTCTCGCCATCAAGGAGCCATCGACCCCCTCCTCCGTGATCCGCCCAGCAATCCCACGGCCAGCTCTCGGAGATCCAATCCCAGTGATCACGCGATGCATTCTCAGCTCCCCTCCGTGTCCGCCTCTTCCGCCTTCTCAGTCTCCCGCGCACAATCCCAGGCACCCATTCCTCCTCCTCTCCACGCAGAATCAGGGAATCCATCGCCGGGGTGGGGGCGATCTATATTGAGAAGGAGTTCTCGTCCGGGGTACACAAAAAAAACAGGGAAGGAAGAAGAGTGGAGCCGAGCTGCTGTTGTGGAAAGAAAAAAAAAGTGTAGAGAGAAACAGGGGATGCCCCTGTTTCTGTTATTAAAAAAAAAAAGAGTGAGAAAGAGAGAGGAAGATGATGAGCTAAAGTACTTGGTGATGGGTGAAGGAAGATCCTTTGGTGTACCAAGTTCATGATGTAAATTCTAATCCTTTGCTTTATACGATCTATCTTTTGATTATGTTATGATTCTTATATGTTGAAAATTCTTTTATGATTTATGCTTATTGATACATGTTTTCCTCAATTATTTGATTCATCGTAGACATTCTAAGGCACGTTGAATGCTTAAAAAGAGAATTCATGTTATCAAGAACATACTCAATAATTAAATTTTATCTGCTTATAATTTTTAAAAGAAAACAAAAGAATCATAGAATTTATTGCATGAACTTGATATTATTAAAGGAGATTCTGGATCCCTACACCATCTTAATCTATCCAAACTTCGATTCTCTATTTACTGGTTTATTTTCTATTTGCAAACCATCATCTTAATCCACAAGTTTATTGAATCAATTAATCTGAAAATTAAGCTAATAATCCATAGATCGTTCCCTGAGGAATCGACCTCGGACTTTCGAGTTATACTACTTGTGCGATTCTCCTGCACTTGGGAGAACAATTTTTTGAAAGCACCAAGTTTTTGGCGCCGTTACCGGGGAACGGCTGAGTTATTAGTATAATTTTAGATTTAATTTTTACCTTAGTAGTTAGTATTTTTCTTTTGAAAAAAAAAAATACTACTGTTTTTAATTCACTACACAGTCTGCATCAAACTCCGATATCATAGAAATTAGCCGTCTGATTGGACTCAAATTTTGTCAGCTGGTGCAAGACATATTTTTTAATAATCTGAACGATCTGATTTCACTACACAGTCTGCATCAAACTCTGATATCATAGAAATTAGCCGTCTGATTGGACTCAAATTTTGTCAGCTGGTGCAAGACATATTTTTTAATACGAAACCTTGCTGCTTTCTGCTTTAACTTTTCTGCATTTAATTTTTTTTAGAATAAGAAATTTATTGTTATCATATCTTATTAACCCTTGTTGATAATTTAAAAAAAAAAATAACTTTAAGAAAAGATCAAGTGTGATCATTCAAAATTAGAAAAAGAGGGAAACCTAAAATTTTAAAAACTTTAAATTTCAAATTTCAAATTTCAGACTTCAACTCAAAAATTTTTTTTTAAAAAATAAATAAATAATTTGCTTGATCACCTATTCAATGAAATTTAATGTCATGTCATAAAACATTAAAAAAAAAATAATCTCTTGATTGTTGCATATAGTATAAGGCATCAGCATAAAATATTTTTAAGGGCAGAACCCATTTAAAAAGATAAGATTGGGATTTCATCACTCGTCCTTAGCCCAAAAATTACCCCAGTGCATAAATATCCTAAGCTTAACTAAAATCAACTAGACGTTGGCCCCTAAGGACATTCGAGCTCAATAGGACGAAGACCACCGAAAGTTGCACCAATTTCGCTCTGTGGCTTAGTTGATGTCTAGAAAAGCTTTGTCCCTATAAGGGAGACAGTTCATCTGTTCGAGGCAAGTGGGTTTTAAGTGGGACTTTTGCGAACGCATCGTGGCCCCTCCACTTACCTGGGAGCTTACCTGGTCAACTCGGTTCATTAGACTGGATTGGAGGCTTAGGTGCCCTCTTCAAACCAGTTAGGAGCTGTCTAGAAATTTAAGAAAAATATTAGAAATTGAGGTGTAATGTTTTGTTGCATGTTTGATTGTGAATAGATTTTTGTTTTAGGGTGTCGTTTTAGGTTATCTTTAGTTGGTACTTATAATTAAAAAAAAAAAAAAAAGAGAGGGAAATATTTTGCATGCTAAAGTGGAATAGGGACGACACTGGTCGATTAAGTCGTACAACTTTAGATCATCCCTTAGGACATACCCCTGAAATTCCTTCTCAATATCTCACACCTTGTGAGATGGCTGATTTAAATGAAGATGCGGGGAGTCACCACAATCGAGAACGAGAACCCCATGTTATGACTCTAAGACAATACCTACAACCGGCTAGGACTAGTCAGCCTTCATGCATAATTTTTCCTGATAATGTAGGACATTTTGACATCAAACCAGGGGTAATCCAATTGCTGCCCAAGTTTCATGGGTTAGAGTCCGAGAGTCCGTATCTTCATTTAAAGGATTTTGAAGAATTGAGCATTACATTTAGAGTGCCAAATGTCACCGAGGATGTCCTCAAGTTGACATTGTTTCCTTTCTCTCTAAAGGATAAGGCCAAAACATGGCTAAACTCTTTGCGACCTAGATCAATAAGAAATTGACAAGATATGCAGAGAGAATTTTTAAAGAAGTTCTTCCCCACACAAAGGACCAACTTTTTGAAAAGACATATCAGCAATTTCCAACAAAAAGATAATGAAATATTTTATGAATGTTGGGAAAGATTTAAAGACCTTCTTTTCTCATGCCCTCATCACGGATTCGAAACTTGGAGAACCATTAGCTTCTTTTATGAAGGTTTATCTCCACAGTTGAAACAGTTTGTAGAGACCATGTGCAATGGTAGATTTTTAGAAAAACACCCTGATGAGGCATGGGAGTATTTGGATTCCCTTGCTGAGACTGCCCAACTTTGGGATAACGGGGATAGAAACAACAAGTCTTTGCCTAAGCCTACTAGCTCTGTACAGGGAGGCCTTTACAACCTCAGAACTGAGGATGATCTTCATGCTAAAATGGCAGCCCTCACTAGGAAGGTAGAAGAAATTGAGCTTAGAAAGGCTGAGCCTATCAAAACTATAGAGCTTAGAAACGAGTGTTGTGGTATCTGCGATATGTCGGGTCATACTACTACAGATTGTCCCACCATACCGGCATTCAAAGAAGTCTTGCACGATCAAGCAAATGCTATGAACTCCTACCAAAAGCCTTATAACGATCCATACTCGAATACCTATAACCCTGGTTGGAAGAATCATCCAAATTTTAGGTGGAGAAATGATCATCCTCAACAGTCACACCATTCAGCTCCTCCACTTGCACATCCTACTTTTGCATCACCACCCTCTCAAAAGCCAAATATCGAGGATCCTTGCAATCCATACAAACTTTTCTACAAGGTCAAGCTAATATCAATGCTCAAAATACTCGAAATTTTGAAGACATAAGGAACCAATTGTCAATGTTGACTACCGTCCTAAGTACCCAAGAGAAGGATAAGCTTCCAGCTCAACCCCAACCTAACCCACAAGTGCACGGTAGTAATAATACGGCTCCTTCTAGTTCGCATACAGAACATGCAAAGAGCATCATGACTTTGCGTAATGGAAAAGTCATTAATCAGACCATCCCATTGAGACCGCAGGTCACTTCTAATTCTGATGCTCCCAATGCCGATGAAAGGGACAAAGAAGAAGTTGAGGTCCCAACTTCTACTAAGAAAGTTGAATGTCCTTTTCCTCCACCTTTTCCACAACGGTTAAAGTCGTTGCAAAAGCTCGAACCTAATTCTGAAATTCTTGAGCTTTTTAAACAAGTAAAGATCAACATACCTCTTCTTGATGCAATCAAACAAGTACCCTCATATGCCAAATTTTTGAAGGACTTGTGTACTGTCAAACGCCGATTAAATGTTAAGAAGAAGGCATTTTTAACTGAAAATGTGAGTGCTATATTGCAGCACAACATTCTCCCTAAATATAAAGATCCAGGTTGCCCAACCATCTCATGCATCATAAGTGACTTTAGGATAGAGCGAGCATTGTTAGATTTAGGGGCGAGTGTGAATTTATTACCATATTCTGTATATGAGCAACTTGGTTTAGGTGAGTTGAAGCCAACCTCCGTCACTTTGCAATTAGCTGATAGGTCAGTTAAAATTCCAAGGGGGATTATCGAGGATGTATTAGTCCAAGTAGACAAGTTCTACTTTTCTGTCGATTTTATTGTATCGGACACACATCCGGCTTCGAATTCACAGTCTCAGATTCCGGTCATTTTAGGACGTCCATTCCTTGCAACTTCTAATGCATTGATTAATTGTAGGAATGGCGTCATGAAACTTTCTTTTGGTAACATGACCTTAGAATTGAACATTTTTAATGTGTGCAAACAACCCAATGATCCCGAAGAGAGTAAGGAGGTTGATTGGGTTGAAACCATCGCAGAAGATTATTTGTTAGCTAAAGCAATTAACAACCCATTCAATGATAGCTTAATTGATTGGTGTCCTAATGGAACCGATGATGATGATTTGTTAGTCACACCTATTGTGGATAATCTGGATATCAAGATGATCAATGGGTGGAGACCAAAAGTACGAGAATTTGAGAGGTTGTCGCCTCGAGAGGTGAAAATAGTACTATCCCATGAGCAAGCACCCAAGCTCGAATTGAAACCCTTACCGAAGGAACTCAAGTATGCCTTTCTTGGACCCGAGGACACTTACCCTATAATTATCTCGTCTGAACTTGATCATACCCAAGAAAGAAAATTAATTGATGTTTTAAAGAATCATAAAGGAGCCTTAGGGTGGTCTATTGCCGATTTGAAGGGAATTAGCCCCTTAATTTGCACGCACCGGATATATTTGGAGGACAATGCCAAAACCACAAGGCAAATGCAACGAAGGTTAAATCCTACAATGAGAGATGTGGTTAAGGCAGAAGTCCTCATGTTGCTTGACGTGGGTATTATTTATCCAATTTCCGACAGCAAGTGGGTAAGCCCTTCTCAAGTCGTTCCTAAGAAATCGGGTTTGACGGTAGTAGAAAATCAACAAGGGGAACTAGTTCCAACTCGTGTTCCGACGAGTTGGCGCATGTGTGTTGACTACCGAAAGCTGAATTTGGTCACACGAAAGGATCACTTTCCTCTACCCTTCCTAGACCAAGTATTGGAGAGGGTTGCAGGGCATGATTTCTATTGTTTTCTCGATGGCTATTCGAGATATTATCAAATTGAAATTTCATCGGAAGATCAAGAGAAGACTACCTTCACTTGTCCTTTTGGCATATTTGCTTTCCGACGAATGCCATTCGGGTTGTGTAATGCACCTGCAACATTCCAAAGATGCATGCTCAACATCTTTGAAGACATGAACGAGAAATTTTTGGAAGTGTTCATGGACGACTTCTCCATTTTTGGCGACACATTTGATGATTGCCTGTCACATTTACAAGCTGTCTTAGCTCGATGTATGGAAAAGAATTTGATACTGAATTGGGAGAAATGCCACTTCATGGTGCCAAAGGGAATTGTCTTAGGACATATTGTTTCATCGAAGGGCATGGAAGTAGATAGAGCTAAGACTGATTTAATTGCTAAGCTACTTGCACCCAAGATGGTTAGAGATGTTAGATCATTTTTGGGTCACGCCGGATTTTATAGGAGGTTCATCAAGGACTTTAGTGTCATATCTCGACCATTATGTAATTTCCTATCCTTTGATACACCGTTCAATTGGACTGAAACCTGTCTGGAGGCATTCGAAAAGTTGAAGTCTATGCTTAGCACTGCACCCATTGTGCGACCACCCGATTGGTCATTACCTTTTGAGATTATGTGCGACACTAGCGACTATGCGATAGGAGCTGTCCTAGGACAACACAAGGATAATAAGCCATATGTCATTTACTATGCAAGCAAAACCTTAAACGATGCTCAAATGAATTATACTACCACCGAGAAGGCATTGCTTGCAGTAGTATTTGCCTTAGATAAATTTCGCTCTTATATCCTTGGTGCTCCTATTGTTATCTTCACGGCCCATGCGGCACTAAAATATTTGTTGGATAAGAAAGAAGCCAAACTACGCTTAATACGATGGATACTTCTACTCCAAGAATTTGACATCACTATCAAAGATAAAAAAGGAGTAGAGAATGTGGTTGCTGACCATTTATCACGATTAGTTTTTCATGATTCAGTGCCACAGTTTTCCATCAAGGACTCATTCCCTGAAGAGCAGTTGTTTGCACTTTCTAGTATACCATGGTATGCAGATATTGTAAATTTTCTTGTTACAAGCTGGATGCCGGAGCATTGGGGGTCGACAGATAGAAAAATTTTCTTGCGCGAAGTAAAGAATTATTACTATGACGAACCCTATTTATTTAAATATTCCAATGATCAAATCTTTAGACGATGCATACCGGATCATGATATACAAAGCGTACTCTCTTTCTGCCATACTGATGCTTGAGGTGGACACTTTGCCTCGAAAAAAACTGTTGCAAAGGTCTTGCAATATGGTTTCTATTGGCCCACTATATTCAAAGATGCTCACGAGTTCTGTAGGACATGTGATCCATGTCAACGTATTGGAAGTCTAACTCGTAGGCAAATGATGCCTCTTCAACCCATTACTATTATCAAATTTTTCGATTGTTGGGGCATCGATTTTATGGGCCCATTCCCACCATCTTTTGGATATGAGTACATTTTAGTCGGTGTCGAATATGTGTCCAAATGGGTAGAAGCTGTTGCTTGTAAGACCAATGATCACAAACCCGTCCTGAAGTTTTTAAAAGAAAATATTTTTTCACGATTTGGGATGCCTAAGGTCATAATTAGTGATGGTGGAAAACACTTTTGTAATAAGCCTTTTGAGACATTATTAAAAAAGTATGGTGTCACCCACAAAGTTGCTACCCCATATCACCCGCAAACTAGTGGCCAAGTAGAATTAGCCAATAGGGAGATCAAGCGTATTTTAGAGAAAACGGTGAACCCATCACGAAAAGATTGGTCCTTGAAACTATCAGATGCATTATGGGCTTATCGTACTGCATAAAAAACCATTCTTGGCATGTCTCCCTACCGGCTAGTCTACGGAAAAGCATGTCATCTGCCTGTAGAAATAGAGCATAAATCGTATTGGGCAATTAGAAAATTAAATTTTGATTTACAAGATGCCGGTCTAACTAGAAAATTGCAATTAAACGAGCTTAATGAGATTCGCAGAGATGCTTATGACAATGCTAAAATTTGCAAAGAACGAATGAAGATCTTACATGATAAATCAATTTTAAAAAAATCTTTTGAACCTTTGCAAAAAGTTCTTTTATATGATTCCCGCTTACATCTGTTTCCTGGTAAGTTGCGATCGAGATGGACAGGTCCTTATATTATAAAAACTATTTTTCCACATGGAGCGGTTGAGATTGAGAATCCACGAGATGGTAAAATTTTTAAGGTAAATGGACACAGGTTAAAACCTTTTCTTGAGAATTTTGCAGATGAAGAGGACTCCTTTTTCTTGGGGGAGCCTTCTTATGACTGAGCATGAAGGCAAAGGTACGTGTATATTAGTTAGGATTATTTTTCTAGTTTTGTAGGTTTTATTTTCTGGATATCAACAGCTCAAGGTATTCCTCTTCTCTTCAATATTATTTTCTCTACTGTCTTTCATTATAGAATTCTTGTATCTATTACATTGAGGACAATGCAATGTTTAAGTTGGGAGGAGGGAAGTATTTTGATTAAAAAAAAATAAAAAAAATTTGCATTCTTTTCTAAGCAAATGCACATGTATTTTCATATTGAGTTTGTGCAACTATTAAGGCAAGGAATACATGCGTATATGACTGATCAGAGACCTATTATTAGATCCCCGCACATGTATTTAATGATTATAGGAAGGCCTCAGGAGTTCACATTTGTTTAATGCATTTTTATTAAGCCATATCTGTAAAAGAAGTACGAGTATCCTTGTCCGTACTAAAAGGTTCTTGATTTGGTTTTCACATAAAGATAGAGATTGAATACCCCGGCTAGATCATCTAAGTACCTTATGTTCCGACCTTGGTTGACCTATAGTCACGTTGCAGTCACATTATGTGGTCTAGTTTACCTTCTCTATTTTAAAAAAAAAATATATAAATAAATAAATAATAATAATAATAATAAAATGAGGAGATGACAAGTCTAACCTCGTGGCATAGTCTGGTTCGAGTAATTAAGCCTGAGGGGTGTTTCACCTAATGTCTTGAGCCAACTGGATCAGGAGTCATTGGCCGAAAACTCGCTACATGGATCTTGCTAGAGCCTAAGGGGGTTGGACTATTGTAATCACCATATTTAAAAAAAAAAAAAGCATGAATAGGGTTGGTCGGGCTGAACCCAGTGACAATGGCTGGTTTGACTCCATTGTATTGGACCTTTGTGTACTTTGGATATTTAGTTGGGATTGATAGCTCCTTTTTATGCGAACCATTCTTGACAATTTTAGACAACATAAGATATTCCAAAAATTTGATGGATCAGGCTCTAATAAACTGTAGTAAACACTTGTGAACTTGAGTAGTACACCTAAAATTCAAGCGGTACCATGTTGTGGTGGAGGTATTAGTACTCTGAGAAAGTCATACTATTTTATGCACACTACACTTTCGTATTTCCCCTTGCTTTGATAGTTGCCATGCTTGAAAATATATATTAATTACATGGGTATTAGCTTAGAATTTAGGACCTCATGTCATATCATTTTATGAATGATGTTTGTGGGTAACATCTCTACAAACCCTCACGAGACAACACTCGTCCACTAGGATAACCTAGGGGTTTAACGGCTTGTTGCACGTGCTAAGTGCAATCGTGATGCCCTACGAAAGTGGGTACATATCTTAGTTTTATGTCTTTAGCTTTAATAAAAAGTCAAAGAATTGACCAACACTTTTTCTACTCTCATGTTATTATTTACTCTGAATTGCTAGAGACTAGCAATAAGCTAGTCGGGGGGTGTGATGAGAGCACAAAAGTGCGATCTACACATCACTTAAATTGGTATTATTGCTAACAAATAATAATAAAAGTGCTATATTAATATTATATTTTTGTTGGATGTAGTTGATCGTAAATCAGAGTTAAGATGCGTATTTGGTACAGATTGGGATGATGCATAACCCCGAACCTGATCATGCTGGAGCATAATTAATCTGATCAAGTACACTTGCACTCGAGCAACACTTGGCAGTCATCTGGAGGCACTGCATAATGGATTCGCCAAGGGTCTAGTTTCATCATCCAAGAGGATCCAAAAGCCCGTGGGGTTCACAGCAGTGGATCCAAGATCCATCTATGCTTCCTAGCATCCCACGCATCCGAACCAACTTTCCGGACCCGCATCAGACGCCCCATTCACCGTGATCCGGCCGCGATCATCTCCCGAGCCCCAGCCGTTCGTGAGCTTCCACCCAGCCATCTGCCGCATCTGCATCCTAGAACACCCAACCATCCGTGCGTCTTCCTCACATTCCACGTGTTTCATCACCTCCCAGCAACCCGTCTGCCTCCTCTTCATCCGCCCGCGATCAACGCCATTTGCCTCCTCCACTGATTTCTCACATCCCAGCATCCCGCGGCAATCTTCTTCAGCAATCCCGTGTCCGTGCAACCTCCCAAGATCCCCCTTCTACCAGCTCCTCCGCATCTCATCCCAGCAAAGAACCAGTTTATGAGTCCGTGATTGCAGCCCGCGATCAGCCTCCTCCAGCATCCGCGGCTTCATCCGTCCGCTCCTCCCGCAGGTCCCGTGATCAGCGCCCAGCTTTCTCCTCCTTTCCAACGATCGTGAGCATCTCGGCGCCATTCGCCCCCTCCATTCCAGCGTCCCAGCTCCTTCGGATCAGATTCTCAGCATCCCGCATCCAACAGCACGCGGCCATTCGGAGATCCAACCCCAGTGATCCCGCCGCATCATCCTCTCCCGTTTCTCGCCATCAAGGAGCCACCGACCCCCTCCTCCGTGATCCGCCCAGCAATCCCACGGCCAGCTCTCGGAGATCCAATCCCAGTGATCACGCGATGCATTCTCAGCTCCCCTCCGTGTCCGCCTCTTCCGCCTTCTCAGTCTCCCGCGCACAATCCCAGGCACCCATTCCTCCTCCTCTCCACGCAGAATCAGGGAATCCATCGCCGGGGTGGGGACGATCTATATAAAGGGAGAAGGAGTTCTCGTCCGGGGTACACAAAAAAAACAGGGAAGGCAGAAGAGTGGAGCCGAGCTGCTGTTGTGGAAAGAAAAAAAAAAGTGTAGAGAGAAACAGGGGATGCCTTTGTTTCTGTTATTAAAAAAAAAGAGTGAGAAAGAGAGAGGAAGATGATGAGCTAAAGTACTTGGTGATGGGTGAAGGAAGATCCTTTGGTGTACCAAGTTCATGATGTAAATTCTAATCCTTTGCTTTATACGATCTATCTTTTGATTATGTTATGATTCTTATATGTTGAAAATTCTTTTATGATTTATGCTTCTTGATACATGTTTTCCTCAATTATTTGATTCATCGTAGACATTCTAAGGCACGTTGAATGCTTAAAAAGAGAATTCATGTTATCAAGAACATACTCAATAATTAAATTTTATCTGCTTATAATTTTTAAAAGAAAACAAAAGAATCGTAGAATTTATTGCATGAACTTGATATTATTAAAGGAGATTCTGGATCCCTACACCATCTTAATCTATCCAAACTTCGATTCTCTATTTACTAGTTTATTTTCTATTTGCAAACCATCATCTTAATCCACAAGTTTATTGAATCAATTAATCTGAAAATTAAGCTAATAATCCATAGATCGTTCCCTGAGGAATCGACCTCGGACTTCCGAGTTATACTACTTGTGCGATTCTCCTGCACTTGGGAGAACAATTTTTTGAAAGGGGAAGATTGTGGAGTGATTGATTATAACCCTATTTGATTTTGATGAGCTCAAAGCATTTGAGTATATCTTATGTTATACTAATGAATTCAATCCAGTGTTTCAGTCAAATATTTGTGAATTTATGTTTAAGTGTCTCTAGCTTTGGTTCAATACACTTTGGCTAAGTATGGAAATCAATTTGAACCAAAGTCTGAATCTCGAGTCGACTCCGGAATAGTACGAGTCGACTCCAAGCGTATCAAAAGCACTGGCACAAGCTCGAGTCGACTCCGGCACATTACGAGTCGACTCCGACTGAGAACAGACAGCCGAACAGAAAGACACATCTCAGAACTTGTCACCGAGTCGACTCCTGAAGAATTAGAGTCGACTCCGATGCTTGCCGAGTCGACTCCAGCATAGTACAAGTCGACTCCATGGAGTAACAGACAGAAAGACAGAGAAGCCATTTTGGACTCTGAGAGCCGAGTCGACTTCCGAAGAACTCGAGTCGACTCCGACGGTTGGCAGGTCGACTCCTAAGGAAGCAAGAGTCGACTCTCAGAAAAATGCAAGGCTAAAAGTCAGAGAGCCAACTTCGGTGTCTGAGAGCCGAGTCGACTCCCGCAAAGTCCGAGTCGACTCCAAGGCAGTTCAACTCCAAAGACAGAAGACCGGTACTTCGGTGTCTGAGAGCCGAGTCGACTCCCGCAAAGTCCGAGTCGACTCCGAGGCAGTTCAACTCCAAAGACAGAAGATCGGTATTTCGTGTCTGAGAGCCGAGTCGACTCCCGCAAAGTTCGAGTCGACTCCGAGACAGATCAAGTTCAAAGACAGAAGACCTGTCTTTCAGGCTCTGAGAGCCGAGTCGACTCCAAGGAAATCCGAGTCGACTCGAGGAAGCAAAACCGAGAGGATGAGTTATGAAACCCTGAAGATCGAGTCGTCTCCAGAAGGAAAAGTCATCTCCGGACAATTGGCGAGTCGACTCCAGGTTCAGCCGAGTCGACTCCAGAACGGGACGGCACTTTATTTCGAATTTTGAATAGTGGCCGAGTCGTCTCCAGTAAAGCATGAGTCGACTCTAGCAACACTCGAGTCGACTCCTGATCGAGCGAGTCGACTCCGATCCCAACGGACATTTTGTCAGGAGTTGCAGAATGTGCAGAACGGCCTTCAATCTATGTCTAACGGCTATTTTTCTTTGGGAATGGCTTAAATAGCCTGAGTGAACAGTAATAGAGTAAGAAAGAGAGACTTCATTCAAAGCAAAAGGGATTTCCACCAACCAAAGGCTCTCTAGAGTAATTACAAGAAAAAGAAGGAAGAAGTGCATTGAAGTCTACTCTCCAACCGTCTTCCTCACATTCAAGGCTCTCCTTCTGACAGCAAATCTTCAGCAAATTCAAGAGGAGTCAAAGAGTTTGAAAAGCCCCTTCCTCCACCTCCAAAATATGTTTTGAGGGCTTCTAACTCTTTCTTGCTTATATTGTTTAAATACGCTTTTTGAGAAGCTTCCTTTTGTTCTTGTTTCAAACTATTTGTTTCTTACTTGATTCAATCAGGGGATTGAATCAAGGGTGTCAAGGTTTGTTGGTGAGCCGAGGTTAAAACCAACGGTGTAAGGGTTTGATTGTGATCCCGGAAAAACAATCGGGTAGTTCTAGTCGGTGAGCCTGTGAAAACCGACCGAGTTCGTTGTGATCTCGTAAAACAACAAGTTGGGTTGTGAACTTGTAAAACAACCGGCTGTAATCCGAGGGATTATAGTGAACTCCCAAATGAGGCTTGGGGAGTGGACGTAGGAGCAAGGTGATGAAAGCACAAAAGTGCGATCTACACATCACTTAAATTAGTATTATTGCTAACAAATAATGATAGAAGTGCTGTATTAATATTATATTTTTGTAGGGTGCAGGTGATCGGAAATCAAGCTAAAATGCACATTGGGTCCAAAAATATGCATCACTGCAGGTGATCAGCCAACCGCTTGTGTCAACCCCAGTTGCACACTAGAAGGAGGTCAAGTTCAGCTGTCCACTTCATCGCAGCTTCAGTCTTCTACGAGCCCAGCGTGTGATCTCTCATCGCGTCCGTGTGCGAATCTCCCGTGAAGTCTCCCAGCTTCCATAGAGCATCCGAGTTGCAGTTTCCCCCCACATCCGCGGATCAGATCGAGTGCCTTCCGCGTGTGGATTAGCTTCCGAGTTTTTCTCCCATTGATTTAGCAGCTGTCGGTTCCAATCCTCCTTCCGTTCGAGAGTATCCCCATCCGTTTGCTTCCGAGTTCATCCATACGCGCCTTCCAACCGTCCGTGAAGCATCTCCTAGCATTCTCAGCTTCCACGTTCCAACTCTCAGCATTCAATCTGCCTGCATGCGATCCAATCTCCTTCAGCCGTCCAAGCTTCATCTTTAGCTCTCAGCTTCTTTCCGTGAGCATCCGGCCGTTTGCATCCAGCCTTCCGCATTTCCGGATTTTTCTCCCCACCAGCACATCATCCGAATCCAGCATCCCAAGCTCGTGATTCCAGCATCCCACAATCTTCAGCCTTCCTCAGATTCGCGCATCCAAATCTCATCCTACGGCCAGCAGTCCATTCCGAGTCCGCATGTGATCAGCTCCCAGCGAACTGTGGTTGTTACGTGCACATCATCTGAGTCCCAAATCCTCGGCGTCCGTTTTGAGCTCCTCTCCACGCGCGATCAGGGGAACCATCGCAGGAGGATCTATATGAAGGGAGTCCGCTCGGCTGGGGAGGTCTCGGCTATTCGGGAAGGAAAACAGAGAGAGGCCCGCTGCCATTCAAAAGAAAAAAAAAGAGAGAAAGGAAAACAGGGGATGCCCTGTTTCCGAAAATAAAAAGAAAAAAAAAGAAATAAGAGGAACAGGGGAGTTTCTTTTATGTTTATGGCCGGCTAATCCTTTAGGTGAAGGGTGATGGAGGAACTTTTGATGTCTTATTTTCTTTCAAGTAAATTCTGAACATTGCTCTCTTTGCTTTACACCTATTAATATGTTTTTGATTCTTGCATGCTTATTTATGCGATAGATCTCTTATGGTTTATATTTTTTTGATTCATGGATTGTTTTGATGTTTGATTTGTCGTAGACGTAATCGGCACGATAAATACTTAGATCTTGAATTCATATTTTCAAATTATATACTCCATGATTAGAACTATTCTATCTGATTGACCCTTAATCAAGAATCGCAGAATTTAATTGTTGAAAATAATATCATCGAAGGGGATTCCAGATCCCTACACCATCTTAATCTATCCAAATTTCAATTCTCTGTTTACTGATTTATTTTCTTTATGCAAAACATCATCTTAATCCACATATTTATTCAACTGAAAATTACATCTAAAAATTACGCTAATAATCTATAGATCGTTCCCTGAGGATTCGACCTCGGACTCCCGAGAATTTACTACTTGTGCGATTCTCCTACACTTGGGAGAACAATTTTATTTTTGCACCAAGTTTTTGGCGCCGTTGCCGGAGAACGGCGGATTTATTAGTATAATTTTAGATTTAATTAGTATCCTAGTATTTAGTCTTTTTTCTTTCAAAAAAAAAAAATCTTTATTGCTGTTTTTTTATTCCCTGCACAGTCTACATCAAACTCTGATATCTGCGTAATCCACCGTCTGATTGCACTCAAATTTTGTCGTCTGCTGTAGGACACATGTTTCTTTCATCTGAACGGTCTGATTGACATTTTGATACTTTTTCAACCATTAAATTAATATAAACTTTGCTGCTGTCTGCTTTGAATTTTCTGTGTTTAATTTTTTGTTTAGAAACAGAATTTTATTATCATCATATCTCATTAACCCTTGTTGCTACTTGAAAATTGATAAGAACTTTAAGAAAAGATCAAGGGTAATCATTAAAAAAATTAATTAAAAAAATAAAAAAAACAAACAAATAAATAAACTCTAAAATTTTGTATGCTAGGTTGGAATAGGGACAACACTGGACGTCTGAGTCGACAACCTTTTGACAATTCCTTAGATCACATTATTGAAACTTTTTCGCAAAATCTCAGATCTGGTGAGATGGCTGATGATGATGTAGGAAGTCACCATGGTAATGAAGGTAGACCCCCAGTTATGACACTTCGACAATACTTACATCCCACTAGGACTAGTCAACCTTCATGCATGATTATTCCTGAAAATGTAGGACACTTTGAAATCAAACCAGGAGTAATTCAATTGCTGCCAAAGTATCATGGAATGGAATCCGAGAACCCTTATCTTCACCTTAAGGATTTTGAGGAAATTGGCATCACATTTAGAGTGCCAAATGTATTGGAAGATGTCCTTAAATTAACCTTGTTTCCTTTTTCCTTCAAGGATAAAGCCAAAACATGGCTGAACTCCTTGAGACCAAGATCGTTAGGAACATGGCATGATATGCAAAGAGAATTCTTAAAAAAGTTCTTTTCCGCACAAAGGACTAATTTTTTGAAAAGGCACATTAGTAATTTCCAACAAAAAGACCATGAAACATTTTATGAATGCTGGGAGAGATTTAAAAATTTGCTACTCTCTTGTCCTCATCATGGGTTTGAAACATGGAGAACCATTAGTTTCTTTTACGAGGGATTGTCTCCACAATTAAAACAATTTATAGAGACTATGTGCAATGGTCTATTTTTGGAAAAGCAACCCGATGAGGCATGGGACTATTTAGACTCTCTCGCAGAGACTGCACAATTATGAGATATAGGAGATAGAGTGAATAAACCTTTGCCTAAGCCTACTAACATTGGATATGGGGGCCTATATAACCTTAGTACTCAAGATGATATTCAAGCTAAAATGGCAGCCCTTACTAGGAAGGTAGAGGAAATTGAACTTAGAAGGATTGAACCCGTCAAGACCGTAGAACATAACAGCGAGTGTTGTAGGATTTGCGAGATGCCTGACCATCTCACCACTGATTGCCCCACAATACCCGCATTCAAGGAAGTCTTGCACGATCAGGCCAATGTTATGAATACCTATCAAAAATCTTTCAATAATCCTTTTTCGGGTACTTACAACCCTGGATGGAAGAACCATCCAAATTTTAGGTGGAGGAATGACCAACCTCAACAAGTATATAACCCAACTCCTCCACCTCCGCCACCTCATTATGCACACGCACCCCCTTAAAAACCCAGTCTCGAAGAAACTTTACAATCTTTCATGCAAGGTCAAGCTAAAATCAATGATGAATTACGAAATCAACTGACAACGCTGACCACTGTTTTAAGTGCTCAAGAGAAAGATAAGCTACCAGCTCAACCACAACCTAATCCTCAAGTCTATGGTGGTAGTAATGCATCATCTTCAACTTCGCATAAAGAGCAAGCAAAGAGTATAATAACTTTGCGAAGTGGAAAGATTATTGACCGACCAGTCCCAGAACAAACACAAGTCATACATGATTCTGACCCTCCCAAAACAAAAGAAAAGGATAATGAAGAAACTGAAGCACCAACATCTACTGAAAAAATTGAATGTCCTTTTCCTGCACCATTTTCACAAAGATTAAAGCCCTTGCAAAAGCTTGAACCAAACTCTGAAATTCTTGAGCTTTTCAAGCAAGTAAAAATCAATGTACCCCTTCTTGATGTAATCAAACAAGTGCCTTCCTATGCAAAATTTTTAAAAGATTTGTGCACTGTCAAGCGTCGTTTAAATGTCAAGAAGAAGGCATTTCTGGCTGAAAATGTGAGTGCAATTTTACAGCATAACATTCTTCCTAAATATAAGGATCCAGGTTGCCCAACTATCTCGTGCATCATTGGCAATTTTAGGATTGAGCGAGCATTACTAGATTTAGGAGCGAGTGTAAACTTGTTGCCATATACGGTATATGAGCAACTCGGTTTGGGTGAGTTGAAGCCAACAACTGTGACCTTACAATTAGCTGACAGGTCAGTGAAGGTTCCTAGAGGGATTATCGAAGATGTGTTGGTCCAAGTAGACAAGTTCTATTTTCCTGTTGACTTTATCGTACTGGACACACATCCGGCTTCCAATTCACCATCTCAGATTCCGGTCATCTTAGGACGCCCATTTCTTGCAACTTCTAATGCATTGATCAATTGTAGGAATGGTGTCATGAAGCTTTCTTTTGGCAATATGACTTTGGAACTGAACGTCTTTAGTATAGGCAAACAACCCAGTGAACATGAAGAAAGTAAAGAAGTTGAATGGGTTGAAACCATTGCGGAAGAATATTTGTTAAAAGAAATATTTACTGAATCGGCCGACAATGGTTTGATAGATTGGTGTTCTGAAGGTACTACTGATGATACGGTCCCACCTATTTTAGATAACTCGGATGTCATGATGATCAATGGGTGGAGACCGAGAAAAGAAGAATTTGAACATTTGCCATCTCGAGGAACAAAGATAGTACCATCCCATGAACAAGCACCTAAGCTCGAGTTGAAACCTTTACCGAAGGAACTCAAGTATGCCTTTCTTGGATCCGATGACACTTTTCCTATAATCATCTCATCTGATCTTGATCATGCCCAAGAAAGAAAATTACTTGGTGTTCTAAAGAATCATAGAGGAGCTTTAGGGTGGTCTATTGCAGACTTGAAGGGGATTAGCCCTTTAATTTGCACGCACCGGATATATTTGGAGGACAATGCTAAAACCACAAGGCAAATGCAACGCAGGTTGAATCCTACGATGAGAGATGTGGTTAAAGCAGAAGTCCTCAAGTTGCTTGACGTGGGTATTATTTACCCAATTTCCGATAGCAAGTGGGTAAGTCCTACTCAAGTCGTGCCCAAAAAAGTAGGTCTGACGGTAGTCAAAAATGAGCAGGGTGAGTTAGTCCCGACTCGTATCCCCACGAGTTGGCGCATGTGTGTTGACTATCGAAAATTGAATTTGGTCACTAGGAAAGATCACTTTCCCTTACCCTTCCTAGACCAAGTTTTGGAAAGAGTTGCAGGACATAATTTTTATTGTTTTCTCGATGGCTATTCCGGATACTACCAAATCGAGATTTCACCAGAAGATCAAGAGAAGACTACTTTCACTTGTCCTTTTGGTACATTCGCTTTCCGTTGGATGCCGTTCGGGTTATGTAATGCACCTGCAACATTTCAAAGATGCATGCTCAGCATTTTTGAAGAAATGAACGAGAAATTTTTAGAAGTGTTTATGGATGATTTTTCTATTTTTGGCGATTCTTTTGATGATTGTTTACTACATTTACAAGCTGTCTTAGCTCGGTGTATAGAAAAGAACCTGATACTGAATTGGGAGAAATGCCACTTCATGGTGCCGAAGGGAATTATCCTAGGACATATTGTTTCATCGAAGGGCATGGAAGTTGATAGAGCCAAGATTGACTTAATCGCCAAGCTACCTGCACCCAAAACGGTTAGAGATGTTAGATCATTTTTGGGTCATGCTGGATTTTATAGGAGGTTCATCAAAGACTTTAGTGTCATAGCCCGACCATTATGTAACCTCCTATCCCTTGATACACCATTCAATTGGACTGAAACCTGTCAAGAGGCATTCGAAAAATTGAAGTCTATGCTTAGCACTGCACCCATCGTGCGACCACCCGATTGGTCATTACCTTTTGAGATCATGTGCGATGCTAGTGACTATGCGATAGGAGCTGTCCTAGGACAACGCAAGGATAATAAGCCATATGTCATTTACTATGCAAGCAAAACTTTAAATGATGCGCAAATGAATTACACCACCACCGAAAAGGAATTGCTTGCAGTAGTATTTGCATTAGACAAATTTCGCTCTTATATCCTTGGTGCTCCTATTGTTATCTTTACGGATCATGCAGCGCTAAAATATTTATTGGATAAGAAAGATGCCAAACCACGCTTAATACGATGGATTCTTTTACTCCAAAAATTTGACATCACTATCAAAGATAAAAAGGGAGTAGAGAATGTGGTTGCTGACCATTTATCACGGCTAGTTTTTAATAATTCGGTGCCATAGTTGTCCATCAAGGACTCGTTCCCTGAAGAGCAATTGTTTGCACTTTCTACTATGCCATGGTATGCTGATATTGTAAACTTTCTTGTCACTAACCGGATGCCGGAGCATTGGGGATCGAATGATAAGAATAATTTCTTGCGTGAAGTAAGAAATTATTATTATGATGCTCCTTATTTGTTCAAGTATTGCAATGATCGAATCTTTAGAAGATGCATTCCAAAACATGAGATACAAAGTGTACTCTCTTTTTGTCATGCCAGTGCTTGTGGAGGACACTTTGCATCTAAGAAAACGGCAGCTAAGGTGTTGCAATGTGGTTTTTATTGGCCTACACTATTTAAAGATGCCCACGAGTTCTGTAGGACATGTGACCCATGTCAACGTGATGGAAGTCTAACTCGTAGGCAAATGATGCCTCTTCAGCCCATTACTGCTATTGAAATTTTTGACATGTGGGGCATCGATTTCATTGGCCCATTCCCACCGTCTTTTGGATATGAGTATATTTTAGTTGGTGTAGAGTATGTGTCCAAATGGGTAGAAGCTGTTGCCTGTAGAACTAATGATCACAAACCTGTTTTGAAATTTCTAAAAGAAAATATTTTTTCACGATTTGGGATGCCTAAGGTTATAATTAGTGATGGAGGAAAACATTTCTGTAATAAGTCTTTTGAGATCCTATTGCGAAAGTACGGTATCACTCATAGAATTGCAACTCCTTATCACCCACAGACTAGTGGCCAAGTAGAGTTAGCCAATCGAGAAATTAAACGAATTTTAGAGAAAACGGTGAATCCATCACGCAAAGACTGGCCTTTAAAACTTTCTGACGCATTGTGGGCTTACCGTACTGCTTATAAAACTATTCTTGGTATGTCCCCATATCGGCTAGTCTATGGAAAAGCATGTCATCTACCTGTTGAAATAGAGCATAAATCGTATTGGGCCATTAGAAAATTAAACTTTGAACTGTCAGATGCTGGTTTCGCTAGAAAATTACAATTAAGTGAATTGAATGAAATTCGTCGGGATGCGTATGACAATGCTAGACTTTGTAAAGAACGAATGAAAATTAGGCATAATAACTCAATTCTAAGAAAATCTTTTGAGCCTGCACAAAAAGTTCTTTTGTATGACTCTCGCTTACATCTGTTTCCTGGAAAGTTACGATCAAGATGGACAGGTCCTTTCATTGTAAAAACTGTTTTTCCACACGGGGCAATTGAAATTGAGAATCCACAGGATGGCAAAATTTTTAAGGTTAATGGACATAGATTAAAACCTTTTCTTGAAAATTTTGCAGATGAAGAGGACTCCTTTTCCTTGGGGGAGCCTTCTTATGACTGAACATGAAGGCCAAGGTATGTGTAGTTAGAATTATTATTTTTTCTTTTATTTCTGGTTTTCTTCTTATTTTGTAGGTCTTCTTTTCTGGAAATCAACAGCTCAAGGTATTCTTCTTCTCTCTATTATTTTCTCTATTGTCTCTCATATATAGTTTTCTTGCATTTTTTTTACATTGAGGACAATGCAATGTTTAAGTTGGGGGGAGGAAAATATTTTGACAAAAAAAAAAAAAACTTTTTTTTGCATTTGATTACTTTCTTTTCTGAGCAAATGCACATGTATTTTCATGTTGAGTGTGTACAACTATTAAGGCAAGGAACACATGCATACTATGACTGATCAGAGACCTATTATTAGATCCCCACACGTGTACTTAATGACAATAGGAAGGCCTCAGGAGTTCATATTTGTTAACTGCATTTTTGTTAGCCTTATCCATAAAAGAAGTATGAGTATCCTTGTTCGTACCATAAGGTTCAGGATTTGGTTTTCACATAAAGATAGAGGTTGAATATCTCGACTAGATTACTTAAGTGCCTTATGATCCGACTTTGGTTGACCTATAGTCACGATGCAGTCACATGTATAATAAAAATATTTATATGGTTCAGTCTATCATTTCTTTTCTTGCATAATTATTATTCAAAAAAAAAATACTCATGATGACAAGTCTGGCCTCGTGGCGTAGTCTGGTTCGAGTAATTAAGTCCGAGGGGTGTTTTACCTAATGTCTTGAGCCAACTGGATCGGGGGTCATTGACTGAAAGCTCGCTACATGGACCTTACTAGAGCCTAATGGGGTTGGATAGCTGTAGTTGTCATGTGTATTGAAAATAAATAAATAAATAAATAAATAAAAATAAGCATGAATGAGTTGGTTAGGCTGAACCTAGTGACATGTGGTAATGGCTGGTTTGACTCCATTGTATTGGACCTCTGTGTACCCGGGTTGTTTAGTTGAGATTGATAGCTCTTTCTTTACATGCGAACCATTCTTGACAAATTTAGACAACATGTGATATTCTGAAAATTTGATGGATCAGGTTCTAATAAAGTGTAGAAAACATTTGTGGACTTGAGTAGTGCACCTAAAACTCATGCGGTGCTCTGTTGTGGTGGAGGTATTAGTACTCTGAGAAAGTCATGCGATTTGATGCACACTACACTTTTATATTTCCTTGCTTTGATAGTTGCAATGCTTGAAAATATATATCGATTAATTACATGTGTATTAGCTTAAAATTTATTTCACATTTTTTTATTATGATCTCATGTCATGTTATATCACGTATGATGTTTGTGGGTAGCATCCCCGAAAACCCTCACGAGACAACACTCGTCCACTAGGGTAACCTAGGGGTTTAACGGCTTGTTGCACGTGCTAAGTGCAATCGTGATTCCTACGAAAGTGAGTACTTATCTTAATTTTATGCAATTAGTTCTAATAAAATATCAAAGGACCAACCAACACTTTTTGTACTCCCATTTTATCAATTGCTTGTTAATTGCTAGAGACTAGCAATAAGCTAGTTGGGGGGTGTGATGAGAGCACACAAGTGCGATCTACACATCACTTAAATTAGTATTATTGCTAACAAATAATGATAGAAGTGCTGTATTAATATTATATTTTTGTAGGGTGCAGGTGATCGGAAATCAAGCTAAAATGCACATTGGGTCCAAAAATATGCATCACTGCAGGTGATCAGCCAACCGCTTGTGTCAACCCCAGTTGCACACTAGAAGGAGGTCAAGTTCAGCTGTCCACTTCATCGCAGCTTCAGTCTTCTACAAGCCCAGCGTGTGATCTCTCATCGCGTCCGTGTGCGAATCTCCCGTGAAGTCTCCCAGCTTCCATAGAGCATCCGAGTTGCAGTTTCCCCCCACATCCGCGGATCAGATCGAGTGCCTTCCGCGTGTGGATTAGCTTCCGAGTTTTTCTCCCATTGATTTAGCAGCTGTCGGTTCCAATCCTCCTTCCGTTCGAGAGTATCCCCATCCGTTTGCTTCCGAGTTCATCCATACGCGCCTTCCAACCGTCCGTGAAGCATCTCCTAGCATTCTCAGCTTCCACGTTCCAACTCTCAGCATTCAATCTGCCTGCATGCGATCCAATCTCCTTCAGCCGTCCAAGCTTCATCTTTAGCTCTCAGCTTCTTTCCGTGAGCATCCGGCCGTTTGCATCCAGCCTTCCGCATTTCCGGATTTTTCTCCCCACCAGCACATCATCCGAATCCAGCATCCCAAGCTCGTGATTCCAGCATCCCACAATCTTCAGCCTTCCTCAGATTCGCGCATCCAAATCTCATCCTACGGCCAGCAGTCCATTCCGAGTCCGCATGTGATCAGCTCCCAGCGAACTGTGGTTGTTACGTGCACATCATCTGAGTCCCAAATCCTCGGCGTCCGTTTTGAGCTCCTCTCCACGCGCGATCAGGGGAACCATCGCAGGAGGATCTATATGAAGGGAGTCCGCTCGGCTGGGGAGGTCTCGGCTATTCGGGAAGGAAAACAGAGAGAGGCCCGCTGCCATTCAAAAGAAAAAAAAAGAGAGAAAGGAAAACAGGGGATGCCCTGTTTCCGAAAATAAAAAGAAAAAAAAAAGAAATAAGAGGAACAGGGGAGTTTCTTTTATGTTTATGGCCGGCTAATCCTTTAGGTGAAGGGTGATGGAGGAACTTTTGATGTCTTATTTTCTTTCAAGTAAATTCTGAACATTGCTCTCTTTGCTTTACACCTATTAATATGTTTTTGATTCTTGCATGCTTATTTATGCGATAGATCTCTTATGGTTTATATTTTTTTGATTCATGGATTGTTTTGATGTTTGATTTGTCGTAGACGTAATCGGCACGATAAATACTTAGATCTTGAATTCATGTTTTCAAATTATATACTCCATGATTAGAACTATTCTATCTGATTGACCCTTAATCAAGAATCGCAGAATTTAATTGTTGAAAATAATATCATCGAAGGGGATTCCAGATCCCTACACCATCTTAATCTATCCAAATTTCAATTCTCTGTTTACTGATTTATTTTCTTTATGCAAACATCATCTTAATCCACATATTTATTCAACTGAAAATTACATCTAAAAATTACGCTAATAATCTATAGATCGTTCCCTGAGGATTCGACCTCGGACTCCCGAGAATTTACTACTTGTGCGATTCTCCTACACTTGGGAGAACAATTTTATTTTTGCACCACAAGGGTTAGCTCCGAACCACTATAAAATCGCTTGTGTTTGTGATTGTTTCATTGTCTCTTCCTTTCCCTTCATCCACTGCATATAGCAACTAATTAATCCACTTGCAATAAGTTTTAATTAGTTACTCATTTAGTTTTAATTTGTAATTATTAATTAAAACCCAATTCACCCCTCCTCTTGGGTTGTCTTCTTGGGCAACAACTTAATTCTCAATTAAGTTTAGACTTATGAAAGTTTTGATCATTGCATATTTCTTTTTAATTACATATTAATTTCAATCTTTCAGTTCTTAAAACACATTTTCAGATCTGAGTTTTTGTAATTAATCACATGTAATCAATTTTAATTCATGTTTAAATCATTATGATTTATGTTCATGCATCACATATACATAACAACATGAATTAATACAAACAACATACATCTTATGTATTTTTTTTTTACTTTTATTTTCAGATCTAATTTGTTCATTAAAATCAGAGATCATATGTATCATAAACTTTATTTAGATCTAATCTAAACAATATTATGATTTCAGATTTATTCATGTTACTAATCCTAACACAAACATGCATCATATGCATCCAAAATTTTAGATCTACTTAATCATGCATAATCAGCAATTAAATCAATTATAAAAAGTACTTTAGATCTAATCTAAACATGTTAATGATTTCAGATTTAATTACAAGAATTAAAACATAAAAGTTTAAACACGAACCTGGCTCTGATTGTTAGATGTATGCCCTAGAAGTCAATCTGACGGACACATTATTAATTCTGGGACATAAATTTGAACTTGACTTTATTATTATTGAATAATAAATGGGCATCTTTTCATTCATATTGTTTATGTGTCTATGAATCGTCTAAGAAATTAATAAGATGATGATACATATTTTTCAAAGTTGAGAATTTGAGCCATGTATCATTGGTGATTAATTTCTAAATGCTCCTGATCAATGGATCATCACGAGGACGGTGATCGATCTGATCGGTGCACAGATCGCTTTCCTTATGGATGGACGAGACTCGAGTCCACAGTGTAGGGACACTGAAGTGAGAGTGCAAGTGCTTGTTAGAGAACAAGGGTACTGAGCGTGACCAAGACAAGAAGTCACTTGGATGTCTATCCACTCGTCAATGACTTACTTGATGTTGCAGTAGTTTGACTGGTCCTTTGACCTGTGGTGCTTCGGCTACTCATAGTGAGGTTATTGTAGTTTGACTGCACATACACATGGTCTCTAATCATATGGGTCCTTGTAGTGTAGATTGGCTGCAGTAAGTTCACTGTAGGAATAGGGTACGCACCTACATGGAATCTATCGACCTTGATAGAAGAGGAGAGATCCTATGTGATTTATTAGACTGAGTTCTAAGACCTTGGCTAGGGCAATAATATACAGTGGAGAAAGAGTTTTTCACTATCGGACTCAAGTCGAATAAATCTAGACATATGACAGACGACGGGGTTTGACGAGTTATCCATTACCTCCGGTCTGTAGGGATCCATGATAGAAGGACTGTATCATACGATAACTGCACCTAGAGGTTCATCATTCTATTCTGCTGGGTGGCCACTACATACTGCTAGGTGTCACTGGTGGATGGTGAGACTCATCTTGATGGTCGATAATCCCTGGTGAGTTGAGTTGAAATTGTTTCAACCCATTGAACGGAGTTTTCAATGATATTGTGATAGAGATCGCAATATATCTCACTACCAGTCAGAATAGAACCTATGGGGTCACACACATTAGAGGTATTGATCGATTCGATGGTTGAATGTGATTAGGAATCACAAATAATCAATTAGATTGATAAATGGTTAACCCGCTAAGAGTTAGTGGTTAGAAGAAGGAATAATTGCAATCGAATTATAATTTAATTTAATTAATTGGATTTAATTAATTGGACTTGATCATGAGTCCTACTTGGAGTGGAATTCATGAAGTCCTAATTGGATTAGGATTTCAAATTAAATTAGAGTCCTACTTGGAATAGGATTTCTAAAGTCCTAATTGTCTTAGGGTTGAAATTTCAACAAGTCCTGATTAGATTAGGATTTTCTTAAGTCCTAATTAATTTTAATTTTAATCTAATTAATTTTATGACTCCTAATTGGATTAGGATTGAAGAGTTCAATTGAGTCATGGTTCAATTAAATCCCAATTAGATTAGGATTTAAATGAAAAGGAAGATTGAGTTCACCTAATTCTTTTTACAAAAGGATTGGGTCCCAGCCTATGTGGCTAAACCCACCCCACTTAATGTGATTAAGTGGAGTGTGGGATTAGAGGGGAGAAGAGGGAGGGGCGTACACCCCTCCCCTTGCTTGCGTGAGAAGAAAAGGAGGGGTGTACGCCCCTCCTCTCTTTTCAAAAGAGTGATAAGGATGAGCTCCTAAAATGTAGGAGCTCATCCTTATCCATTTGGCCTTCAAAAGAGAAGGGATTTCGACCCCTCCTTCAAGCCAATTTTCTTTGGGATTTCGGCAGCAAGTAGCCCCTCTCCATACCTCTTTTCAGCCACAAGAAGAAGGGAAGAAAAGCTTGTGAAGCGTGGTTCCTTCATCTCCTTCCTCGGTTCCAACACGAAGGAAAAAGGAAAGGCTGCGGGTTTTTGTTCTCCTTCCTTTAATCCATCCTTCTTCTTCATTCTCCCTTAGGCATTCAAGAGTTGATTGGAAAGGAGGACTTCAGCCATCAATAGCCTTCTCTACAAGGGAGCTAGCACCCCGGGGAGATCCAAAGGCTTCGATCGACTCATTATTTCGTGTGGATACCCGTAGAGGCTGGACGCGTGTGCGGCTTCCACTGAGTCTTGATCAAATACCACGTAAATCAGATTTGCGGAGACCATCTACCCGCATAAGGTGAAGATCTGATCTTCTTAATGATTTTAAAATGGTTTAAAATAATTTAATTCTAATCCATCTACAAACTAAAGGTTTTAAAATACGTTCATGCGATGAACAGATCCCGCATAGATTTTTCCGCTGCAATCTGAAAATTATTTCAAAATTTTCATGGCATATGTGGGACCCTAACAGTGGTATTAGAGCCATGGTCATGTAGATTAAGATTAGAATTAAATTTTTTAAGGCATTTTAGATCTGAAATTTAAGGGATTATGCTTTTTGAAATTTATGTATGCAGAATTTTCAGCTTGCTGATTTTTCTGCATACTAATTTTTAGATGCTTAGATTAATGATTCTAATGCTTTGATAATGTGATTACAAATGTTTAGAATCAAATCTAGCATGATCAGCAAGTCATGAGATGGAATAATCAATTAAATTACAGATCTGAAAATATTTTTTATGCATGTGATGCGTATGGTGATGATCATGGATGGACCCTTTGAATGTGCTGAAATATTCTGCGATGTTCTGTGATGCATGTAATTTTAATTTTCAGATGCCTGTGTGCATCTTAAATTCATGTATTAGAGACCTGCGTGTCTCATGAAAAGGGTTGTAATTTATTCTTTATTTTTATTTGAATTTTTAAAGCAATCTGGGATGTAATCTGTGATGTGTGTTGCACGTCGATGGTTGATCGATATGTACATCAACAAGCTCAACATGCGCGGATCGAGATTAAGGGTTGATTGAAGATGGATCAAGGAGTTGATCACAATTGGACCTAAGGGATCAAGATCGAGTCAAGAGTTGAAGACGATCAAACCAATTGACGTGCATGTGCTTGTAAAATGACCCCATCCTGGATCCATGATCATCACCATTTAATTTTATTTTTGATAAATGCCTGGATGTTTAATGCTTATGTTTATGCGGGTAGATTTATATTTACATGAGATGTGAATACGCGATCGAGTGAGACCTAAATCGAAACCTCCCTAATCAGTCGAGGGTGAACCGACATGAGTTAGTCATATTTGATTAATTGATCTAATTGGTGTCTAGGCAAGCCTATAAGGTGGTTACTTAATTAGGACCTTACTCTCTGAGTAAGGGGAGCCTCCCACCTGCTTACCTGGCCAATTGTTCGATTACCTCTTATGAAGAACTCAAGTTGCAAACACTAAGACTTGATTATGCAATATTAAGTCCATAGGTTTTCCACCGTAGTAGAGCTGCTAAGGTCTTTTCGATGTTGATTTGTCTCGGCTGGACACAGTGGGCAAGTTGCATCGGAGGACTGGACCTCTCTATTAGACATGAGATGTTGCGGGGTAAAGGTGGGATTGGGCACCAATAACTGTTAGGTGAGGACCCAATGACGACTTTATTTCTGCGGTTATACGGTGGGTTTGACTTAACTAAGTAATGGGGCCAATAACTGTTAGGTGAGGTCTTCATGACTTAGAGACCAAGTACTACTGCAATTTGCTTGAGAAGCATTGTACAAGAGTTGTATACTCATCCATTTATATACTCTTAGGTGAGGCGGCATGTAAATCGGTGAGACCGCAGTACCCACTAGAAATCCTAGTCGCGTAGGATTTTTGTTTCTCCATCAGGAGAGTATGAGGGATTCGAGAAAATAGTACAAGCACATTTATTCTAAAAGTTCCTAGAATAAATTAAGTTCAAGTACAAAGTCTAACTAGAATCTTTACTCTCTACAGATCACAATGTCAGCTTCAAACCCTTTGACCCGTATCCTTGAGACCAACCGACTGACCGGAACCAACTATAAAGACTGGCTTAGAAACCTGAGAATTGTTCTGAATTGAGAAACTAGGGTATGTGCTCGAGAATGATATCCCTAGGTTACCAGCACATCCTACTGATGATCAGCATGAGACGCATCAAAAGTGGACAGATGACGACATTAGGGTCAAGTGCTACATCATAGCATCCATGACTAATGAACTTCAATGCCAGCATGAGAACATGAAGACTGCTAGGAAAATACTGGCTCATCTGCAAGAGTTGTATGGTGAGCAGAGCCGCACTGCACGCTTTGAAGTGTCCAAGAGGCTCTTCAAGGCAAAGATGCGCGAGGGGCAGTTTGTCCATGATCACTGTTTGACTATGATCAAGGACCTCGAGGAGCTTGAGAAGCTCGGTATGTCCATGCACATGGAACTGCAGATAGATCTGATCCTGCAATCCCTTTCTGATTCATTTGGTCAGTTTATAGTAAACTACCATATGAATAAAATTGAATGCACGAAGACTGAACTACTGAATATGTTGGTAACTGCTGAGGGAGCCTTGAAAGGTTCAAGGGGCTCTGTTCTGGCTGCTGAGCTGACTTCTGGTTCCAATAGAAAGTCTACTTGGAAGAAAAAGAAGCCTGCTAAGAAGCAAAAGAAAGACAAGAAGTCTAAGAAGGAAGTTCATAAGAAAAAGGCTGATGACAAAGGAAAATGTTTCCACTGCAACGTCAACGGCCATTGGAAAAGGAACAGCCCTTCATACCTCGAGAGCCTGAAGAACAAAAAGGACACACCTTCTGAAGGTATGTTAGACTTGCTCGTAATTGAAACTAACCTTACGGTTTCTTCTACTTCTAGTTGGGTTATAGATTCTGGTTCTAGTGCTCATTTATGCACTACTATGCAGGGTCTAAAGGAAAGTAGAAGGCTGGCGGAAGGTGCAGTAACCCTTCGGATTGGCAACGGGGCAAGAGTTGCTGCTGTAGCTGTGGGCACCTATCCTCTGCGATTACCGTCTGAATTTAGTTTATTGCTTAGAGACTGTTATTATGTCCCTGCTGCTAGCAGAAATTTGATTTCTATTTCATGTTTAGCACAGGATGGTCATGTTTTGACCTTTGACAAAGACTGCTGTTCTATTTATTTCAGAAATAAATTAGTTGCACGTGGTTTCATGATTGATAGTCTCTATCACTTGCATATTGATGTGTCTGTGAATGTGTCTGAGCAAGTAGTGAGTGCCATAGGATCTAAAAGATCCAGAGATGAGATAAACCAGAAGTATTTGTGGCACCTCAGGCTTGGCCATTTTGGAGAGGACAAAATGAACAAAATGGAGAAAGATGGGCTTCTCGGCCCATTGACTTCTGAGTCATATCCAGTTTGTGAGTCCTGTCTTCAAGAAAAAATGGCTAGATTACCTTTTGTAGGATATGGGGAGAGGACCACTGAAATACTTATCCTGGTACACACTGATGTGTGTGGCCCATTTGATGTGTCAGCCAGGGGTCGTTATTCGTACTTCATTATCTTTACCGATGACTATTCACGATATGGGTATGTGTATCTTATGAGATACAAATCTGAGTCTTTTGAAAAGTTCAAAGAGTTCAGAAATGAAGTAGAAAAACAGACCGGAAAAACCCTTAAGGCTCTTCGGTCAGATCGAGGAGGGGAATACCTTAATGGAAAATTCCGGGACTATCTCAAGGAGAATGGCATAGTCTCACAATGGACGCCTCCGGGCACACCTCAACTCAACGGGGTGTCAGAAAGGAGGAATCAGACTCTATTAGATATGGTCCGATCCATGATGAGCTTCACTGATTTACCTATGTTTCTTTGGAGAGATGCCTTATTATCCGCAATTTACTTACTTAATAGAGTTCCCTCTAAATCCGTTCCTACCACACCGTATGAGATATGGCATGGTAAGAAACCGAGTCTTGGTCATCTCAAGATTTGGGGATGTCCGGCCCATGTCAAGCGACAACAGGTGGATAAGTTAGAGCCTAGGACCATAAGTGCTCGTTTCATTGGATATCCTAAAGAGTCATTAGGATACAATTTTTACATCTCAGAGGATCACAATGTGTTTGTGAGCCGACATGCCGTCTTTCTGGAAAAACAGTTTATCCTTGATAGAGGCAGTGGGAGGAAAATTGAGCTTGAAGAGAACGTCTCTGAAAAGCAACGAGTAATGGATCCTATAGAATCTATTCATATAGAGCCAGTACACATAGTACCTCCTCCACCTCGTAGATCTAGTAGGGTCTCCCATTCTTCCGATAGATACTTAGGTATACTAGTAGAGGACACCGAGAAAATATTCCTCATGGGAGATAGGAAACATATACAGGATTCCAATACCTACAACGAGGCGATATCTGATATCGATTCCAAGAAATGGCTAGAAGCCATGAAGTCAGAGATAGACTCCATGTATTCCAACCAAGTCTGGACCTTAGTAGATCCATCAGAAGATATAATACCTATTGGATGTAAATGGATATATAAAAGGAAGATAGGTTCGGATAGAAAGGTAGAGACCTATAAGGCAAGGCTAGTGGCGAAAGGGTATAGTCAGCGCGAAGGCATTGACTATCAGGAGACCTTTTCACCTGTAGCCATGCTAAAATCTATTCGAACATTGCTTGCCATTGCAGCATTTCATGATTATGAAATATGGCAGATGGATGTGAAAACTGCTTTCCTGAATGGATATCTTGATGAAGATATCTATATGGAGCAGCCTTTGGGTTTCACTTCCAGTGATGGAGATCACAAGGTCTGCAAGCTGCAAAGGTCCATCTATGGACTAAAGCAAGCATCTCGGAGTTGGAACACTCGTTTCAATGATGCGATCAAATCGTTTGATTTCATCAAGAACAAAGAAGAACCGTGTGTTTACAATAAGGTTAGTGGGAGTGCTGTCGTGTTCCTCGTACTGTACGTGGATGACATCCTCTTGATTGGGAATGATGTTCCCATGCTAACCTCGGTCACGGTCTGGTTGTCAAAAGAGTTCTCCATGAAAGACCTTGGGGAAGCATCCTACATTTTGGAGATTAAGGTCTATAGAGATAGATCTAAGAGGATGCTTGGCCTATCACTGAAAATGTACATAGAGGAGGTACTGAAGAGGTTCAGTATGGAAAACTCCAAGAGGGGTCTATTACCCCTTAGGCATGGGATTCATCTCTCCAAGAAAATGTGCCCCAACACATCTGAAGAGATTCAACGCATGAGCAGGATCCCTTATGCTTCTGCAATAGGGAGCCTCATGTATGCCATGCTGTGTACACGACCTGATATAGCCCTTGCTGTGAGTGTCACTAGCAGATATCAGTCAAATTCAGGCGAAGAGCACTGGACAGCTGTAAAGAATATTCTTAAGTACTTAAGAAGAACTAAAGATTTGTTCTTGGTCTTTGGGGAAGCATCAGAGTTAAAGATAGAAGGATATACAGATTCAGATTTTATGACTGATATTGATGATAGAAAGTCTACATCTGGATATGTGTTCTTGTGCAATGGTGGTACGGTAAATTGGAAGAGTTCCAAACAACCGATCATTGCTGATTCTACCATGGAAGCTGAGTATATCGCCGCCTCTGAAGCTGCAAAGGAAGCCTTCTGGTTCAAGAAATTCATTGCAGAACTAGATGTAATGCCATCAGATGCCATCACACTCTACTGCGATAATAATGGCGCCATAGCTCTCGCTAAGGAGTCAAGGTCTCATCAGAAGTCCAAGCACATAGAGCGGCACTTTCACCTCATACGCGACTACCTCGAAAAGAAATATGTCGAGGTGCAGAGAGTAGACTCCACGGACAACGTGGCGGACCCACTCACTAAGCAGTTAAATCAGCAGAAGACTGAAGCCCACCTTGAGAAGATGGGACTTAGATATATGTCTGATTGACTTTAGTGCAAGTGGGAGATTGTTAGATGTATGCCCTAGAAGCCAATCGGGCGGGCACATTATTAATTCTGGGACATAAATTTGAACTTGACTTTATTATTATTGAATAATAAATGGACATCTTTACATTCATATTGTTTATGTGTCTATGAATCGTCCAAGAAATTAATAAGATGATGATACATATTCTCAAGAGTTGAGAATTTGAGCCATGTATCATTGGTGATTAATTTCTAAATGCTCCTGATCAATGGATCATCACGAGGACGGTGATCGATCCGATCGGTGCACAGATCGCTTTCCTTATGGATGGACGAGACTCGAGTCCACAGTGTAGGAACACTGAAGTGAAAGTGCAAGTGCTTGTTAGAGAACAAGGGTACTGAGCGTGACCAAGACAAGAAGTCACTTGAATGTCTATCCACTCGTCAGTGACTTACTTGATGTTGCAGTAGTTTGACTGGTCCTTTGACCTGCGGTGCTTCGGCTACTCACAGCGAGGTTACTGTAGTTTGACTGCACATACACATGGTCTCTAATCATATGGGTCCTTGTAGTGTAGATTGGCTGCAGTAAGTTCACTGTAGGAATAGGGTACGCACCTACGTGGAATCTATCGATCTTGATAGAAGAGGAGAGATCCTATGTAATTTATTAGACTGAGTTCTAAGACCTTGGCCGGGGCAATAATATACAATGCAGAAAGAGTTTTTCACTATCGGACTCAAGTCGAATAAATCTAGACATATGACAGACGACGGGGTTTGACGAGTTATCCATGACCTCCGGTCTGTAGAAGGACTGTATCATACGATAACTGCACCTAGAGGTTCATCATTCTATTCTGCTAGGTGGCCACTACATACTGCTAGGTGTCACTGGTGGATGGTGAGACTCACAGAGATCATCTTGATGGTCGATAATCCCTGGTGAGTTGAGTTGAAATTGTTTCAACCCATTGAAAGGAGTTTTCAATGATATTGTGATAGAGATCGCAATATATCTCACTACCAGTCAGAATAGAACCTATGGGGTCACACACATTAGAGGTATTGACCGATCCGATGGTTGAATGTGATTAGGAATCACAAATAATCAATTAGATTGATAAATGGTTAACCCGCTAAGAGTTAGTGGTTAGAAGAAGGAATAATTGCAATCGGATTGCAATTTAATTTAATTAATTGGATTTAACTAATTGGACTTGATCATGAGTCCTACTTGGAGTGGAATTCATGAAGTCCTAATTGGATTAGAATTTTAAATTAAATTAGAGTCCTACTTGGAATAGGATTTCTAAAGTCCTAATTGTCTTAGGGCTGAAATTTCAACAAGTCCTGATTAGATTAGGATTTTCTTAAGTCCTAATTAATTTTAATTTTAATCTAATTAATTTTATGACTCCTAATTGGATTAGGATTGAAGAGTTCAATTGAGTCATGGTTCAATTAAATCCCAATTAGATTAGGATTTAAATGAAAAGGAAGATTGAGTTCACCTAATTCTTTCTACAAAAGGATTGGGTCCCAGCCTATGTGGCTAAACCCACCCCACTTAATGTGATTAAGTAGGGTGTGGGATTAGAGGGGAGAAGAGGGAGGGGCGTACACCCCTCCCCTTTCTTGCGTGAGAAGAAAAGGAGGGGTGTACGCCCCTCCTCTCTTTTCAAAAGAGTGATAAGGATGAGCTCCTAAAATGTAGGAGCTCATCCTTATCCATTTGGCCTTCAAAAAAGAAGGGATTTCGACCCCTCCTTCAAGCCAATTTTCTTTGGGATTTCGGCAGCAAGTAGCCCCTCTCCATAACTCTTTTCAGCCACAAGAAGAAGGGAAGAAAACATTGTGAAGCGTGGTTCCTTCATCTCCTTCCTCGGTTCCAACGCAAAGGAAAAAAGGAAAGGCTGCGGGTTTTTGTCTCCTTCCTTTAATCCATCCTTCTTCTTCCTCCTCCCTTAGGCATTCAAGAGTTGATTGGAAAGAAGGACTTCAGCCATCAATAGCCTTCTCTGCAAGGGAGCTAGCACCCCGGAGAGATCCAAAGGCTTCGATCGACTCATTACTTCGTGTGGATACCCGTAGAGGCCGGATGCATGTGCGGCTTCCACTGAGCCTTGATCAAATACCACGTAAATCAGATTTGCGGAGACCATCTACCCGCACAAGGTGAAGATCTGATCTTCTTATTGATTTTAAAATGGTTTAAAATAATTTAATTCTAATCCATCTACAAACGAAAGATTTTAAAATACGTTCATACGATGAACAGATCCCGCATAGATTTTTCTGCTGCAATCTGAAAATTATTTCAAAATTTTTATGGCATATGTGGGACCCTAACACTGATACCACTGAAAGTTAATCCTTGGTTCTTCGGTGTTTAGCATGCTGAATTTTTTTTCTTTTCGAAAACCATGGCTGAACCTGATCGGGTTGCCTACGTACCCCTTCACAAGGGGGATCAGGCCACATGTAGTTCTTTTTAAGTTTCAAAAATACAGCGGAAAAATGAATCAAACAATTTAATTCATGCATGCTTACAAGATGAAATCTAGAAATCAACATATTAAGAACATATAGAATTATGTCGGAATCATTTAAACAATTATGCCAAAATTTTTATGCATGATTAACTATCAAATCTGAAACTTAAGAACTCTATTCCAATTAATCTCCGAATATCCATCGAATGGATTCTGGAGATATCTTCGTGAGGAGCCCCAAAAGAGGGTAAAACCTCGGAGAATCGGACCTAGACCTTGACACCATAATAAATGATTAATGCTAGATTAATACCTTTTTATGATGGATGAAAGTTGTGGATCTGATCCTTGACTTCGTAGCCACGCACACGAATGGCCTCTACGAGAAGTACACGTGAAGCCCTGAAGGATCTTCTTCCGCAACAGTGCTAGCAGCTGCAGAACACTTGAAGGCTGAAATCCACTCGTCGGGATTCAATCAACTCTTGATCAATCGTCTTGAAGCAGATGGAGATGAGGTTTGTAGGGGAAGTAGAGGACTCAGATCTGATCTTAAATCTTCCATATATTCACCCTGCAAAACCTAGCTAAAATGGAGAAGGAAGGGGAGAAGGAGGCGTGTGAGGAAGAAGGCTGCAATGCAATGTGTAGCCGGCGCCCATTTTTGATCCCTTTTAATGGCATTCGAATTTCATTCAAAATTCAAAAATTAGCTCCTAAAATCCTCCTTTAGTTGGCGCATGCAATGGAATAGGAACAACCCAAATCAGATCTCAACCAAATTTGATTTAAATTCAAACTTTAAACACATGCGCAAGGGGGCAGTGATGCAGAATTCCATGCGGCAAGGCAAAAGACTTCATATTTTCGAACTCACCTCTTGAAATTCGAATTTAATCCATTCAAAAACTCATACGCCACCCTGGCTGATGGTTTGAGTGATTAAAATCATTTAGCACATTGCTTAATATTTGAATTTAAATTCAAACACCAAGCAATGTCGTCAAGTGTCAAGCAATGGGTTCATGCGCCATGCATTAATTTTTGGGTTATTTAAAATTCATGAAATCCAATTACATGTCATCACTAATTGCCACATCATCTGAGCCTAATCCCCTTGGGTTGCACCTAATCAAATTTGGTCAAACCCGGATTAAAACAAAGCAATTTGGTTGAACCCAATCTAATCAGGTCATGCCCTGATTGAGCTCAAATTGAATCCAATTCAATTTTGGCTTATCCAAACTCAATCAAATTGAATTAATTACTTTGTGTTGGACCTAATCTAATTAGGTCAATCCCCAATTAAGCATAAATTAATTTAAAATTAATTTGATCAGCTTAAGTCCTTTTGGTTCTGACCTAATCCAATCACGTCAAAACCCTGATTAAGCCCAAAGTTGAATCCAATTCAATTTGGCTCATCCTTAGCACAATTACTCAATCAAATTGAGTTTATTAGTAATTTAATTACTAATTAATCCTTCAATAATTACTTTAATTATTTTATAAGATAATTTGCCAATCAAATTGACCAAATTATCCTTCGAATGATTCTTAATCATTCATCAGCCTTCTTGATCAATCAGGAAACTTCTATGCGTGTGACCTTATAGATTCGACCCTAAGCCGGTAGTATAGGAATGACTTCCTACACTAATCGATGTAACCATCTAGCAATGGTACCCGATGTCCGGATAGGCCGAATATATATGCGAAGCAAATATTCTGGAACCCTGGAGTCTGGACTATGGTTACTGTATAATTTATCCCTTTGACTCCTAATGCCAGGATGACTTAGAGCTCACTGTCCACCCTATAATTAGTACATCCATTATTTGATTAACTTTAGATATCCCGTGACTCCTCACTGGGATTATCCTGGCCAAGGTTTTGCTGAATTAATCACAAGACATTATCTCCTGTTTTCAGGAGGGGTCAATTCCATCTTGACTCACAGCTGATTACGCAAGTACTTGACTGCACCCAGTGACCTTCCGTCACTGAATTAGAAATTCAGGTAATCCGATACCAAAATACAGTGAGTTGCTTGCTAATCACTTTGGTGATCTCAGGTCTGAGGGATACTTATACCCATATCCACTCGGAACATCTCTCGACAGTAGAGTGTTCCGGAATTGGTCACGTTCAGTAAAATGTACTTCTACACTTCACCTGTGTGGCATACCAGTGTCTTCACACTCCTTGGTTAAGAGGACAACCAATGTATATGTCACACAACGATCTAATCTCGATAATGTTTTCGTTCTTGTAACAACATATCATTTGGTCGCGAACTGGTTTAAGGACTCGATGATAAATCCTCCTTTATCATTAATAAGTCCTAAGGACTTCATCATATACGAGTTCATTTGAAGATGTAAAATGATGAATAATGCCAAAAAAAACTTTATTAATTTGTCAATTCATTTACAAAATTCAATCATTAACATGCTGACGATTGACATTTAGGATACAATTCCCAACAATTTAAAGGACCCTTGAGGCGTTATAGGTATTGGTTCTCCTCTTCCTCTCCACGCCTCCTACCCTCTTCCCTTCTTCCTTTCCCACGGCAGCAAGAGGAGGCCCTCTTCTCTCCTCACGGCAGCAAGGTGAAAGGGTTCTTCTTCCTCCAAGTGTTGGAAAGAAAAGAAGAAGAAGAAGCAAAGGAAGAGATCAAATCATGCTAAGGAAGAAGGTGTTCTTCCTCATGTCAGCCCCTTCTTCCTCTTCTCCTTCTCCACGGCAGCAAGGGGTGTTCTTCATCCTCTTCTTCCACGGGTGCAAGGAAAGGAAGTTCCACGGTAAAAGCATCATCCTTCCCTTCCTCCATCGCGAGCAAGATTGAAGTAGAAAGGGTTCTTCTTCAAAGAGGTATGCTGCAGATTTTTATCTTCCAATCTATTTGATAGTCATGGGAGGTCTTTGCAAGGAGCTAGCACTCCGGTAAGACCCTATATCAGATGATTAGATCCTCGTGTGAATACCTGCAGAGGCCGAACGCGTGTGCGGCTTAACCAGGAACCTATAAAGATCATCAGACTGCGGTGTTCTACACCTACAGAAATTTTGAAGATGAGATCTTCAAATCGTTATCTCTAAATTTTGCTTCTATTTACATGAATGTTAATCAACCTCCTTCAGATCCTAATCTTCCTCCCTCTTGAGTTCGAGGATCTTCTGGATTTGGATCCAGAAAAATTTTTGAACTCTATGATTTTTGGCACGTTCATACGATGAACGACGCCCCATGCGGTATTCTGCTGCGATTGTCTCATCGCGCGAGACGTATCTCAGCAAGCTGGAAGCAGTGCATAGCGAACGACCTCCCGAGCAACTTCGCTGTTATGGAGGGCCAAGTCGTCCTCAAAAACTAGCCACTCGGGGGAGTAGGGCCTCTTCTCGGAACGACCCTCAACCCCTGAAGAGCTCGGAGGGTTAAGTCTTGAAGAGCCTGGCGGGGGTGCACACGAAGAACTCGGGACCCCGAGACCGCTGCCCGGCTCAGGTCTCGAGCGCCGCGGACGAACGACCTTGCGAGAGCCCGAGGTCGAGCAAGCACGAGCCACTGACTCCTTTACGGCCTCAGTAGAAGCCGCGTGCTTGCCGGGAGGAGCTTCTTCTGATCTAGACTCCCCGAACTTCTTTTTGTTGTTCTTCCGAACGAGGTTGGAAGTCCCAGCCTCAAGGTCCCCGGCCTCCGCAGGGGTTGAAGTCGTGGCCGGCCTAGGTCTCTTCCTAGGCAAGGGACGAGCTCCGCCAGCTTCGGCTGCTCTTTTGTTTACCTAGCGAGGAGGGCAACATTGCTGGACACCATCCCTGTGATCTCTGAAAAGAAAAAAAAACTCAAGTAAAGTCTCAGACCAACCCTAAAAAGAAAGGGGGGAAGAAAAAGAATAAGAAAGAAGAAATGAAACGAAGGACGACGGAATGAAGGGAGGAGCAGTACAACCGTCCTTACCCTCAGGATGCGCCGATCTTAGGCCGACGTTCATCAAAGTCTCCTCGCTCAAGATGTTGGTCAGAAGAATGTCCCCCTTTAGACTGCAAAGAGCATCAAGAATTTTCTGCTCGTTCACGGTGAGTTTAGAGGTCATGTTATTGGCCTTGAGTAGTGGCAGGTCCCACGATGGGTTGAACCCCCACGGACGCTTAGAGGAGAGAAAGAAAAACTTCTCCTTCCACCCATGAATGGGGGAAGGAGCACCTTGAAAGAACGGCTTACCTCCCCGAAGAGCAAAGTATAACTATCCTTCCATCTACGGGTTAGATTTCAGCATATAACACCCGCCGAAGACATTTACTGAGGTTGGTATTGCGTGAGCAAGACAAAGAGACAAGAAACCAATAATTATCCTCCATGAATTAGAAGCGAGCTGCACTGGGATGAGACAATACATCGCTAGGAGCTCGCTCATGAACCCGTGCAGGGGGAATCTCAGACCGGTCCGGAGTGTTTCCACGTACACTCCGATCCGACCTTGGGGGGGTCTTGTAACCAGGTCCTCCGGCCCCGCGAGCTCGAGAGTGAACTCGCACGGAAAGAAAAATTGAGCTCGAATCATGCCCAATTCCTCCTTAGTCAGGGTTGACCCGACTCCGCTTGGGCCATGGCCCACCTCTGGCTCGACCTCTTTCCCACGAGAAGGAGCCCCAGCATAAGATGAAGCACCACCCGACATTGTCCCACTTACGAAGTAAAAAAAAAAAAGAAGAGAAAAAGAGAAGAGGAAGAAGGATGAAGAAATAGAGAGAGAAGAAAAAGTAGGCCTCCGAGCAAACGTGAAAAGAAAACCTACCGTGGTCATCGCCGAAAATTCTAATGGCTAGAAATGAAGGATCGAGAAGAATTGCCAGAAAACACCCCAAAGCACCTTTAGGGAAGACTATACAACAATCAGGGCAAGGAGAAAACGAAGAGAGGAGAAGACGAAGACTATGGCAACCAAATGAAGGTTCTTAGGGCTGGTTTGGGCTTTATATAGACTCTTCCAATGGATCAGATCAACGAGAGCAAGCCGCGCCTCTCGCCTGGATTACGCCATGTGCCGGCCTCGGAAATCAGCCCGTCATATCAACCTGGATTGCTGCTTTAAAAGCGGATTAGTGGCAGCTGTCCTTTCGAGCACTGAAGTCCCATTATGAAGCCGCAGCTCAAAATCGTCTCAAAAAAACTACCGCCTCGTGCCTTCATTAAAAATACCCAAAAGTGTCTTTTCCCCTTCTTTCGAAACGGCAAAATAATTTGAAACCGCCTAATCTCATCAACATGACAGAACTGACTACTTCCTTCGCCCGAGCTCGAAAACGGCTCAAACTCGAAAGTCGGGGGGTAGTGATGGGGGAAAAAGTGGATCATCCAACGTATATAATTAAAGCACTCGAATATGACAGTAAGTCTAGTCCGACAAGCTTAGTCTCGGCGAGCATGGTCTCAGAGAACGTGATCTCGGCAGGCCTGGTCTCGGCGAGCGTGATCTCAGTAAGCATGGTCTCGGCGGGCATGGTCTCGGTGAGCGTGATCTCGGTAAGCATGGTCTCGGCGGCATGGTCTTGGCGAGCGTGATCTCGGTAAGCACGGTCTCGGCAAAGCAAAGCTTGATTGACCTCGAGGCCAAGAAAGACATAGTCAAACGCTAAGATCGACCCCAACTCCACCGAAAGTCAAGCCGATCTCTAAATCGGAGCGTCTGCATAAAGAAGGGGTCACCAAATCCTCCATATTCGGGATCAAATTCCGCAGTCTCCGCTACAATAGCTGTCAAACCTGAATCTTTGCAATCTCAACCAACTGCCAGCTAACCTGAATTTTCGTGCCATCTAAGGTAACCTATTTAACCCAAGATTTGCGCATTCACATCCGATGATGAATAACTGCCACACCCCCTCCTATAAAGAGAGGGGAACTCTGGGGGGAGAGGGGACTTTCTTCCACTACAACAAAAAAGATTTTTGCCGACTCTATATTGACGATGCTAGATAAAAGCGTCGGCAATTTTTTTTCTTGCGACAGTAAATGCCGATGCTTTTAAAAAGCATCGGTAAAAAACGTTCCGCCGACGCTTTTACTAGCGTCGGAGCCTTGGGTCCATTAGCGACGCTTATAAGCGTCGCATTGTTTAATCACCGATGCTTATAAGCGTCGACATAAGGGATAAATGCGACGACGCTTATTAGCGTCGTCGGACTTCATTCCTCCCACAACAAAACCCGATCGACCCTCTCCCTCCATAGCCCTAAATTCCTACTATCCCTAGCTAGCTCACGCCGACCGACTCCCCCCTCCCTCCGCCGATCTCAGCCATTCCCCTCTGCTGAGCGATCCCAAATCGCGTTCCTCCACCGCATCTCCTTCCCCTCCTCCCCCTCTCCGTTGGCCTCCTCTCTGTGGACATCTCCCTCCTCCTCCGCCGCAGAGCACTCAAGCGGCGTTTGAAGTTTGGAGTCGGCAAGGACAGGGACAAGGCCAGGTTTGGGATCTTCTTCTCTTGCTTCGATCTTTAAATTCTGGATGTTCTGGATCTTTAAATTCGTGCTTGCCACCGCCATCCACACCGGCAGAGCCTGAGGGCAGCTATCCTCCTCCGCCACCTGGGACGCCGAATTCTGAATACTACCCTCCACCATCAGGTTCCGGGACGCCGAATTCTGGATACTACCGTCCACCGGCAGGTTATGTACCATACTACTACCCTCTGCCTTATAGCAATTTCCCTGCGCCTCCCCCTCCCAATCCAATCCTCCCTTACTACCCTTACTACTACAAGTACTCGTCGTCTCCGTCGGTTATAGCTCATGTTGGTGCGCCATTCATGGGTTTGCTCACATTGTCACTGGGATTTCTTCTATGCTAGTCCATATATATGTTGTGTTTTTCTTTCTACTAGTTCGTAGCTTCTGTTTTTTTTTTAAAATTTGAAGAACTATTGGTGCTTTTGGTTGATGTATAACTAGGGTAAGGTGGTTTTCTTCTGCATATTTTCAAATTACTGCTCATAGATTATGTATTAGAAGCTAAATGATTGAGGAGGTGATCGCAGAGGGGAAAAAGATGCTGGAATGTTTGAGTAAAATAAATCTAGCAAATATTGAGACAGAATTCCAACAAAAAGAGTTAATTACTTTCCAAATATTAATATGAATATCTATATATTATATATGTGATTTGGATAGTGTATAATATAGTATTGATGTTATAAATTTGCATTTTCTAGTTTCAGCATGCACATAAAATCATAAGTATGGTAACTCAGACATCTAGATCTTCTTTGGAGGACATAGCATTTAGAATCTCCCTCGAACCCAAATTTAGAGACTAAATAAGGCAGTATCTAGGATGTTTGGGCATATCCTTTCATACCCAACAACTTCAGTGGTTCAATCTTTGGTTTCCGTGCTTATTGCTTTGGAGGTGGGGGGTAAGGATCCACTCATCCTCCATTTCAGGTTAGAGTCCAAGCCTTTTGAGTCCACATGAACTTTATATTAGCATGAAGTCACAAATCTTGCTTTTTAAAACTATATATAATTTTATTGCCAATGAGCTTAAAAAATGACTAGCTATCGATATAGAAAAGTTGTGACTCATAGTCCTGTCAGCTTCGAACTCTGGACTAAATGCTTTGAAACTTTCTGTACTATATCTTTTGTATGTCCTGTCAGCTTCGCAATCTTTGAACTATATGCTCCCTAACTCCGGAGTAAGTAGGACTTACAAGCTTCAGTTTCTTGTTTCTTTCAGGGGTTGCTATGACTGTCACGCCCCGGACCCGGATCCGTGACACGGCCGTGCTATTGCCGACTACCGCCCACAATAGCACGCAGCCTCATACCTGGGTAACAGGGTAGTCAAACCAACCGAATCTTTTCATATGAAAGCATTCATAGTACAACATGCTGGTCAGTACCCAAATACAGAGCTTCTATGTAGTTTATGTATACAAAAGTATTCTTACTTTACCCCAAAAGAAAGAAGCCCTGATACCAAACTAACGTGTCTCTGGCAGCTATCAGTGGTAAGGATCTGAAAGAAAAAGTAAATGAACGGATATGAGCTACACGGCTCAGTAAGTAATCATACATAATCTTACCGGATCGAACATAACTGTAACCATGTTTATACAGGGTTTGAGAAGCTGACATGCATATTTATCTAATCATCATCATGGCATAATATGTATGCAATTTAAAGGAGATAGCGGTTATAGCAAAATACAACATTTCATAACGATATATACAAAAACCCGTTGTAAAACCATGTATGCTTTGGCCAAGCACGTTCAGAAATGTCACGGCCCGCCTGCGCAGGGCACGTGACTATCGGGCCCACATGAGGGGGAAACACGGGGCTCTCCTGCCAGATGTTGGCCGGTTCCGGGGCTTCACGCAAGCGTCCTTCACCCCTCACCGATTTTGCTTCTCCCCAAAAACACATCTGCAGGATTTGGAAGCACCCGCCTCATATACCCAATCTCTGAAACGAGCCTCATGATCATGCTTCAAATATCATTTTCATAAAGTATGCAATTTAAACAAAGCAGTATTGCAAATCACAAAATTTTCATAAAACATGCACATGAAACCGTGCCCCCGGCATACCGTGGTCATGCTCTTAAATGCTACTGCGAAGTCATTCTTGGCCACTGGCGGGACCGGCTCAGTTATTAGGCGGCCACTGGCGGGGCTGGCTCAGTCATTCTCGGCCACTGGCAAGGCCGGCTCAGTTACATTGGGTCAGTAGCTCTTAAGAGTTCATAAATAATGCTCAGTATAGGTAGTACCTCATAGATGCTACGGCGAATTCTTTAATGGTCACTGGCGGGGCCTGCTCAGTTATTAGTCGGCCACTGGCGGGGCTGGCTCAGTCATTATCGGCCACTGGCAAGGCCGGCTCAGTTGCATTCGGCCCGTAGCATTAGTAGTTCTTAGGTACCCCCTTACAAGCAATATGCAGCTAGAGCAAATCATTATTACTCTTTACACTCATGCTAAGAAAAATCATAACATGGAACTCCATTCATTTTGCATGTATCACAAGAGCTATGAAAACATAATATGTGCACAACTATGAATTATGTGACTGACATGTACCACTCATGTTCATGTTTCATAACTCATATCTTAGCATGTAACGTAATCCCAGTATTTTGTAGGCATAACGGAATATAAAACATATATCATCATATCTTGTATAACTAGAGCATGTCAGATACACATATTATTCTTAGCCTACAGTACATGCATAACATGTTAAATTTCATGTATGATCCATAAAGATTAGGGCAGGTTACTTACATTCTTCACTAATCATGCATACAATTCAAATTGTATAAAAAACACTGGTTCATCTTATAAGATGTAATACAGGATCTACGATAAGATTAAGGCAGATTACTTACCTCAATTCGCTTTCCAAATTGCTCAAGTCCAGGTGACTAATCCTCAATCACCTAAAATCATGTCATAATAACAATATGTTATTTCCTTTTCTACCTGAAATTTAGCCCAAGCCTAATCCCTCTGTATTGGGGTCTTGGCTGGGCTCATAAGTCTTAATTGGCCTTCCAATTGGCCACTAAGCTTAATTCCCAGCTTAATTGGGTTTAATTTCGGTTTAGGGTCACTGTGACCCGTTTGGGCCTGAGTCAGGGTCAATCCGGGATCAATTTGGCCCCCAAATTAATTACATTGGCTTGAATTGGGCTTTAATTGGTTAAATTTATAGTCTGGCTCGTCCAGACTTAGCCCAATTTGATTGGGCTCGGGTTTAGTCAAATTTGGCTAAACCCTTTCCCTTTTTCTTTTTCTTTTTCTTCTTTTCTTCTTTTTTCTCTTTTTTTTTTTTTCCTTCTTCTTTTCTTCTCCTTCCCGAAGCTTCCTCCCCTCCTCCTCTCTTTCCTTCCTTCTCTCGTTCTCTCCTTTGTCTCTACCGAACCCATGCCTCCGGCCGGCCCTCCGGCTCCCCTTCTTCTCCTCCGGCCAGATCTGTGGCCTTCTTCTTCTCCTCCGGCCGGATCTACGGCCTCCTCCTCCTTCCGACCTTTACCGAACCCTCCCCGGCCTCCTTCTCTCCCGGTGCCGCCTTCCGGTCCTTCCCCTCCTCTCACAGGCGGCCGGGGAGGCGAGGCTCCCGATCTACCAGCCCGGAGTGGTGCTTCCCCTTCGGGGCGGCGACGGTGGGAGGCCGGCCCTTTCCCTCTCCTTCGAAGTGGTGCCGGAGGAGAGGAGAAGAGCCGGGAGGTGGGATCGAGGCCGATCTCCTCCGGGAGAACTTCTCCGGCTCCGACTACGGCGAGGTAAGGCCGTGGTCCGCGGTAAGTACCCCCTCTCTCTTTTTTTTTTTTTTTTTTTCGGTCCTTCCCTCCGGCACCACCACCTCTTGCCGGAGAGGAGGTGGTGGTCCGGCCGGGGCTGGCGGCCCTGTGGCCACGCCGGTTGCCGGCTCGGCCCCACCGGCGGCCCGGGGCTGCCCCCCCGAACCCCAGGGTACCCACGGCCGAGGCCGCGGTGTCCGGTTCGTCCGCAGGCCGAGCCCAGTTGGGTTCGGCCCGGGTGGTCGTCGAGTACGCGGCCTGTGAGTCCGGCCCGACCTGGGGCTTGTGGTTTTTTCTCCCTCTCCTGTGCCGGCCTCTTCCCCTCTGTTTCACTGTTGACACAGAGGGGGAGAGCACCCCACAAAGGGGTTTCTTTACTTCTGTTAAACTCTAACCTTAAAAACCCTTACCTTGGTCAGTTGCAGTCGGGCAGTGCTTCCTCCCTAGTAGTCCCTCCTTTCTCAGAGCTTCAGGGTTTCTTTGCCTCCGGCTCTAGGCTTCGGCTCCCTCTCTCTTTCTCTCGTTCGGTGTTTAGGGGGGTCTGTGATTTGGGGTTGCCGGCAGAGGCTTAAATATTTGATTAGAGGATGAAACCCTCGTCTGAGACGTCCCATCCTCTCCTTTCCTCCATATTTCGGGACTGGCCGCCGCCCCCCCTGTCTCCGGCGCGCCGGCATCGGCTGCCAGCAGGGGGGCGCGGTAACCCCCCCTGTCGGTCTTATCCCTTCGTTTTTTTTTTTTTTTTTTAAACCTTATACAGCACTGCCCACAGTGAAATTTGGGCCCAAACCCTTAACTGGGCCCATTTCTTATTGGGCCTAGTAGGTTGTGGGCCCGGACATTACATCCTACCCTCCTTAAAATAAATTTCGTCCTCGAAATTAAACATACTTTAGGTTCTGGTTTTTTTTTTTTTTTTTAAAGTAGTCAACCATTGAGTCATCCTCGAGATTCAGTTAGTCTTTCTCTCAGAGTACCTACTGACAAGATTTTGACTTACAAAGTCATGGCATCTCCAAAACTTGATCCTTTCCATCTATGACACGTAGGAGTTCTTTGATCTCTTTCAAAAGAGGTCTAATCTTCCAACCTTAGATTTTAAATGCTATGATTCTTGGCCCAAGAAATTAATTGCTCTCGATTAAGTCCACACAACGATCGTAATCGGCTTAACAGAAATAGGTGAGAGCATTAGCATCAAATACTTTTTCATAATCTATAATCCTCTTTCTTCTCTTAACTTTGCCTACAATTTAATGATCAACCTTTATCCTAGCAAAACCTCAAACCCCTTTCGAAGAGAAAGATTGAAAATGTTATAGCTAGGAGTAAGGAACATTCCAGGTCTAAGCCCATCCAAAGCACCATCAATCCGTTAATACTAATTTTAAGATGTTCAAAATCTCCCAAGAATTGCCAACAATAATAAAACTCACTAGTGAAATTATATAGCTATCTCCAGGTTATTCAGAGAATCAACAATACTTTTCTCCAGTAGAATTCTAATTCACATTTTTCGATAATTCTATTCATCGATACGGTTTCATCATTAGATTTTATCAAAAGAATAAGGTCTAACATTATCAGATTTGATTCTTTTGGTAGGTGATCTAAATCAAACTTTTCTCTTATACATAAAAATCTACATCTCAATTCTGAATAAGAAGATCAAGTTTCTTTATCAAAATATCAACTTCTCTTGATTAACCGATCTATCACAAGATTAGATCATAACAATTCTAATCCATCCTTGGTGGATATTCATCAAAGTCGATTGACCACCTCAATTTCTTTCAATCAAATAAGGATTGATATTAATTAAAGAAATTCAAGCTTCAATTTTAGGAGGACGGAGGTTTATATCAACATATTCCAGATCTAAGATCAAAATTGATGATATACACAAATCAGGTCATAAAGCAATGAAAGTTCATAAATATGAATATGCATCATATAAAATTCTTGCCATTATTCATGTTTTGAAATCCGTACTTATCATAATTCATGCTTTGAAATCCGTACTTGTCATAATGCATGCTTTGAAATCCGTGCTTGTCATAATTCATGCTTTGAAATCCGTGCTCTCAGATAATAGTGCAGCTATGGTCACTATTATTACCCGTGACAGGGCCATAATCTTTACCAACTATTATTCCCCATTGGCAGGGTCTAAGCCAAGCAATTATAACCCCCTGGCGAGGGCCGTATGCCGAGCTACTATAACCCGCTGGCGAGGGCCATAATCTTTACCAACAATTATTTTCCGTTGGCAGGGTCTACACCAAGCTACTATAACCCGCTGGCGAGGGCCGTATGCTGAGCTATTATAACCCGCTAGCGAGGGCCGTCTGCCGAGCTATTATAACCCGCTGGCGAAGGCCGTACATAGCAATCTGAGAGTTCATAAATCATTATTCTTTTTCTTTCATAAATCTTAAGCATCATAAATAGGTTGGAAAATGATAAATGACATCATATAATTTAAAATGCATAAACATGCCTCAAATATTCTTCAACATTGAAAATTATTCTCAGAATTTACTAAATGACTTCCAATCAAAATATTAATCTTGCATTATAATTTGCAAAGATCTAATATTTCACATTCCAAGTAAACAAGGAGAAACTCTTAAATCTCATTCTCAAATATACTTTCTTTCTATATAATAGTTTCATGCATAATTGTCATACAAATTTCATCCCCGAAGAATATAAAACCTTTCCTCGTCCAAGCATTAAACAACTTATGAATAAACCCTATCTTGTCATCAAAATAATTAACTTCAAACTAGAAGTATCATCCACAGTACCCAGTACCAAGTTAAACTTCCAATATCACCTATATACTGATACATAAATAATCACAATGTACTTTAATATTCCATGGCTAGTATTCCACTTAACATCAGTCAAAATCTAATTTAATCATAATCCAAAATACAAATTACTCCGTCGAGAAATCTCCAAAATAGCTTTTTCTTATTTTGGCATGGCTTGCTAGCATTCTGATTCAAAATACCAAAATCCTTAGTAGTCTTAAGTCTTGAATTCTAATACCATACCAGTCACAATCATGCCCCTAGAATGGTTGTGTATTAGCCCTAACTTCTCTCTTTTTGTTGCTCATTGTCACCTATCAAAATATTTGTGTCAAACAATTTTCGTGATTGACCGATGATACGACTAATAAAATCTTTTCTTTCTTTCCAATTATGCGGAATCTCACCGAATGAGACTTAACTACCCATTCCCTTATTAAAACTTAAAATTTTTACTCATGATTAACCTATTGCTCTGATACCACTAGAATGTCACGCCCCGGACCCGGATCCGTGACACGGCCGTGCTATTGCCGACTACCGCCCACAATAGCACGCAGCCTCATACCTGGGTAACAGGGTAGTCAAACCAACCGAATCTTTTCATATGAAAGCATTCATAGTACAACATGCTGGTCAGTACCCAAATACAGAGCTTCTATGTAGTTTATGTACACAAAAGTATTCTTACTTTACCCCAAAAGAAAGAAGCCCTGATACCAAACTAACGTGTCTCTGGCAGCTATCAGTGGTAAGGATCTGAAAGAAAAAGTAAATGAACAGATATGAGCTACACGGCTCAGTAAGTAATCATACATAATCTTACCGGATCGAACATAACGGTAACCATGTTTATACAGGGTTTGAGAAGCTGACATGCATATTTATCTAATCATCATCATGGCATAATATGTATGCAATTTAAAGGAGATAGCGGTTATAGCAAAATACAACATTTCATAACGATATATACAAAAACCCGTTGTAAAACCATGTATGCTTTGGCCAAGCACGTTCAGAAATGTCACGGCCCGCCTGCGCAGGGCACGTGACTATCGGGCCCACATGAGGGGGAAACACGGGGCTCCCCTGCCAGATGTTGGCCGGTTCCGGGGCTTCACGCAAGCGTCCTTCACCCCTCACCGATTTTGCTTCTCCCCAAAAATACATCTGCAGGATTTGGAAGCACCCGCCTCATATACCCAATCTCTGAAACGAGCCTCATGATCATGCTTCAAATATCATTTTCATAAAGTATGCAATTTAAACAAAGCAGTATTGCAAATCACAAAATTTTCATAAAACATGCACATGAAACCGTGCCCCCGGCATACCGTGGTCATGCTCTTAAATGCTACTGCGAAGTCATTCTTGGCCACTGGCGGGACCGGCTCAGTTATTAGGCGGCCACTGGCGGGGCTGGCTCAGTCATTCTCGGCCACTGGCAAGGCCGGCTCAGTTACATTGGGTCAGTAGCTCTTAAGAGTTCATAAATAATGCTCAGTATAGGTAGTACCTCATAGATGCTACGGCGAATTCTTTAATGGTCACTGGCGGGGCCTGCTCAGTTATTAGTCGGCCACTGGCGGGGCTGGCTCAGTCATTATCGGCCACTGGCAAGGCCGGCTCAGTTGCATTCGGCCCGTAGCATTAGTAGTTCTTAGGTACCCCCTTACAAGCAATATGCAGCTAGAGCAAATCATTATTACTCTTTACACTCATGCTAAGAAAAATCATAACATGGAACTCCATTCATTTTGCATGTATCACAAGAGCTATGAAAACATAATATGTGCACAACTATGAATTATGTGACTGACATGTACCACTCATGTTCATGTTTCATAACTCATATCTTAGCATGTAACGTAATCCCAGTATTTTGTAGGCATAACGGAATATAAAACATATATCATCATATCTTGTATAACTAGAGCATGTCAGATACACATATTATTCTTAGCCTACAGTACATGCATAACATGTTAAATTTCATGTATGATCCATAAAGATTAGGGCAGGTTACTTACATTCTTCACTAATCATGCATACAATTCAAATTGTATAAAAAACACTGGTTCATCTTATAAGATGTAATACAGGATCTACGATAAGATTAAGGCAGATTACTTACCTCAATTCGCTTTCCAAATTGCTCAAGTTCAGGTGACTAATCCTCAATCACCTAAAATCATGTCATAATAACAATATGTTATTTCCTTTTCTACCTGAAATTTAGCCCAAGCCTAATCCCTCTGTATTGGGGTCTTGGCTGGGCTCATAAGTCTTAATTGGCCTTCCAATTGGCCACTAAGCTTAATTCCCAGCTTAATTGGGTTTAATTTCGGTTTAGGGTCACTGTGACCCGTTTGGGCCTGAGTCAGGGTCAATCCGGGATCAATTTGGCCCCCAAATTAATTACATTGGCTTGAATTGGGCTTTAATTGGTTAAATTTATAGTCTGGCTCGTCCAGACTTAGCCCAATTTGATTGGGCTCGGGTTTAGTCAAATTTGGCTAAACCCTTTCCCTTTTTCTTTTTCTTTTTCTTCTTTTCTTCTTTTTTCTCTTTTTTTTTTTTTCCTTCTTCTTTTCTTCTCCTTCCCGAAGCTTCCTCCCCTCCTCCTCTCTTTCCTTCCTTCTCTCGTTCTCTCCTTTGTCTCTACCGAACCCATGCCTCCGGCCGGCCCTCCGGCTCCCCTTCTTCTCCTCCGGCCAGATCTGTGGCCTTCTTCTTCTCCTCCGGCCGGATCTACGGCCTCCTCCTCCTTCCGACCTTTACCGAACCCTCCCCGGCCTCCTTCTCTCCCGGTGCCGCCTTCCGGTCCTTCCCCTCCTCTCACAGGCGGCCGGGGAGGCGAGGCTCCCGATCTACCAGCCCGGAGTGGTGCTTCCCCTTCGGGGCGGCGACGGTGGGAGGCCGGCCCTTTCCCTCTCCTTCGAAGTGGTGCCGGAGGAGAGGAGAAGAGCCGGGAGGTGGGATCGAGGCCGATCTCCTCCGGGAGAACTTCTCCGGCTCCGACTACGGCGAGGTAAGGCCGTGGTCCGCGGTAAGTACCCCCTCTCTCTTTTTTTTTTTTTTTTTTTCGGTCCTTCCCTCCGGCACCACCACCTCTTGCCGGAGAGGAGGTGGTGGTCCGGCCGGGGCTGGCGGCCCTGTGGCCACGCCGGTTGCCGGCTCGGCCCCACCGGCGGCCCGGGGCTGCCCCCCCGAACCCCAGGGTACCCACGGCCGAGGCCGCGGTGTCCGGTTCGTCCGCAGGCCGAGCCCAGTTGGGTTCGGCCCGGGTGGTCGTCGAGTACGCGGCCTGTGAGTCCGGCCCGACCTGGGGCTTGTGGTTTTTTCTCCCTCTCCTGTGCCGGCCTCTTCCCCTCTGTTTCACTGTTGACACAGAGGGGGAGAGCACCCCACAAAGGGGTTTCTTTACTTCTGTTAAACTCTAACCTTAAAAACCCTTACCTTGGTCAGTTGCAGTCGGGCAGTGCTTCCTCCCTAGTAGTCCCTCCTTTCTCAGAGCTTCAGGGTTTCTTTGCCTCCGGCTCTAGGCTTCGGCTCCCTCTCTCTTTCTCTCGTTCGGTGTTTAGGGGGGTCTGTGATTTGGGGTTGCCGGCAGAGGCTTAAATATTTGATTAGAGGATGAAACCCTCGTCTGAGACGTCCCATCCTCTCCTTTCCTCCATATTTCGGGACTGGCCGCCGCCCCCCCTGTCTCCGGCGCGCCGGCATCGGCTGCCAGCAGGGGGGCGCGGTAACCCCCCCCCTGTCGGTCTTATCCCTTCGTTTTTTTTTTTTTTTTAAACCTTATACAGCACTGCCCACAGTGAAATTTGGGCCCAAACCCTTAACTGGGCCCATTTCTTATTGGGCCTAGTAGGTTGTGGGCCCGGACATTACAATGACTCCCTGGCTGTATGGCAAAAAAATAAAAAATGATCACACTCTTTCTCATTTGTTCATATATTCTACAATCAAACTTTCTCATTTGTTGCTATGACTCCCTGGATGCATGTATCTGATAAAAACAGAAAGTTGGGTGCAATGCAAGTCTGGATGGCAAGTCTGGAGCCTGCAGAGAAAGATATATATTTCCCTAAAATTCTTGTGAAGAGAAAGATATAGATCATCTGAAAAGTAAAAAGAATTTTCAATTATTAGTTTTAATTGTTTCTGTGCTCAATGCAAGAATTTTGACATAGGTAGTAATTTCGTTATTTATTAATGTACTTAATGCCACAATACGAATCCCATTAATTACTTGTAGACGTTTTTTTTATTCATGATTATCTTCTTTTAATTACATTAATTAAATCATGTTTGCTTATCTTTGTGTGTTCTCTGTGATACCGCAACTGGTTTGCTAATGTTTCATGAACAACTGGTTTGTTCTGCTCAGTCTGTGATGTCTGTTTATCAATTTAGTATCTACAAGTTACTGGCATTGTGCAGGACCTTTTGCTTTCTTTATATTGGTGATTGCATTGTCCCATGCCCACATAGCTGCCATGTTCTTGACACTGATCATCTGCACAGAAATACCAAGTCATTCACTGATCATCTGCACAGAAATACCAAGTCATTCAAGGTTATGTATGAAAATACAGCGCACCAGGCCCAACTTCCAGGGAGTCTAGAGAAATTCATATGCATGCATATCCTAGAAAAAGCATTGCATTATATGGCAAGTCTGGGTACAACTAGGTTTTTTGGTGAAAAGGTACAACTAGGTTTCAATTTGATGTCTGGTAGCCAGTGTAAATCATCCATTGTGGTTTGTGATGATTGTAGTAGTTAACTATTATCCTAACTGCAATGGATTTTATTGAAAAGGATGCATAGATGTCCTAAATTTTCAACTCTAAAGTAACTTTTGTTCTTTATATATTTTATTCTAGGTTCAACTACGGATTGTGACATTGCCACCATATCTTTTTTAGTTAATTTGCAGTTCAAGCAGTATTTTAATAGAATGGACAAAAGTTGGATGAATAAGCCGAGATCCAGTGACGAATATTTGAATGGAGTTCAGGATTTCATTAAATTTGCTTTTGAGAAATCTAATCTTTTAAGAAATCTAATATGAATGGGAAGATTTTATGTCCATGTCGAAAATGTGTAAATGCTTCTTCTCTCGCTCCAGAAATTGTTGAAGAACATTTGGTGTGGAATGGTTTTACGAGAGGTTATACTGAATGGATATTTCATGGAGAGTTCATATTGTCATCTCCATGTAACCAACCCTCGTATATAGAAGACACCTCTAGTTTTGGATCCAGTAACACAGAAAGAAATCCTGTAGAAGAAGATGATATAAGGGGCTTACTCAGAGATACTCTTGGACATAGTATTAGAAATTTAACAGATTTTAGTGGAGGACAAGAAACAACTGGAATAGGTGATGAGCATACAGCAACTGATTTTATGCATGTTGAGGAACATCTACACTCTGATCGTGTAGAGAATTTTTAATAACTCAGCGAAGCATCAACAATAACATTCGTCCTACCCCAAGAATTGAGTAAAGATGGTTGGTTGAGTTATTTCCTGAATGGCTATTCAAACAGGTTGGACATTTAATACATTAGGTATTTTTTCAATTTTTTTGAACATTGTCATTAAATAATTAATTATTGCTTCTATAATTTTTTAGGTACCCACGATGATGGAGAAAAATTATTCTGATGAAATAATAGTCATTGCTCGAGGTTCGAACAATATTGTCAACAGATATGATGGGTTCATTATAAATGGTTTTAAATTTCATACTAAAGAACGTGAGAAGTTTAGAAAAACCCAAAACAGTGGGGTTATGGTTGAGGCGGACGGAAAAACTTATTACGGTGCCCTGAAGGATATTTATGAGCTAAACTATTATGGAAATTTTAAGGTAGTACTATTTCGTTGTGATTGGGTGGATATAAACTCATCTAGAGGTTTGAGACAAGACATAAATAGTTTCACACTTGTAAATTTTTCAAGGTTGATACATACTGGTGTGCTATTGAAAGATGACCCATTCATTTTTTCATCTCAAGCTCAACAAGTATTTTTTGTACAAGACTCAAAAGATAAAGATTGGTCTCTTGTCATTAAGACTAAACCTAGGGACTTGTATGATATAGGAAAAGGGTTGGAAGAGGAGGATAATGAGACTTATACACAGTGTATGTCTTTTAATATTGTGCTGACTGATGGACAATGAGAGAGTATAGTTTCGTAATGGTAAGAAAAATTTACGATGTATACATTGAATAATGCATTTTTTATTACTAGTTCATTTAGTATTTAATTATTATTTAACTGATATTGATTCATTTTCGTGCAAACTAGGTAACAAAATGCCCCGAGGAAAACGATTCAGAGATGTAGAGTTCCAGCAGTCTCAGATGAGATCTTCTTCTGTTCAGTCCATGCGATCCCAGCAGCCCCAGCAGCACGAGTCCGAGTCTCAGCGTGAGTTCCAGTCTCAGCACAATCCAGGCCAGGAGGTTTTTGAAGACTTGCATATCTAGGATAATTTGATTTAAAGTGCATATATTGGATTCATTTACAATCTAATTATTTTAATTAATTTGCCTCCAACGTTTTAATGGATATTTTATTATTTTTTATAGATGAACAGGGGAGAGTGAGGATGACACGGGGTTCCTCTCGAGCACGGGATGTGTGGCAGCTTCGTGAGGATGAGAAGATAGTCGTCGAATGCAACGATCTAGGGCAGCCTATCAAGAGGGCTGGAAGCCTTTTATCAAGTTTTCTAGGATCAGTTGCGCGTAGGGGTCAGTTATGCCCGCTCAACTATCATAAGTGGAATGATATGCTTCTTTCTTATAAAGTTGAGCTTCTTAAAGTTGTACAGGTAAAGAATTGAATTTAATATGGTTAATTTGATATGTACTGTATGTTAATTTGCTTACTATTACAATTTTGATTTTTTGATTTAATATTGTTATAATATTCTTTACTTTGGTGTAGAAAAAGTTTGTGCTCCCTCTAGAGAGCCATGATTGGGTGTTAAAGTCCCTCAACCGCAAATGGAAAGAATATAAGTCGAAGTTGAAGGCCGACTGGAAGCGCGAGGGAATGACAGAGGAGGAGGTTGCTCGTGTTTGTCCTCCTGATGTATACCATCATCAGTGGAGGGAGCTTGTTCACTATTGGTTTTCCGATAGAGGACAGGCTGTGTATACCCTCTCAATACCTTATATAATGTTTAATACATTTAATATATTACAATGTTTACTTTTTTTATGGTAGACATATTCTGACATTGGTCGAGCCGCACGAGCATCTCAGACAGTTCCTCATACATCAGGATCGAAGAGTTATGCGAGGCTCAGAGCTGAATTCGTAAATTTCTTTGAACTCTTTGAAACTCTTGTATCATATAGCATGTATCATGATATATAGCACTTCCAATAAACTTTTTGTTGTAGATGGAAGACCATGGGAGGAAACCTGGTGAGGTGGAGTTCTATAAAATGACTCACACCCACCGAGATGGCAGCTTTGTCCGAGAGGAGTCGAGAGATATAGTTATATGTGTTTATTAATAATTTGTGCAATGATTTTTCATGTATTTCAATTTTTCAAAAATTAATTTGATTGTTTTTGAGAGATATAGGACAGAGCTACATCCCTTATTTCAGAGCGTATCGGAGAGTCATCTTCAATCGGCAACACCAGAGGTGTCGAAGCTCAGGTGTTTACCGAATTGATGGGCTCGGACCGTTATGGTCGAGTGAGGGGTTATGGCGTTGGAGTTACCCCCACTCAGTTGTCTGCAATGGGTAGATATACTCAAAATGCTAGACAGAGTAGTAGCACTGCAGAGGTTAAGGATCTGAAGGCAGAGATACAAGAGTTGAAGCAGAGCCACCAGACAGAGATACAATCTTTGAGGAATCAGATTAATCAGATTACATCTTTATTGCATCAGTTTGTCCATCCTCAGGTAAATTACTACATCTACTTGTACATTTTACATAAGTATCATATTTTTTTTTGAAGAGCTTAATAAATTTTGTATTCTTAACTTCTTAAAGTTTTTTTATTATAGGTTCCTGATACTTCATCTGCGCGTAGAAATGGTGACCCCATCGATCCCTGAAGCTTTTATTTTGGAGTTTTATATGTATTTTTTTTATCCTTTTCGAAGTACATTGCAAATGTAAATTGACAGTATGAATGTAATTTGACAATATGAATATTTAGATAAATATGTTTGATTGTGCCATGAGTATAATCTCGTTTAGTGTGTTGATAGTCAACTTTAAAGACCACGCAATAGCACGTATCTGGTAGGATAGTGATTACGGGTATCGATCCACAGGGATTGGGGTATAATTGTTTTTCTTTAAAAATAAAAATATTTGAAAAAGAGAATTTGTGAAGACTATTAAACTAAGCAATTTAATAAAAGAAAATGCAATTAAAAGGATATCAGTTTAGGAGAACCTAGGGCAAGGAATTCACCACTAACATCAGAACAAGGGTTATTTATATTTTAATTTATTCTTGAATTAACATGCAAATTGGCTACAAGCCTAGTAAGCATTCGAATTAAATTTCACAGAAGTAATTTAGGCATAATCCATCTTTAGTTTAGCATGAAATGTCTACCCTAATCTAAGGTGGTAGCACATCGCATCTTCCTTAAGCATGAACTATCTTATTTTTACTTCAATGATCATGAAGAGCAGTTGTATAAACTTCATATTTAAAATCACAGAATTTAAATATGAAATAAAATAAAATATTCATTAGAAGCAGAATAAGGTTTATACAACTCCAAGAATAGAAATTAAAAATATAAAAACCCTTGGCCCTTTTGTTAGGGCTACATCCGGCCCTGGAGAAGAGATCAGCCCTGCATGAAGTTGGAGACGGCAGCAGCAGCACAGCAGCAGGCTCCCATCTCTCCCTATTTCTTTATTTTTTTTCTTTGGGAAATCATTCCCAGAATGACCAAAACTCCTCTCTCCCTTCTCTGTTTCCGTGGGACTCCGCCTGTGATGAGATGCCCCCAAGGAAGAGACGTCCCCTCCTTTTATAGGCTGTAAGCTCCCCCTCTCTCCTCTGTTCTGAATGAAGGATAAGGATAGACTTTTGCCGTCAGGGATTCGCTGGGCTACGATCCGTGAAGCTCGGAATGGTTGTTGTAGAGCTGGGAAGAACGCGTGAAGCCGGACGCGTGGGAAGATGAGCTGAGACGTTAGCGATTTCATGGGATCGAACCGGAAGAGAAGCTGGGATTTGATCTTATCCTGTGAGCGTTTGAGAAGATTTCGGAGGAAGAGGTTGTGGACGACGGAATGGCTGGGATTGATTTCGGAAGAGATTAATCCAAAACAGGGGAATGGAAGATGGCTGGATAAGGATGATCGCAGAGTACTCGGACGTTGGGATTTGAGGTTGGGAACGGATGGATTGGTTTTGTTCGTGGAATCCGGAGAAGTTTGGTTGATTCGGCTGGGAAGGAGTGAAGAGCCGTGAGCTGGGATGGGCATTCGGATGAGAAGGATGTTGGGACTCGGCTTGATTTGAACGGTTGAAGAAATCAGGGAAGAGAAGTTGGGATTTATTCCGAAGAAGGGATAAGGAAACAAATCTATAAGCTGGGAGGATGTTGTTTCCGTGAAGTCTGGGAAGAAGAATCGGAAGAATGGAACGCGGACACATGAACTCGTCCGTGGATAGGTCTGGGAATAATCCGGAAGAACAGCTTGGACATTGGGAGGAGCTGAGCTGGGAACCGAAAGGAGTTAGGAGATGGAGTCAAATTGAAAACAATCGTGGGATGGAATGATCCGTGGGAGAAGATCTTTGGAATTAACCGTGGCTCTGTTTTGTTGCTGAAACAGGGGAAGAATGATTCACGGACGCGGGGAAGATGAGCTGGGATTGGTTGGCCGCGGAAGATTCGGACGCGGGAGCGGTTGGAGCTGGCATTGGTTCCGAAACAGGGGAAGAGCACGTGAACGTGGGGATCTCGGTTGAGAGATGGAATACAATCCATGAACCGAGAGGATCTCGGCTGGGATCACAGGGGTTGAAAGAAGATGGATACCGGAACGGGAAGATAATGCTTTGCTGGGAGAAGTGGTTTGGGATAAGGATGGAAGAGAGAAAGCTGAGATGAAATGGTTAGGAGTGAGCGTGGGAAGGATGAGGATGGGTTTGAAGAAGCTGGGAGAATTCTTGCGGATAGAAGGGATACGGGAGCTGTGGATGCTGGGATGAATCCGGATGAAGTTGAAGAAGCTGGGAGGTGACGTGGAACAGTCGCGGACGCGAGATGAACTTGGGACGTTGGGAAAACTGGACTCTATTTTGAAGCTTAAAACAGGGGAGGAAAGGGATGACGTGGAAGCTTGTTCTCTTGAGCATTTAAAGGGTGACGTGGACATGGGTTCAGCTGTAAACGTGACCTGCACACATTAGTTTAGACATCATCCCAATTAGTTCGATTTGACCTGCACACATTAATTTTGACCAGTAAATAAATAAGTAAAACACTAATTACCTTTAATTTATTAAAATGCAATGATGAAGGTAACACAATTTTTTAGTTAAATATTTAAAATATGTGAATTAAAATGATGATAAGTGCTATGAATAAGATATTAATTTATGCATTATTTAGCACTTATCACACCCCCCAACCTACATTTTGCTAGTCCTCGAGCAAAATAAAAACTAACTCACTTTCGCAGGAATCGCGATTGCATTTACCGTATGCAATAAGGCTTTAAACCCCTAGGTGGCCCTAGTGGACGAGTTTTGTCTCGTGAGGGTTTCCGGCTCAGATACCCACAAACTGCTGTCGAAAGAATTTATTTTATTGTTTTATAAAATCTAATTTCAAATGCATAAGTGCCAATAATTTCAAAAGCACACAAAGTTTTAATACTAAGTCAGCCCAAATCCTAGGTCAAGATGCAACTTAAGTAGAAGTCATTAAGTTTCCGTTAGAGAGTTGTAAGGCTAATTTATACTTGGGTGTTCGGTGATGTTTGGACCATACACAAGCTAAGGCTTTAGATTCTTCAAAATACTGCTAAAACTAGTAGCTTCCAAGAATTGGTCAGATAAGACCTAATCACTGATTCAAAATCATCCTACCTTGCAGGATTTCGAGAGTTGTGGATGTTTACTTTAATACCTCATGGGCTTTATCTGTAATATTCCAGTTTACTCGAATTTTTACAACGACGGCTTTCACACTATCGTCTTTTTTCAAGGTCAATATTATTTTCTCTTTTTCTCTTTCATTTTTTTTTGATTTTGAATTTTTTTTTTTGATTTTGTATTTATAAATAAATTATGCACTTTTACTCTTGTAATGATTCCTCCATGTAGCGAGCATTCAGTCAATACTCCCACGCCATATGGCATAAGGTGTTGGGCATCAAGACTCCCCTACGGACCTATGCTCGGGTTCCTCATTACAAGCCCGCTGACCTTTGACAATAGGTAGCCCTTTTCGATGTACCTGACTAAATTCATTTTTTTTTTCTTTTTTTTTTGGATAAAAGTGAATTAGATAAGTATGATTCATCAGGACTCAAGGTTGCTACCAGACTTAACAACATAATGTCTAACCCTTAGAAGTGTAGGCCATGTGTGTTGTGAAATTCCAAAGTAAAAATTATCTTACAACTCACTAAAAGAACTTTTAATAAAAAGAACTCAAATTGACTTACTCCTGACTAGTTATTGGGCTTTTTAGATTTTATATACTTTGTGTGTTTATCATTTCAGCACTAAGGCATAGAAATTAGTTTTTTTTTATTATTTTTTTTTTAAATTCACTTTTTTTTTTGAAATTCACTTAAAAATGTGAAAATGCGAAAAATTCCTTTAAAAATTCAAATCCTATTACCCCCCAACCTAGATCAGACATTGTCCTCAATGTTTTTTTTTGTTTTTTTTTGAATATTATATTATTATTTTTATTGTTTAATATAATTTTTTTATTTTGGACGAAAATATGATGCATATGGAGGATAGAAGCATTTTACCGTAGTTGCATCAGTAATATGAGGGATCCTGTTAAAAAAAAAATGCGACAAGAAAATATGCAAAAATAATCTATGGAAATTGGGTTGCCTCCCAACAAGCGCTAAGTTTAATGTCTTCAGCCAGACACAGTACATCCTTATTCATCCTGATAAATAGGATCCATTAAATCAAAGGATTCAATCAACTGTCCATCTGCAACACATTCTATATAAGGTTTCAATCTTTGACCATTGACGTTTAGGATACGACCATCACTGAGGTTTTGAATTTCTACTGCCCCATGAGAAAAAACTTTCTTAACTAAGAAGGGACCATCCCACCTAGAGCGAAGTTTACCAGGAAAGAGACGCAATTTAGAATTGAATAACCAAACCTTTTGATTAGGCTCGAAAGACTTGCGGTTAATGTATTTGTCATGAAAAGCCTTAGTCCTTGCCTTGTATATTTTGGCATTTTCATACGCTTCATTGCGTAACTCTTCAAGCTCATTAAGTTGAAGTTTCCGGTTAGAACCAGCTGCAGCCATATCAAAGTTAAACTTTTTAATGGCCCAAAAAGCTCTATACTCGAGTTCTACGGGTAAGTGGCAAGCTTTTCCAAAAATCAGTCGATAAGGAGACATGCCAATAGGAGTCTTATAGGCAGTACGATAAGCTCAGAGAGAATCATTTAATCTTTGAGACCAATCCTTCCTATCAGGGCGTATTGTTTTCTCTAAGATGTGTTTTATCTCCCTATTAGAAACTTCAACTTGTCCGCTTGTTTGGGGATGGTACGGGGTGGCAACTTTGTGGGTGATTGAATATTTTCGAATCAAAGCTTCAAAAGATCGGTTGCAGAAATGTGATCCCCCATCACTAATGATAGCTCGAGGTACGCCAAAGCGACTAAATATGTTTGTTTGTAAGAACTTAACCACAACCTTGTGATCGTTACTCCTAGTGGCAACTGCTTCTACCCACTTTGAAACATAGTCAACCCCGACAAGAATGTACTCAAAACCAAAAGAACGCGGGAAAGGGCCCATGAAGTCAATACCCCATACATCAAAAATTTCTATAATTAAAATGGGGTTAAGTGGCATCATATCTCTACGAGTGATTGTACCCATTCGCTGGCATCGCTCACAAGTTTGGCAAAATTTGTGAGCATCCTTAAACAAGGAAGGCCAATAAAATCCACTCTGTAAGACTTTAGCTGCAGTTTTTCTACCACCAAAATGTCCTCCGCAGGCTTGGGTATGACAAAAATTAAGAATACTCTGAAATTCACATTCCGGCACACATCGACGGATTACTTGATCTGGGCAGTACTTAAATAGATCAGGATCATCCCAAAAGTAGAACTTAACTTGCGAAAAGAATCGATCCTTGTCCTGCTTGGACCAGTGATCGGGAATTTGTCCTATGGCAAGATAGTTCACTATGTTAGCGAACCAAGGTGCTTTCATTTGTTGTACCTCAAACAATTGTTCATCGGGAAAGGAGTCATGAAGTGGTGAAATGTTATGAGGAGGTTCGAGAACGATCCTAGACAAATGGTCTGCTACAACGTTTGTGGTGCCTTTCTTATCACGAATTTCTAGATTGAATTCCTGTAACAATAGGATCCATCGAATTAGGCGAGGCTTGGTATCTTTCTTTGAAAGGAGGTACCAGAGAGCAGAATGATCAGTGAACACAATAACCTTGGACCCTAAGAGATAGGACCGAAACTTATCCAGGGCAAATACTACAGCTAGTAATTCTTTCTCAGTAGTGGTATAATTCAATTGTGCATCTGAGAGTGTTTTACTAGCGTAGTAGATGACGTGAGGTAGCTTTTCTACTCGTTGTCCTAAAACTGCCCCAATGGCATAGTCAGAAGCATCACACATAAGTTCGAATGGAAGGGTCCAATTGGGAGGTTGTATGATGGGTGCTGTAGACAACTAAGATCGGAGTTTTTCAAAGGCCTCTTTACATGCTTCATCAAAGACAAAGGGTGTATCCTTGGCAAGGAGATTGCACAAGGGCCTCGAGATTTTGCTAAAGTCTTTAATGAAGCGACGGTAAAATCCAGCATGGCCAAGAAAAGAACGAATTTGTTTCACAGATTTGGGTGGAGAAAGATTAGAAATAAGATCAACTTTAGCTTTATCTACTTCAATCCCTCTTTTGGACACAATGTGTCCCAAAACTATTCCCTCTTGAACCATAAAATGGCTCTTTTCCCAACTTAGCACTAGATTAGTTTCCTTACATCTTTTCAGAACCAGGGCTAAATTACTGAGACAATCATCGAATGAGGGGCCAAAAACTGAAAAATCATCCATGAATACTTCTAGAAATTTTTCTACCATGTCGGAAAAAATTGCCATCATGCATCGTTGAAATGTCGCAGGTGCATTGCATAGTCCAAATGGCATTCTTCTATATGCAAATGTTCCGAATGGACATGTGAAAGTGGTTTTCTCTTGATCATCAGGATACACGGCCACTTGGTTATATCCAGAATAACCATCTAAGAAACAGTAGAAACCCTGACCGGCTAATCTTTCCAATATTTGGTCAATAAATGGCAAAGGAAAATGATCCTTCCTAGTCATGGAGTTAAGCTTTCTATAGTCGATGCAAACACGCCAGCTAGTGGTCGTGCGTGTAGGCATTAATTCTCCTTCTGCATTTTCAACCACAGTAATGCCCGACTTCTTTGGTACTACTTGAGTTGGACTCACCCAGTTGCTATCAGAGATAGGATAAATGATTCCAGCATCTAGCAACTTTACTACTTCTTTCTTGACCACCTCTTTCATGTTAGGGTTAAGTCTCCTTTGCATTTCATGGGTTGGTTTTGCATTTTCTTCTAGGTGAATGCGATGCATGCAAATAGATGGGTCAATCCCCTTTAGATCAGTTACAGACCATCCAATTGCATGTTTGTGTTCTCCGAGTACACTCAAAAGTTGACTCTCCTGTTTGTCAGATAGGTCAGCTGCGATGATTACAGGTAGGGTATCTTCGGGTCCTAGAAAAGCATACTTAAGGGTTACCGGAAGTGGCTTTAACTCAAGTTTGGGAGGGGACTCGATGGAGGGGCACTGTAGTGTACTAGAAAGAGTAGGAAGAGGTTCATATCGGACATGCCAAGAATGAGAATTTGTGAGAGACGGATTGTCAAGTAGGACATTGACTTCTTTTATGGCATTGTTTAAATCAAGATTATCAATGTCAAAATGGGCTAGACATGCTTCTAGAGGATCATCTGCCAGAATATAGGGAAGGGCTTCTTCTACAAGATCGTCCATTCTGTCTACTAGAAAACACTCATCTTCCCTTGCAGGTTGATCGGAGGCGTGGAATACATTCAGTTTGACTTTCATGTTCCCAAAGGATATATCCATCACCCCCGTTCTACAGTTAATACATGCATTGGCTGTAGCTAGAAAGGGACGACCAAGAATCATGGGGATCTGTTTCTTGAGATTGGGCACAGGTTCCATATCAAGGACGATGAAATCGACTGGGAAATAAAATTTGTCGACCTTGACTAGGACATCTTCAATTATTCCTCGTGGTATTTTAACAGATCGATCAGCCAACTGTAGGGACACCGAGGTAGGCTTCAATTCACCTAATCCGAACTTTTCGTAAACTGAATAAGGAAGGAGGTTAACACTCGCCCCTAGATCTAATAATGCTCGATCAATAGGATTGTCTCCCACCACACAAGAGATGGTAGGGGCACCAGGATCCTTGAACTTAGGAGGGGTTTTGTGTTGAAGGATGGAGCTCACTTGTTCAGTCAGGAAGACCTTTTTAGGCACATGTGTCCTAGATTTTCGTTTCTGTGTACAAAGGTCTTTAAGAAATTTGGCATAAGATGGAACTTGTTTTATAGCATCAAGGAGAGGGAGGTTGATTTTGACTTGTTTGAATACCTCCATTATTTCTTCCAACGAAGTTCCTTTCTTGCCAAAGGCAGAAGGTGTATTCAGACACTGGGGGAAAGGAGCCTTCAGTGTAAACGGTGTGGTCGATACTGGACTAGATGGTGATACGGATGAGTTCGCGTTCTCTTTAGGCACAGTCATATTCTTATCTTCATTTTCTTTCTGTTCTTTTTCTCCAACCTTATTATCTACTATGCGTCCGCTTCTTAATGTGGTCATGGCATTGGCTTGTTCATGGTGAACATTATTCGGTTGAGTCTCTTGAGCCATGTATTGCCCTCTCGGGTTACTCACTGGTTGGCTTGGAAGCTTGCCTTCCTCTCTTTTATTTAGTGCACTCGCTAACTGCCCTAGCTGGGTTTCTAATTTAGCAATAGACTGGGTATGGGAGTGCAACAATTGTGAATTGGCTTCGAGTCCTTGAAGAGCAGTTAAAACCTTTTGCTCAAAAGCCATATCTCTTTGGGGTGCTGGAGGAGGGACATGTTGAAATTGTGAATAGTGAGTAGGAGGGCGGTTTGGGTGAACATTCTGGAATGGTTGAAAGTTTTGGGAATAAGGTTGGGAAGTATTGGAAATTTGCTGCTTCCAAGAGAAGTTTGGATGGTTGCGCCACCCCGGGTTATAAGTATTGGAAAATGGGTCATTACCCGGTCGGAATTGTGTTTGGGCAGCATTTACTTGTTCTTGCACAAATTCAGGGAATTGAGCTGCCGAAGGGCATTCATGAATAGGGTGAGACGGGCTAGAACAAAGAGCACAAATTTGTGCTTGGGGAAAGTTTGGAAACTGTTCTCTAGACATTAGCTGGTCCAATTTGCGGGACAGTGCATCTACTTTCTCGGATAGACCTATGGATTGGCTAACTTCATATATGGTTCCTTTTCTTTGAGAACTCGGTGGTGCTTGACGAGCGGAGGAGGCATGGTGGAGGGAATTTTCATTAAGGTTCTCAAATAATTGCCATGCCTCATGTTCACTTTTAAGCATGAAAGTACCCCCACAAGAGGCATCAACCATTTGACGGTTTCGTTCAGACAATCCGTCATAAAAACATTGCATTATTGCCATTTGGGTATTTGATGATGCGGGCATTTCCGGAGTAAATCTCTAAATTTCTTCCATGTTTCATGAAATTCTTCCCCGTCAGATTGGGAGAAGCTCGTGATAGCACGCCTAAATTGGTTCGTTCTTCCTATGGGAAAATATTTTTTCAGAAATTCATGTTGCATTTGAGCCCATGAAAGAATGGAATTAGCTTCTAATGAATGGAGCCACTGCTTAGCTCTATCCTTAAGGGAAAAAGGAAACAGCCTAAGTTTCAGAGCATCATCAGTGAAGTTCTGAATTTTGACAGTGGTACAAATCTCAAGGAACTCATCTAAATGTTTGTATGGGTCTTCATTATTGAGTCCATAAAAAGAGGGAAGCATTTGGATGACACTAGACTTAATTTCAAATTGCATAGCAGCAGTGGTATCAGGTAGTCGAATACAAGATGGAGAGGTATAAATGGAAGGAGTGAAGTACTCCTTTAACAGTTTGGGTTGCTCTTCAGCCATCTCGACAAGTGGTGTAGATCCTATGGTTCTATAGGTCCGGATTTCGGCTCGAAGGGTCCTAATAGAACGCTCTATTTCAGGGTCAAAAGGTACTAATTCGGGAGATTTGGAACGACACCCTAGCATACACTAAGACTCCTCTGATCAATACAGTCAAGCATGCACTAAAAAGAAAAACACAATTCCTTATGTTCACCCTAAAATCACTAGACAGCTCCTAACTGGTTTGAAGAGGGCACCTAAGCCTCCAATCCGGTCTAATGACTGAGCTGACCAGGTAAGCTCCCAGGTAAGTGGGGGGGTCACGATGCTTTGCAAAGGTCCCACTTAAAAACCACTTGCCTCGAACAGATGAACTGTCTCCCTTAAAGGGACAAAGCTTGCCTAGACATCAACTAAGCCACAGAGCGAAATTGGTGCAACTTTCGGTGATCTTCTTCCTATTGAGCTCGAATGTCCCTAGGGGCCAACGTCTAATTGATTTTAATTTATGTGATAGCTATGTGAGAATTGATTCCCTAATTTGGGCAAGAATCTGGTGATGAAATCCAGTTCTTATCTTGTTGGGGTGATTGCCCTTACTATGTGCGGATTAATTGGTGTATGTGTATCAAGCATGCATTCACACTTTTGCTGAATTTAAAATCAAACAATCATCACAAAAAGGAATTTAAATAAGAAAGGTTTAGAGGTTACCAAAGGAAATTTCTCCAGCAATTTTTAAAGCAAACCTTTACAGCATTCCTTTACCAATAGTTCCCTTTCTGAATGTCCCAAACTTCCTCTTTGGTTCCTGATCAAATGATACCAAGAAAAATCAAAAATTAGTAGGAGAGGAGAAGGAGATAAGGAAAGTAAAAATAGAAACTATTTTTATTTTATTTTTTTTATTATTATTATTTATTTTTTTTTATTTTTCAAAATTTTTTTGAAAATTTTTTTAATAAAAAGAAAAACAACTATGCTACCAATCCCCGGCAACGGCGCCAAAAATTGATAGTCAACTTTAAAGACCACGCAATAGCACGTATCTGGTAGGATAGTGATTACGGGTATCGATCCACAGGGATTGGGGTATAATTGTTTTTCTTTAAAAATAAAAATATTTGAAAAAGAGAATTTGTGAAGACTATTAAACTAAGCAATTTAATAAAAGAAAATGCAATTAAAAGGATATCAGTTTAGGAGAACCTAGGGCAAGGAATTCACCACTAACATCGGAACAAGGGTTATTTATATTTTAATTTATTCTTGGATTAACATGCAAATTGGCTACAAGCCTAATAAGCATTCGAATTAAATTTCACAGAAGTAATTTAGGCATAATCCATCTTTAGTTTAGCATGAAATGTCTACCCTAATCTAAGGTGGTAGCACATCGCATCTTCCTTAAGCATGAACTATCTTATTTTTACTTCAATGATCATGAAGAGCAGTTGTATAAACTTCATATTTAAAATCACAGAAATTAAATATGAAATGAAATAAAATATTCATTAGAAGCAGAATAAGGTTTATACAACTCCAAGAATAGAAATTAAAAATATAAAAACCCTTGGCCCTTTTGTTAGGACTACATCCGACCCTGGAGAAGAGATCAGCCCTGCATAGAGTTGGAGACGGCAGCAGCAGCACAGCAGCAGGCTCCCATCTCTCCCTCTTTCTTTATTTTTTTTCTTTGGGAAATCATTCCCAGAATGACCAAAACTCCTCTCTCCCTTCTCTGTTTCCGTGGGACTCCGCCTGTGATGAGATGCCCCCAAGGAAGAGACGTCCCCTCCTTTTATAGGCTGTAAGCTCCCCCTCTCTCCTCTGTTCTGAATGAAGGATAAGGATAGACTTTTGCCGTCAGGGATTCGCTGGGCTACGATCCGTGAAGCTCGGAATGGTTGTTGTAGAGCTGGGAAGAACGCGTGAAGCCGGACGCGTGGGAAGATGAGCTGAGACGTTAGCGATTTCATGGGATCGAACCGGAAGAGAAGCTGGGATTTGATCTTATCCTGTGAGCGTTTGAGAAGATTTCGGAGGAAGAGGTTGTGGACGACGGAATGGCTGGGATTGATTTCGGAAGAGATTAATCCAAAACAGGGGAATGGAAGATGGCTGGATAAGGATGATCGCAGAGTACTCGGACGTTGGGATTTGAGGTTGGGAACGGATGGATTGGTTTTGTTCGTGGAATCCGGAGAAGTTTGGTTGATTCGGCTGGGAAGGAGTGAAGAGCCGTGAGCTGGGATGGGCATTCGGATGAGAAGGATGTTGGGACTCGGCTTGATTTGAACGGTTGAAGAAATCAGGGAAGAGAAGTTGGGATTTATTCCGAAGAAGGGATAAGGAAACAAATCTATAAGCTGGGAGGATGTTGTTTCCGTGAAGTCTGGGAAGAAGAATCGGAAGAATGGAACGCGGACACATGAACTCGTCCGTGGATAGGTCTGGGAATAATCCGGAAGAACAGCTTGGACATTGGGAGGAGCTGAGCTGGGAACCGAAAGGAGTTAGGAGATGGAGTCAAATTGAAAACAATCGTGGGATGGAATGATCCGTGGGAGAAGATCTTTGGAATTAACCGTGGCTCTGTTTTGTTGCTGAAACAGGGGAAGAATGATTCACGGACGCGGGGAAGATGAGCTGGGATTGGTTGGCCGCGGAAGATTCGGACGCGGGAGCGGTTGGAGCTGGCATTGGTTCCGAAACAGGGGAAGAGCACGTGAACGTGGGGATCTCGGTTGAGAGATGGAATACAATCCATGAACCGAGAGGATCTCGGCTGGGATCACAGGGGTTGAAAGAAGATGGATACCGGAACGGGAAGATAATGCTTTGCTGGGAGAAGTGGTTTGGGATAAGGATGGAAGAGAGAAAGCTGAGATGAAATGGTTAGGAGTGAGCGTGGGAAGGATGAGGATGGGTTTGAAGAAGCTGGGAGAATTCTTGCGGATAGAAGGGATACGGGAGCTGTGGATGCTGGGATGAATCCGGATGAAGTTGAAGAAGCTGGGAGGTGACGTGGAACAGTCGCGGACGCGAGATGAACTTGGGACGTTGGGAAAACTGGACTCTATTTTGAAGCTTAAAACAGGGGAGGAAAGGGATGACGTGGAAGCTTGTTCTCTTAAGCATTTAAAGGGTGACGTGGACATGGGTTCAGCTGTAAACGTGACCTGCACACATTAGTTTAGACATCATCCCAATTAGTTCGATTTGACCTGCACACATTAATTTTGATCAGTAAATAAATAAGTAAAACACTAATTACCTTTAATTTATTAAAATGCAATGATGAAGGTAACACAATTTTTTAGTTAAATATTTAAAATATGTGAATTAAAATGATGATAAGTGCTATGAATAAAATATTAATTTATGCATTATTTAGCACTTATCATTTGTATGCTTTTGATTTTGTAAACAGAGTTTTAAAATTTTTTTAATTTTTTTTTAAAAAAAATTATACTCTAACGACGCTTTAAAGCGTCGTTAAAATCATGGATGTTATCAATTAGCGACGCTTTAAAGCGTTGGTAAGTTGGACTTTAACGACGTTATAACGCGTCGCTCGTTACCGACACTAAAAAGTGTCGCTAATGACCGATGCTTTTGAAAGCGTCGGAAAATGTTTTGTCCACTGTAGCATAGGCGACGCTTTACCGACGCTTGGGAAAGCGTCGGGATGGTTTTTACCGATGCTTAAAAGCGTCGCTAATGGCCAAAAAAAGCGTCGCTAATGCCCAATTTTCTTGTAGTGTCCTCCTCTACAAAAAGATTTCTCCATTAAAATATCTAAAAAAATCCTCTCTGACTTAAGCATCGGGAGGGCCTTCGTCGGATCCTCCGGCCTGGGCTTCTTGCAGGTCTGCCGGAGACAGCCGTCCGCCACCGTCTGCACCAGAAGCTCCTCCTCCTGGTTTGCGATCACCCCCGGATCTAATTTCCAGCAACAACAGATTTCACTCTGTAATTTTTGACTCTACACAATATCCCAACTTATGCTCATAGTACTGTTAATGCATCCGCATGAACAATGGATGGCAAAAGTAGCCTTACTTGGAGAGTGTCTCCAGTTGTATCAGACATACATCGTGGTTCGTTCATCAACTCCCATGCAAAGATGGTAGGATCATCTTTATATTGAATTCCGTTCAAGTGATTCTTCCTTGTCAGTATAGTCTACAAAGAAAACAGCAAAGGAAAAAAAACGTAATAGAGCAGATAAAGGCCACATATCAACAAATTCAGAAATTGTACGACCAAAACATAACCACATGAAGTTTAGCTGTGATTCCACTACATGCAGATACAATCAGAGACCAATCCATGTCCTTCTAAATAGCTCTTTACGTTTTGTGGAGTTACCAAAATTCAAATAATAGTTATCTATCAGCAGGGGAGAAAAGCCATCGAGAGGAACCGCCGATATTAAGATACCTGACAAGGAGCATACATTACCTTCAGGTAAGTCTTGAAATAACTACGAATGGATGGATCATAGAAGAAGGAATCATTGGAGGAGCTCCATCCAATGCCCTCCTCCCATGCCAATTTAACGTACTGTGTCTTGCCACCATAAGCTTCTAAATTGTTTGCCAAACTTAGTAGTAGCCTGATGCCATGTCTTCGTGCCTGCACAATGACTCGATCCAATGCCTGCATCTCCACACTTATCAATATTGGATGCTAATCGGTATTATAAAAAAAAAAAAAAACTTACAGTAAGAAACAGAACAGATGGTTTATCATGCAATTATCAATAAAGAAGTAGAATACATGACAGAAGCAGGTATAAGAGAATAGATTTTTCCTTTCATCTCCAAGAGAGCAAATCAAATAATCGTTCGGTTATTTAAAACTCTTAGAGCTCAAGTTAATAACAATTGCCCCAGAAAATACGGAGAACCCATTAAACATATAATTTTGATCAAAAGAAACAACTCGAAATCAAGACAATAATACAAGTAATCAAGTATAAACACCTAGAAATGTTTATGATATATCTGATATTACTATTGGATCTTCAGAGGTAGAAAGCAGACTACTCCAAATATCTGATATAATTTATCAAGAAATTACTTACATCCATTACAAAAGCTGGTGAAGCTCACATAGTAAATGAGATTTTTTTTTTTAACAAAAAAAAGAATCTGATTACCTTGAAGACACGTTCATCGAATCGGCCTGGCGAAACTTGCAAGGCATTGTATGCGCCATCATTGAAGGCCCAAGTCCTGCAAACCGTAAGCCCCATCTTTGCCCCATTCTGGAACATTGCCCTCACCCTAGGCCTGCTGTACTCCTCCACAGCCTGATCCATCAGCCAATAGGAGTTCCAACCATTCACATAGAATGCCCTCCCATCCACAGTGAACTGAGCCCCCTTCCTCTACACAAAGCTCATCTTGGGCTCCATGAAATGGAAATGGAACTGGAACTCCAAGTCCCCAAAGGACAAGTATATGAAAGCCACACAAGATGCAAGGCCCAGAATAGGATAGAAGACCCCATTGCTTACCAACATTGTCTTGAGACCTGGTTCGAACAACAGCTCTTGATTTCAAGGCAGTGACTTCCCTCTGAAACCCCCGCAATCTCCACTCCAATGTTCCTGATATCAGAGAATCCAGAAGGGAAGAGGAGTCCCCAGCTCGAAGTCTTAGGCAACTAGATGACAAAGATGCTGTGTGTCCCGGGTTCTTTAGAGGCCGTATACCCAGATCTAGTTTACTAAAGAAAAAGAAAAGAAAAGAAAAGCTGCTCACAGGACTTTGGTGCACTCAAAGGCTCTGCATTCTCGGTCACTGCACAAGACCCCAGAAAAAGAATGGCCTGCTGGTCACGAGAGCAACCACGTGAGCCTTCTGACCAAGAACAACTGGACCACCTTCAAGTAGTGCCAACTGATGCCAGTTGCTGAATCCAGAGCCAATTTGAGTGCAACCTAGAGAAGTGCAGGAAGCGAGATGAGGGTAGAAGAAGAGTGTACGATCGTTTTGGTGACCTTGGATGCCTTTATACTATTGACTTGTCTGGAGGGTGAATTAGAACAAGGTCCATGAGAGCTCCTGCTGCTGCTGCTGCTGCTGCTGCTGCTGCTGCTCGTTTTGAAGGGTAAGGGAGCTCGGTGCAGCGTTGGTATGAGCCTAGCCAGCCCATCATGTCAGGGCAACATTTTCATCAGTTGATGTCATCATCCATATGTGTCTTCAGACTTTCTGAAGAGATTAGAGAGAGAGCAAGCCTTTTGGATTCACTTGTTTGTATGGATGTATGTTTACCGATTCATATAAAATACCCTTGGCCATGTGAGGAATGAGGACAAAATGGTGGGGACTTACTTCTGCTTTGATGTTTTTTTATGGAGTTGTATAGGAGATTCAGATGTTTCCTCCTTCAAATGAACCAAGAGAGCCATTCATTTTTTTAATTTAAATAGAGTTTGAGGACATCTATAGGCTGTACTAGTATAATTTACGTGCTTCCGTATCGTTCTAAAGCTGCTACCGTGGCCATTATGTGAATGCCCCATTAGTGTGTCTTAAGAATTAACACACATGAAGAGAATTAATCTGAAAATTAGAGTGAATAGTTTCAGCAGCTGGGGATCTTGTCTCAGTTCAATTCTGGAAATTAATAGTGGTTTTGAAAAAGTCTCATCCTGGAAAAGCCAAAGTAGTGTTTTTTTAGAAGCCAAAATAATTCAGTAGAAGACGCTATTTATTCTAAGGTTTCTTTGGATAGAACCAACCATGCATCCATATGGGTGGGCAAGAAAGAAGTAGTTCTGCCACATATTGTCACTTACCTCGCTGACTTGTTGTAAGTATTCCAATTGAAGATTGAAAAACAATCACTTACAAACATCTGGATTTTTTCTGATATATACTATTTCAGTCCTGCAAGTTTATCATTCACTTTTATTTTTAATTTTTTTTTAGCGTGCTTCATTGAGTGTATTCATTCTCGATCAAAGAAAGCCTATGATCACCTCATTATCGTTTAATCAATTCATGAAGTTCTTTTTTTAAGTTAAGAAAATATTGTTCAACTGATAAACAATGATTGCTCAAAGTTGGTCGTTTTACAGCTAGAGGAAGGTGGGTACCTACTCTTTTTCCATTATATTTAAAGTTATAATAAACTATCCTTGGAACATGGCATATATATTGGCAGCCCGGTATATGCGTTGCTAAATAAAGAGGACAGGACCATGCGATGGAATTGCCAACCCTGAGTCCCAAACCCAACCATTTTTTCCCTTTTTTTGTTCTCTCTCTGTGAATTCCCGACATAACCTTTGTTTGAACTTTGTCTAGGTTTACCAGAAGTTCAGCACGAGACTAGATCTCTGTCACTCTCGCCCGTATCAAACCTAGCTGGTTTCACTTGTACTACACGAAAGGTCTGTGTCGCACTTGCCACCAGCGTTCCGGTCGGTTGGTTGCATAAGCCATGGCCACAGTTGATGATGAGTTTTAGCTCCTAAAAAGATGCTTCGATGTCGTGTCCGATAGCACCCTATAACCATCTAGCTTTTTGCTACTACGTACTTGTTTCGTTTTAGCTCCTAAGGAGGAAGTAAGTTATTTCCCCAATTTATTGAATTAAAGATGAATTAACGAGTATGACAAGAAGTACAGCAAGGACAAGAAACAATGGAAGATTTGCAAACAGAACCCAGTCTCTACAACTTGAAAAGACAAAAGACATCCTACGATGGCCACTCCGAGTTGTCCCTTGGTCACCTTCTCTGATCCCAAGTACTCCCACAATTATATATCTGGGAGATTTTTTGCAGAATAGAAAGGCTGAACATTGAAGATCCTGCCATCACTTTCAAGCTAGATATGCGAAAACATTACAATCGGAAATTGATCTCAAGCTTTTCTTGCACTAGGTTGGAATTTTTTCCTCCTCCAAATTGCCCACAAAGCATGCATGTTTAATGGTCATCCTCTAATATTGAGACAAGACTTGATAGGGGTCCAAATGCTTCTGACAGAAGGAAATCTTAGAAGTAGATATGATACTGTCTCCACGTTACAGTCCCAGAGAGGATAGCCCACATTCATCACCCAGACTTTGTTTGATTTTTCAAAGCAAGCCACATAATTAAAAGTTAAATCTTCTCCAGGACAGCCGCTTTCCAAATAACTTTATAATACTAGCAAAGAAGCCCTCCGTTGTTCATGAATTTATGGTAGGAATCCACAGTAAAGGACCCGTTACTGTTAAGCTTCTAGATGGGAGTATCAGTGATCCCTGATTGTCTTGTATGGGGGAGAAGATTAATCCGATTCTGAAATTGCGCCATTTGAGGTTGGGAAAGCAGGCCACGTAATATAATTTCCCACCCAGGAGTCCTCCAACTCCATTAGGATGCAACACAGACAATTGATTGGACTGCCATGGAGAAGAGGTCCCCGAATAACTGGGCTAGAGGTATAGTATGTATCCTGCCGAAATCTAATGTCTCTTTTATTTTCTAATATAAAGGTCGTACAGTTCCAGAAGGCATGAGGGTCTTTGCTAATATCTTTCTGTGAGGACCCACATTTTTGGGGGGAGGCCTGGGTCGGCCTGACACATGAAACGGGAGGGAGACTCCCGAACAGAGTCTTCCCTCCCCTGTTTCAATTGCTTCCCGAATCCATCGGAAGAGAGGAAAAAAAAGCACAGAGGAAAAGGGAGATCAAATCCTACCTAATTTGCATCAATCTCTATCTATAAAAGATCCCTTTCTCCTCATTCTAGGGCATCAACCGGGTGCCGTTCAAAAGAAAAAAGAAAGAAAAAAAAAGGGATCTGTGAGAAACTTGGGTTGTTCGCCGCCGATCTTGCCGGAGGAACTCGCCGGAGGTAAGGTGAGCACCCTCTCCTCCTTCTTCTTTGTCTTTGGGCCACCGACTCCTTGGAATCCGGCCGGCAAGCCACCGGACTGATGGGGGAAAGCCGAGCCATGTTCGGCCTTCTTCTCTCTCGTTCCGGCCGGCCATCGCCGGGCGTGGCACCGCCGCAGGTCGACGACCAGGGGGCGTTGCCGGCCGTGGGCCGCCTGCTGCCGAGCGCCCTTTTCCCCTTTCCATCGGAAAGAAGGAAGAAGAGAGAAAGGGAAAGGGTCTTCCCATTCCCTTCCTCTTATTATATTTTTTTGTTTTTGTCTCTAGTTGGGTGCTCTCTTTACACTTGGATCCGGAGAGATCATGGCTTTAAGGACTCTAGATAGTCTAGGGATGCTAGATTTTAGAGGACCCTTTATAGGATCAAACAGGGATTCTAGATCATCATATATCTTTGATAAATTTTAATAATGACTTGGTTTTGTAGGGGAACAATCTATTGGACGAGAGGACGCTGAGCAGAGTCCTGCGCATTTCGGTTCATAGATCGCCGTGAGGGCGGGTGATTAGTTGTCTGAGTTTTCAATAAAGAGTAAGAATCCTTATACGCTAATCCTGCATGATATAAATATTTTTGCACCATATATATTGATATGCTATGATCCAGACAAAGCAAAAGTAGTTTTATATTAAATTATATTTTGATCGTGTTGGCTTGTGATTGGTATTATGATGGAGCATGTGTGTGTGTAACCTATATCTGCATAATTGAATTTATGGATGTGGTGGTATTGACTAACCATGTTATATTGATTGCCCTGTCACGGGCTGGAAACGTGACCATGGTTAGTCTAGGTCGGAAATAAAGTGGAAAAGAGAATGGATGTGGGTTTGTGAATTGATTAAATGAACAGGGACTTTGGGCTTATTTCGTTATTATTGATTGCCCCATCACAGGCTGAAAATGTGATACTATCGATTGCCCCATCACAGGCTGGAAATGTGATACTATCGATTGCCCCGTCACAGGCTGGAAATGTGATACTATCGATTGCCCCATCACGGGCCGGAAACGTGACCGGGATGTAGCCCAAAGTCGGAAAGATAATTGATCCGGATCAAGTTAACATAGAATGAAAAGAAAAAGCATTGAAAACAGTAATGAAGATTTATGAGTTATCATATGCTATATCATTCTTGTGTGGCTGGACTTTCATTGATGTTTGACATACATACTCATATTGATTATTTGAGCCTTTTGGAAATCGTTTATGATTTCATGAAATGTGCATCGATTTATCGTGATTTTTCGAATTCATATTACTATTGTGTTGGTATGGATGTGTAGGGATTCTTACTGGGCTGTAAAGCTCACCCCCCTTTTTCTCTCTCTTTTTAGAGTTGCAGGATGCATAGACATGGATGGGTTGGGCGCGGAGCGCGAGTATCAAAATCATTAGCTTGTTAGTTAGTTTATCTTTCTTTGATGTCATGAGCATTTGAAAATCTTGTAATTGAACCAAATTGATTATCTGGACATGTTGGATTTATCTATTTGAATTAAGTGATTAACTGTGGAATTATCGGATTTTTGTTCATCTTAGGCCTTGCATGATCTTTAGGGCACTGCTCTAGGGCTCATGCGGCCGGTCGCGTACCGGACCCAGGTGCTGAGTTCGGGTCGTGACACTTTCTAAATTGAAGAAAACTTGAAAATGCCTTTTCTCTTAACCCTCGTTACAAATATTCTTCTAGGTGGTAAGAGCTTTTGATTTGTTTCTCCAAGTAGCACTTGTACGGAAAGAAATTTCTGAACCTATTTCGTGTTAAATTTGCAAAAGAAGAGAAAAATTAAAAAAAAAATTCATTTTTCTATTCCAACCCATTCAATACATTTCGGGGTTATATATAGTCGTGTACAGACGTCATACAAAAAATAATAATATAGGCTAAATAAAATCATGCTAATAGAAGAAAATATTATTCGCTGATACAAGTGATCTCTAAATCATGCTAACAAGAAAAAATAATACCGACTAATACATGATCACATTAACAAAGGAAAATATTATGAGTTTGTTATGTAAACCTTAAAATTACATTAACATTTCGTATCGGGTTCATATTTTTTGTGTTCTTAATGCCAAGACCCCTTCCTCTTCTGTCTCTGCGGATATTGTCCCAGGTTACTAGGTAGTGGAAACCTTTTACAATATCTTTTCTTCTTCCAAATCTTATCAATCCTGTGTTCCACCTACTTCAGAATTTTGAAAATATACATCGAGTATGAGGCAAGAGCTGAAGGCACCACATTCATCAAAGTTAGTCCAGACCCCTAAAAGAGAGATTTACCCTCCAAGATGCGAGCCTTAAGCTAACTTTCTTTGGGGAGCTTCCCATCGCGAGGGGCAAATCGAGATAGGCGAATGGAAGAGAACCTTGATTATATTCTATAAGGGTGGTCATATTCGAAGAGTCCTCTTCCTCCGTATTGACACATAAGGGTGGCCATATTTGCTACTGTTGCTGGAAATTGGACCCGGGGGCAGCCATCGGCTGAGAAGAAGGAGCTCCGGTGCTGGAACGGCAGGAGGGGGCAGTCCGTCGGCGGGCGGCGTTCTCCGGAAGACCTGCAACAAGCCGGTGGCCGGGGTTTCCGGCGCCGGCCCTCCGATGCTTAAGTCAGAGGGGGCTAATATGTAAGAGGAGAGGGGAGATGTTTTTCTGAGTTCAGAGTCCAACCCCCTCTAAGGTGGAGGGGTTCCCCTTTTATAGAGGGGTATTGTATTACCTGTGAAGTGATAGGGCAAATGATTCCTTTTTTGTCATAATTGAACACGATCGTGTGCATTAATATAGTGTCGTGGAAGATCGAACCGGAGTCAGTGAGTCGTCGTGGCTGATCAGACGTGGCGGAGTGGTTCAACTGCCTGCCGTGGAGGGCTTGAGATCCGTAGATAACAAGCGCATTGATTGTTTGAGTGAACCGGAGATCAGCAGAGGCCATACGCTTTAATGGTTGAGTGAACCGGAGATCAGCAGAGGCCATACGCTTTAATGGTTGAGTGAACCGGAGATCAGCAGAGGCCATGCGCATTAATTGTTGACGACGAAGCAGGTTATGGTCTCCGGTTGAGCTACGGAAGGGCGTGACATTAGTAGGTGAGCGGTGAGGTTGGGCTTTTGAAGCTAGGCTCCCGAAGGAGATTAGGCCGAGGTCGAATACTATGACGGGGCGTCTCGGAGTCCAGCATTTGGTCGGGCGCCGAGCTGAGCTAGTCGCCTTTAGGTCGGGCGCTTGTAGGTCGAGCACCTTCTGGTCGGCCGCCTGACGGGTCGAGCGCTCGCTGGTCGGGCGCCCGCAGGTCGGGCGCCTTCTGGTCGGTCGCCCGCAGGTTGTTCTGGGATAACTTAGTTTTTTCCCTAACACTACCCTCCGACTTCCTAGTTCGAGCCGCTTGCGAGCTCGGACGTAGGAAGTAGTTGTTTAATGGCGCTCCATATTATTTAATGCTGCATTGGTGGGGGCCAGAAAATTTCGAATTTTTACGGCGCTCCGCACGTTTCAAGGTGTCATTAATAGGAGAAGGTGGGACAACGCCTTTTCACCATCTGAAACAGCCTCGCGTCATGGGCTCATGATGGGGCTCCACGATTCGATGGGATGCCGCCTTGATTCGATATTCAAAGCGTCGATCTAAATAGGATACGCCACTTTGGCCTCCTAGGGCCGACACGTGGCACAATCTGGACCGGAGGCGGGGTTCTGTCTCGCCGATCTGGGCCGTTGGAGAGGTTTGTATAAACCCTTGATTCGGTTTCAGGGTTCCTGCTGTTGGAAACCCGCCCATGCCGTAGAAAATTCAAAAAAATTCAGATGGCAGCGGAATCGACATAAGCGGGATTGACGTTCATCTCATGAACGTTGTTTCATGAACCGTTCGTAGTTAAGCAAGGAATAAAAAATTTTAAATAACATTAGAAGATCAGATCTTCACCTTGTGCGGGTAGATGATCACCGCAAACTGATGATCGTGGTTTTGGATGAAGGTTCGCTTGAAGCCGTTCAAGTGCCTGGCCTCTACGGGTATCCACACGAAGTAGAAAACCGATCCAAGCTTTCTATCTCCCCGGGGTGCTAGCTCCCTTGCAGAGATAACTTTGATGGCTGATCTCCTCTCTTTCTTTCAACTCTTGAATGTGCTTGAGAGGAGGAAGAAGAAGGATGAAGAATAGTAAAGGAACAAAACCCCTGCAGTCTTCTTTCTTTTCCTTGCGTTGGAAGGAGGAAGGGAGGATGAAGAGGCCACCTTTCTTTTGCCTCCTTTGCTTGCGGTTGAACCAAGAAAAGGGGAGGAGAGGGGGCCACGAATTGGAGAGGGAGAGGGCTTCAATGATGCCATAGGTCAGCCTCCACGCCTCCTCTTAAATAGCATGTGGAGCTCCTACTTTGTAGGAGCTCCTTGATAAACTTCCAAGAGGGGCGCCGGCCCCTCTTCTTTGTCGCACCAAGCAAGGAAAAGGAGGAGGGGCGTGTGCCCCTCCTTCATGGTTAACCTTTAAGGAGGATTAGGAAGGTCACTCATGGTTAGGTCCTAATCTAATTAGGCTTGGACCGAGGGTGAACCAATTTGGGTTTAATCTAGGTAAGTCCTAATCCAATTAAAACTTAATGAACCATTACTCAATTGAACCCTTCAATCCTAATCCAATTAGGAGTCTTGTTGATTCATTATATTAATAATTAATTAGGACTTAAGAAATCCTAATCCAATTAGGACTTATTTAATTTTGGTCCTAATCCAATTAGGACTCTAATTTGAATCCAAAGTCCTAATCCGATTAGGACTCTAGGAATCCTACTCCAAGTAGGAATCCAAATTTAATTCAAAACTCCTAATCCAATTAGGATTGTAGGAATCCTACTCCAAGTAGGAATCCTAGTCCTACTCCAAATAGGATTTCCAGTCCAAGTAGGAATCCTAGTCCTAATCCAATTAGGACTCTAGGAATCCTACTCCAAGTAGGACTCTTGTTTTAAGTCCAATTAATTAATTTTCTTTGTTCCTTCTTCAACTTATTATCAATCGAATTGATTACTTATGATTCCTAATCACGATTCAACCATCGGATCGGTCAATGCCTCTAGTGTGTGTGACCCCATAGGTTCTATTCTGACTGGTAGTGAGATATATTGCGATCTCTATCACAATATCATTGAAGACTCCTTTCAATGGGTTGGAACGATTCCAACTCTACTCATCAGGGTTTATCGATCATCGAGATAATCTCTGTGAGTCTCACCATCCACCAGTGACACCTAGCAGCATGTAGTGGCTACCCAGCAGAATAGAATGATGAACCTCTAGGTGCAGTTATCATGTGATACAGTCCTTCTATCGTGGATCCCTAGAAGACGGAGGTCATGGATAACTCGTCAAACCCCTTCGTCTGTCATATGTCAAGATTTATTCGACTTAAGTTCGAGAGCGGAGAACTCTTTCTCCACTGTGCAATCTGCCCCGGCCGAGGTCTTACAAACTCAGTCTTATAAATCACATAGGATCTCTCCTTATCTATCAAGGTCGATAGGTTCCTTGTAGATGCATACCCTACTCCTACAGTGAACCTACTGCAGCCAATCTACACTGCATGGACCCATATGGCTAGAGACCATGCATTTGTGCAGTCAAACTACAATAACCTCACTGTGAGTAGCCGAAGCATCGCAGGTCAAAGGACCTGTCACACTACTGCAACATCAAGCAAGTCACTGACGAGTGGATAGACATCCAAGTGACTTCTTGTATTGGTCACGCTCAGTACCCTTGTTCTTAACAAGCACCTGCACTATTACTTCAGTGTCGCCACACTGTGGACTCGAGTCTCGTCCATCCATAAGGAAAGCAATGTGTGCACTGATCGGATCGATCACCGTCCTTGTGATGATCCATTGATCAGGAGCATTTAGAAATTAATCAATGATGCATGGCTCAAATTCTTAACTCTTAAGAATACGCATCATCATCTTATTAATTCTCGGATGATTCATAGACACATAAATAATATGAATAAAAAGATGCCTTTTATTTAGTCAATAATAAATAGTGAAGTACAAAATTATGTCTCTAGAATTAACAATGTGTCAGCCAGATTAGCTTCTAGGGCATACATCTAACAATCTCCCACTTGCACTAAAGCCAATCAGTCATATATCTTAGTCCCATCTTCTCAAGGTGGGCTTCAGTCTTTTGTTGACTTGGCTGCTTAGTGAGTGGGTCTGCCACATTGTCCGCGGAGTCTACTCTGATGATCCTCCAAAAACCAAGAATAAATCTTTAATTCTTCTCAAGTACTTAAGAATATTCTTCACAGCTGTCTAGTGTTCTTCACCTGGATTTGACTGATATCTGCTTGTGACACTCACGGCAAGAGCTATATCAGGTCGTGTACATAGCATGGCATACATGAGGCTCCCTATTGCCGATGCATAAGGGATCTTGCTCATGCGTTGAATCTCTTCAGATGTGTTGGGGCACATTTTCTTGGAGAGATGAATTCCATGTCTTAGGGGTAAGAGACCCTTTTTAGAGTTTTCCATGCTTGAACCTTTTCAGTACTTCCTCTATGTACATCTTCTGTGATAGGCCAAGCATCCTTTTAGATCTATCTCTATAGACTTTTATTCCCAAAGTATAGGATGCTTCCCCAAGGTCTTTCATGGAGAACTCTTTTGACAACCAGACCTTGATCGAGGTTAGCATGGGAATATCATTCCCTATCAGGAGGATGTCGTCCATGTACAGAACGAGAAATACGACAGCGCTCCCACTAACCTTTTTGTAAATACACGGTTCCTCTTCATTTTTGATGAAATCAAACGTTTTGATTGCATCATCGAAACGAGTGTTCCAACTCCGAGATGCTTGCTTTAGTCCATAGATGGACCTTTGCAGCTTGCAGACCTTGTGATCTCCATCACTGGAAGTGAAACCCAAAGGCTATTCCATATAGATATCTTCATCAAGATGTCCATTCAGGAAAGCAGTTTTTACATCCATTTGCCAGATTTCATAATCATGAAATGCTGCAATGGCAAGCAATGTTCGGATGGATTTCAGCATGGCTACAGGTGAAAAAGTCTCCTGATAGTCAATGCCTTCGCGTTGACTATACCCTTTCGCCACTAGCCTTGCTTTATAGGTCTCTACCTTTCCATCCGAACCTATCTTTCTTTTGTAGATCCATTTGCATCCAATAGGTACAATACCTTTTGGTGGATTTACTAAGGTTCAAACTTGGTTGGAATGCATGGAGTCTAACTCTGATTTCATAGCTTCCAACCATTTCTCGAAATCGATATCAGATATCGCCTCGTCGTAGGTTTTGGGATCCTGTATGTGATCCCTATCTCCCACTAGGAACATTTCCTCTGTATCCTCTTCTAGTATACCTAGGTATCTATCGGAAGGATGGGAGACCCTACTAGATCTGCGAGGTGGTTGAGGGATATCGTGTACTGGCTCTGTATTAATGGGTTCGATAGGATCCATGACTCATTGCTTTTCAGAGACTTTCTCTTCAAGCTCAATTTTCCTCCCACTGCCTCTGTTAAGGATAAACTGATTTTTCAAGAAGATGGCATGACGGCTCACAAACACATTGTGATCCTCTGAGACGTAAAAATTATATCCTAATGACTTTTTAGGATATCCTATAAAACGAGCACTTATGGTCCTAGCCTCTAGTTTGTCCGCCTGTAGTCTTTTGACGTGGGCCGGACATCCCCAAATCTTGAGATGACCAAGACTTGGTTTCTTACCATACCATATCTCATACGGTGTGGTAGGAACGGATTTAGAGGAAACTCTATTCAGTAGATATACTGCGGTAAGTAAGGCATCTCCCCAAAGAAACATCGGTAAATCAGTGAAGCTCATCATGGACCGGACCATATCCAATAGAGTATGATTTCTTTTCTGTGACACCCCGTTGAGTTGAGGTGTGCCTGGAGGAGTCCATTGTGAGACTATGCCATTGTCCTTGAGATAGTCCCGGAATTCTCCACTAAGGTATTCTCCTCCTCGATCTGATCGAAGAGCCTTAAGGAGTTTTCTAGTTTGTTTTTCTACTTCATTTTTGAACTCTTTGAACTTTTCAAAAGATTCAGATTTGTGTCTCATAAGATACACATACCCATACCGTGAATAATCATTGGTAAAGGTAATGAAGTACGAATAACGTCCCCTGGCTTGCACATCGAATGGGCCATACACATCTGTGTGTATCAGGGTAAGTATCTCAGTGGTCCTCTCCCTATGTCCTACAAAGGGCAATCTAGCCATTTTTTCTTGAAGACAGGACTCGCAAACTGGATATGACTCTGAAGTCAATGAGCCGAGAAGCCCATCTTTATCCATTTTGTTCATTCTGTCCTCTCCAATATGGCCAAGCCTGAGGTGCCACAAATATTTTTGGTTTATCTCATCCCTGGATCTTTTGGATCCTTTGGCATTCACTTCTTGCTCAGACACATTTATAGATACATCCATATGCAAATGATAGAGACTGTCAATCATAAAACCACGTGCGACTATTTTATTTCTGAAATAAATAGAACAGCAATCTTTGTCAAATGTAAAAACATGACCTTCCTGTGCTAGACATGAAACAGAAATCAAATTTCTGCTAGCAGCAGGTACATAATAGCAGTCTCTAAGTAATAGACTAAAATCAGACGGTAGTCGCAGATGGTAGGTGCCCACAGCCACAGCAGCAACTTTTGCCCCGTTGCCAATCCGAAGGGTTACCGCACCTTCCGCCAGCCTTCTACTTTCCTTTATACCCTGCATGGTAGTGCACAAATGAGCACTAGAACCAGAATCTATAACCCAACTAGAAGTAAAAGAAACCGTTAGATTAGTTTCAATTATGAGCAAGTCTATACCTTCTGAAGGTGTGTCAATCTTCTTGTTCTTCAGGCTCTCGAGGTATGAAGGACAGTTCCTCTTCCAGTGGCCGTCGACATTGCAGTGGAAACATTTTTCTTTGTCATTAGCTTTTTTCTTTTGAACTTCCTTCTTTGGCTTCTTGTCTTTCTTCTGCTTCTTAGCAGGCTTCTTTTTCTTCCAAGTAAACTTTCTCTTGGAACCAGAAGTCAACTCAGCAGCAAGGACATTGCCCCTTGAACCTTTCAAGGCTCCCTCAGCAGTTACCAACATATTTATCAGTTCAGTCTTAGTGCATTCAATCTTATTCATGTGGTAGTTTACTATAAACTGACCAAATGAATCAGGTAGGGATTGAAGGATCAGATCTACCTGCAATTTCTTGTGCATGTTCATACCGAGCTTCTCAAGCTCCTCTAGGTCCTTGATCATAGTCAGACCGTGATCATGGACGGACTGCCCCTCGCGCATCTTTGCTTTGAAGAGCCTCTTGGACACTTCAAAACGAGCTGTGCGACTCTACTCACCATACAACTCTTGCAGATGTGCCAGTATGTCCCTAGCAGTCTTCATATTTTCATGCTGGCATTGGAGTTCATTGGACATGGATGCCATCATATAGCACTTGACTCTAATGTCATCATCCATCCACTTTTGATGCATCTCACGCTGAACATCAGTAGCACGTGTTGGTAGTGTAGGGATATCTGAATCGAGTATGTAGCCTATTTTCTCACAGTTCAAAACAATTTTGAGGTTTCTAAGCCAGTCTCTGTAATTGGTACCGGTCAATCGGTTGGTCTCAAGAATACGGGTCAAAAGGTTTGAGGCTGACATTATGATCTGCAGAGAGTAAAGATTCTAGTTATACTTTTGTACTTGATCTTAATCCGTTCTAGGGTCTTTTAGAACAAATGTATCTCCCACTATTTTCTCGAATTCCTCACACTCCCCTGGTAGGAAAAACGGAAATCCTACACGACCAGAGTTTCTAGTGGGTACTGCGGTCTCACCGATTTACATGCCACCTCACCTAACAGTTATTGGTGACACATAAATTGATGAATGTACAACTCTTGTACAATGCTTCTCAAGCATGTTGCAGTGCTACTTGGTCTCTAAGCCATGAAGACCTCACCTAACAGTTATTGGTCCCATTTCTTAGTTAAGTCAGACCCACCATATAACCGTAGGAATAAAGTTGTCATTGGGTCCTCACCTAACAGTTATTGATGCCCAACCCCACCTTTATCCTACAACATCTCATGTCTATAGAGAGGTCCAGCCCCCCGATGCAACTTGCCCACTGTATCCAGCCGAGATAAATCAACATCAGAAAGACCTTAGCAGCTCTACTACAGTGGAAGACTTATTGACTTAATATTGGTTAATCAGGTCTTAGTGTTTGCAACTTGAGCTCTTCATAAGAGGTAATCGAACAATTGGCCATGTAAGCATTATCGTCATCAGGGACGCCAAACGATTCATTCAACACTTGAATGATCTCGTTCGGCTGAGCACTCTCGAATCTCCGCGAGAATTCGTCGCTCATTGCTGCTAGCATAATGCACCGAACAGTGATCCGATCACTCGTCCATTTCTGGTAAGCGTCACGTACTGCTACCCATGCATTAGCAGGAGGCAATTCAGGTGCCGAATCAGTAATTATATACATGGTCCTCTCGTGTTCCAGGACGATCTTAAGCTTTCTAAGCCAGATTGAAAAGTTGGGACCGGTCAACTTATCATTATCTAATAATGACCTAAGTGACAATTGAGTGGCCATTTCTGCAAAGAATGACAACAAAGCCTAATCAGTAAATGAATTAATATAATCAAGAAATTTGGATTTTAGTCCAAAGATCCTCCCACCATTTTGTACGAATCAATAGCCTCTACTTTAATCCGAAGAATTACTCCTAATTCTTTAATGGGTACCGGAATCCACATAGACTACAGATGGGTCGAGTGTGTCTCGGCTAACCCATCTGTTTCTAAGGGTAGGTTCATAACCAATTGCTTCACCAAACAACTCCCAGTATTATCCTTTTGCCACAGGCCACTTCAGCAGGTGTGTGTCACCTCCACTGAAAAACCTGGTCAGGTCCAACCATCAACTTGCTGCTATAAGTTTATCACATTAATAGATGACCAAGCCCGAGTGTGTCTCGGCTCACCTGACCACCTATTTAATGGATGCAACCGATTCAACATTAATTGAGTGACAATCCCAATAGCCGATGAGCACCAGGCATGTATCGCCTCCAATGATCATAAACATATTGGACTCATTATCATTTCAACGCAATAGGAGGCTATGACACGGTCATCTTTCATTAACCGCACCATTTTTAAGAACCTGATAATTTAGAGGATTTGTATGAAACAGGAAAAGCTGACTAACCTTGATCCTCCCACTGACTTCTTCAAATCAGAGGTTAATAAGAACAGGTTTGAGTCAGTGCACCTAAATCGGTCTGACCGATTTCCTTACAGGCATGGGTCAATTAGAGTCAATCAGAGATCTGATCAAAAGAGATTCACCAAGATGGCCAGGTAAGTGAGATCAGCAGAAGGGTATGCCATTAACTTGACTGGACCGAAACCCAGCAAGTAGCTCCCAATTAAAAACCTACTGATAACAGTTGCCTTAGACACCAACTGGTTCATCAATTTCAATTCGATCAATATCAAAACTCAGTGCTCAACAGCGGAGCCCAAATCAACATCCATTTGGTCTTATCAAGAGACATGGACTTGATCAACTACAACTATTGCAAAGATCAAGAGTTACCTTGATCGAATCCAAAGTAAACATTTTAAATTAGATTTGACCAGTTATTGTTCCATATTTTGATTTTGACCATTGGGTCTAACCCAGTCAGATTTGATTAGATAACCCATTATCCCCATGATTTATGCAATGTCTTAGATGTTTAAATCACATTTAAAATCTAAGATCTACATCAATACTTAATTCACAATTAAGTGTATTGCATTATTCATATCTTATCTTGGTTTTGCATGCATTACAACTTTGAATCATTAAAACCCCTTTTAATGTTCAAGTTAAATGGTTTCCACATGTATACAAACATGTATATTCATCGTATGAATAACATCATAAAATAATATAATCAGTTTACATCATATGTAAAAGATCACATTTTGCATAGATATTTGATATCACAAAGAACCTGGACGAGCTCTGATACCACTGATAGTATGCGTGCAGAGGGCTAAGCATGTATTTCAGTAAATTTTTATGCGGAAAGAACGGGTTAAACATTTTAACCCATAACATGCTTGATATTTTAGATATTTTAACTCTGGTACCAGTCGAAGACAGTCTTCAATTGCACATCACATGTGGTGCGGGCTCAGTCCCAATACATAGGGTGACACCCGCACGTGCCTATCAAAGCACTCATCATATGAGCCCCCAGGTGGAGAGCCACGCTTTGTCACATGATCACGCGTGAGAGTTTCCGGAAATCGGATAGTCTCCGCTAATCCTTTGCTTTGACACCAAATATCACAAAGCCCTCAGATCCCGAGGATTGTGTGATTCGAATAAATATGCATAAACCACAACTTCTTGTGATTTGAAGATTGAGATCATATCTCAACCGTAAAAGAGATCAGGTCTCTTACCTTTAGAAGGAGGTTCCTTCAAGGATGCTTCGTAGCCGCACAAGCGTTCAGCCTCGATGACTCGTCCACGCGAAGCTCCGGAATGATCAGCTTTCCGGGGAGTGCTAGCTCGCAGGAAGGCAGAAGGTTGGCTGAAATGGAGAAGAAAGAAGATGGACCTTCACAGCTCAAGAACTCCTTATTGGGCTTTCACCTTTAGAGCTACTCTCTCCTCTCACTCTCTTTCTCTGGTGCTCTTGATCCTTTTTTTTTTGTGTAGAGAAAAGGAAGAGGGGTGGCCTATATATAGGCCAAGAAGAAGGTGAGGTGTCCCTATGAGGTGTCCTGTGAGGTGTCCTGCCAGGACACATGTCACACATGCAAGAAAAGGATGTATCCTGCTCCGCCATGTGTCACGCATGCAAAGGGGTGAGCTGGCCTGGAGGGCAATGTCATGGATGACCTCATGAGGCAGATGAGGTCATGGATGACATCAGGAGGAGTGTGAGGTGTCCAGGCCCACCACATGTCACACATGCAAGCAAAAGAGGTGTCCTGCTCCGCCACATGTCACGCATGCAAGCAAAAGAGGTGTCCTGCTCCGCCACGTGTCACTCATACAAAAGAATGACGTGGGCTGGAGGGCGATCGGGATGTGGGTCCCATATTTAGTATGCGGGTCCCACCTTAAGCAGGACGTGGGTCCCACATGCAGTATGTGGGTCCCACATACAGTATGTGGGTCCCACATGGGCAAGAAGTCCAAGTCCAATTTGACTCAAGCCAAATCTAATTTGGTTGAGGGCAAATTGAGTCTAATCAGTGATCCAATCACCAATTAACTTTTCCAAGCAACAATTGCTTAGAGCAATCAGTCAATCACATTGACTATTTTACCTCTAGACGATTCTTAATCATCAATCAGCCATTTGATCAATCCAGAAACTTCTAAGCGTGTGACCTCACATGTTCGAGCCTAAGCCGGTAGTACAAGAACACTTCATGCACTAATCGAAGTAACCATCTAGCAATGGGATCCAACGACCGGATAAGCCGAATAGATGCAAAGCAATATTCTAGAACCTATGGACCATGGTTACCGCATAATTCATCCTCTTGACCAGAAAATGCCCAGGGTGGGTTCAGAGTCTGTCTACCCTGAAACGATCCATCCGGAAATATGTTTCAATTTAATAAGTCAAATGATAGAGATTTGACTTTTCCTGACCAGGGTACTACTTAATTGAAAACACAAGGCATTCACCCTTATTTCTAAGGAAGGTCAATCCCATCTTGATCTGCAACTGACTACCACAAGTACTTGACTGGACCCAGAAACCTTTCGTCGCTTGATTAGAAATCCAGGTAGTCCGGCACCAAAGTACAGTGAGTTGCTTGCAAGCCACCGGTTGCAATCTTAGGTCTAAATGATACATATACCCATATCCACTCGGAACAACTCTTGACAAGAGAGAGTCCGTCAATTGGTCACGTTCAGTGAACGTACACTACCATTCACCTGTATATCATACTAGTATTATCTCTATACTCTTTGGTTTGGAAGACAACCAACAAATATGATACACAATGACCTACGCCCGATAATACTATCGTCCTATTAATAGTATATCATACGGTCATGAACTTTTAAGGACCTGTGTGACAAAATCATATTTCATTACACAAATCAGTCCTAAGGACTTCATCACATCGGAGTTTGTGAAGATGTTCTGGTGATGAATAAATACCATGTTATTTATAATTGATTCTGTTGCTGGTGGTCCAAACCGAGAACGATTGGCACTGCGGTGTGAACGGGGTTCCGTCTGAGTTGTCTTGGTTGGTGTTGGTTGCGCTCCACCTTCCGCCAAGAAACCTGCAAACAAGCCTTGCACCACCACCAGGGTGGTGATGGCCCTCCGACGGTCAAGTCAGAGGAGATTGGAGGAGGAGGAGAGGTGATAATCGCAAGTAAGAGAGTGCTCTGGGAGATATTGCTCACCCCCCCTTTCTCCCCCCAGCCGCATATATACCTGGCTGGGGGGTCTCTCAGGGGGGTTCGTTATCGTGGGGCACGATGGTGTGGCCACTGACATGGCCGTTACAGGGCGTCGTGGAGCAGCACCGGGTACGGCCACGTCAGGGCATAGTGGGGCTCCGCTTTGTACGGCTGATGCAGGAGATCGTGGAGCAGCATCGGATACAGCCGTTGCAGGGAGTAGTGGAGCAGGAGGCCGCGGCGTGCCTCTGGGGAATAGCCTGTCGTTATCAAGAGATCTCCGACTCGGGGTCGGAGCGCTGGATCAAGGGGCAGCCGACTCGGGGTCGGGCTGCGGAGCCGAGGATATCCGACTCGGGGTCGGATTGCTGGATCAAAGGGCAGCCGACTCGGGGTCGGGCTGCGGAGCCGAGGACGTCCGACTCGGGGTCGGATTGCTGGATCAAAGGGCAGCCGTAGTCTTCCTGGGCGCGCGTGCCGGTCACGTGGGGCATGGCGGCTTAGTTCCCCCGTAACAGTAGCCCCCCACTTCCGAGCCTGGAACCAGAAGGGGAACAGGTGAAGGGAGTGATGTTTCGGGATTGCCGCCGTTCCTCGGAGAGGCGCGCGCGCTTCGAGCTCCCCGCCCTTTTTATGGCGTATGGCGGTTATTGCTGACCTGGCAGTCTGAGGATTTCGGCGGACATCCTTCCTTAATGGTGTCGATTCGCCTTTGGGGCGCGAGCGACCCTTCGGCAGCCAGGCGTCCTCTGGCGTCATCGAGGCGTCACTTGCCTTTCCGCCTATTTAATCGGGGGCCTTTCCCCGTCCGTCTTCTCCTTTACAGATATTTTCAAGTTTCCCCTTTGCGCAGCTGTTGCTGCCGTCGGACTGTTCACTTGTTTCTCCTTTGGCGCTCTCGGAGCCGTTCTTACCTCTTTTCCGGTGAGTTTTCCCCATTCTTCTACTTAGGGCTCTCCATACTTTCCCCTCTTATACTAGTGTACTCCAGTCGCTCCGGTCTTTCCCCCCTTCCTGTCCCCGTCCTGACCGTAGGTTTATTGGCCATTAGGAATGGGCGAAGTGAGAGCAGACCAAATTAAGTCGGAGCTGGTCGCCACAGACTTAGACAGACTCGTGGCTCGGTACCACCTTCCCGAGGCCTGCAACGCCACGCTCCCGGGGCCTGAGGAGAGGATGTCCCATCCTCCTCCAGGGAAGATCGCCATCAATGAGGGCATTCTCCAGGCCGGGTTCCGCTTTCCCCCTTCGGACTTGGTCATGCAGGTGCTACGGGGTTTAAGAGTGGCACCGACGCAACTGGTGCCGAACTCGTGGCGGGCCCTGACGGTCTTCCAGGTTCTCTGCCGTATGCACGAGATCCCCGCCACCCTGAATGTTTTTTGGGAGTTCTACAGCCTGAGCGGCCACCCCCAGGACAAAGGGTGGTGGTGCTTCGCAGCGCGGCGAGGATGCGGCCTCGTCAAGGAGGCTCCTACCTCCATTCACAAATGGAAGGAGCGCTTCTTTTTTGTTGATGCAGATCCCTCTTGGGAAATCAGGGCGACCTGGGAGACCCCGATGAAGTCTCCGATCGGCCTATCGAGACTGTCAAGGGAGGAGTCCGATGGCTTGGCCGCCTTGAAGGGGTTGGTTGCCGAGGGCCAGCTCCCCCCGGTGGCCCGCCTTATTTCCGAGGATACTTTGGTGAATGTCGGTCTGAGCTCGGTCCCCACCGACCGTGAGTCCGCCACCGATTCTTTCTTGACTTTTTCCCTTCTTTCGTCCCGTTCTTTCCTTTGGTTTCTCCGTCTCCGACTATCCCGTTCTTTTTGCAGAGATCGACGACGTCATGCGGTCGGTGAAGACAAAGGCTGTTGGTAGGGCGTCCCTGCTGGAAGCAGCCCAGAGGAGGAAACGAGCTCTTCCGAGCGGGGCCCCACCGGCGAAGAAGTCCCGTAAGGAGGTGCCTCCGACGCCGACCGACGAGTCCGGGCCCACCGATCAGGGAGACGTCGTGGGCACGGACCGGCAGCTGACGCTGTATCAGCCCTCCGGTGGTAAGATCGCCGCTACTCCGGAGGTATCATCCGAGCCTGCCCGAGACGGACGGGTCGGACGTGATCGGTCCCCGACCCGGCCTTCGACTCGGTCGGCTCCTGATGACTCGAGGAGGGACGCGCCGAGGCCTCGACCGAGCGGGACCCTATCAATTCCCGGGGTGACCCCCGCCCCGAGCGCGATCGGCCGGACTCTTCCCCAGGCGATGGATAGGGGTAAGGCTGCAGAACCACCGTCCGGCTCTGGAGAGAAATCGGGGTCTGCCTTCACTACCGATGGCGCCCGAAATCTCATCGAAACAGTGCTGCTGGAGAAGGACCGTCGGCGGGTCCGGGAGTTGGAGGTCTCTGACGTTGGGGCTGCCAGCTGTGTCTGTCTCATGTCGGTGAGTGTTCTTCTGGCCGCTTTTCACCATTTATTGGCTCTGTTGTTCTCCGCCTGACTCCGTTATTTTTCCTATTTCTTAGCTCGCCCAGTACATGATCCGTCTGGAGGAGTGCTACAAGGAACAGGCGGGGCTTCTGGCGAAGGCCGAGGACCGGCTGAAAGCAGTGGAAAAGGGAGGCCAGGCTGTGGCAGGCAGGACGACCGGGGACTTCGAGGCGAGGCTCTGGGAGGCCGAAGAGCGGGCACTCGGCTTTGCTGCCCTCGAGAAGCAACTGTTGGAGGCTCAGGAGCAGCTCAAGGTTGCCTCGGGTCTCGAGGGCGAGGTCAAGAAGGCGGATGAGCGGGCCGAGAAGCAGTCCCGGAAGGCTGCCGACTACCGGGAGAGGTGGGAGAAGGCCCAGTGGTCAGCCGACAACGCCCGCAACCGAACCCGGTCTCTTGAAGCTAAGCTGGGCGAATTGGAGTCGGCCTTGGAGAAGTCCCGTGCGAGCGATCAGGAGCTTCGTTCGCGCCTGACGGAGGCTGAGGCTGCTCGCATTGCTGCCGAAGCGAAGCACAAGGAGGCTCGGGCTGAGCTGCTGAGGGTCTCCACCGAGGCGGAAGGCCGGATTGTGGCGAAGGTCTTGGAGGCGAAAGCCCAGATTATGGAGCGGGCAGAGGCGGCGCTGGCCGAGAGGAGTGCGGAAATCGGGCGTCAGGCGGTAGAGGCTTATCGCCAGTCCGCCGAGTTCGCTCATGATATGTCGGAGGCAGTACAGACCTATCGTCAGTCCGACGAGTTTGTCCGTGACGCGTCGGACGCGGGGGCCGAAGTCTTTGTCTTAGGCTTCGAGGAGGGCCTGGCAAGGGTGTCGGCTAAGTACCCCGAAGTTGACCTGAGCGAGATCTCCCTTCTCGACTCCTCTCCGGCGCCATTGCCTGCTGGTTCTCCTGCTGCTTCCCTACCTCCTGCGGACGAGCCCGACGTTCCCGACCCGGAAGTTCCTCCAAGCTGACCTCTTGTACCTTTCGTTGTCTTCTTTTTTTTGTATGCTGGCGTTTTGCCAAATTGTATGGGCCTCGGCCCTGAAACAATGAAAATTAATGCAAGTTGAATGTTTCTTCATCTCGCCTTCGTCCTTCTTTTTCTTTTAACTCTCGGTAGCGTCTTGCTGACTCCTGGCTCCCGAAATTCTTCCGGCGCTAGGCCAAGCATCCGAGGGTTAGGCCTCAGGAAACTCTTCCGGCGCTAAGCCAGGCATCCGAGGGTTGGGCCTCAGGAAATTCTTCCGGCGCTAAGCCAGGCATCCGAGGGTTAGGCCTCGGGAAATTCTTCCGGCGCTAAGCCAGGCATCCGAGGGTTAGGCCTCAGGAAATTCTTCCGGCGCTAAGCCAGGCATCCGAGGGTTAGGCCTCAGGAAACTCTTCCGGCGCTAAGCCAGGCATCCGAGGGTTAGGCCTCAGGAAATTCTTCCGGCGCTAAGCCAGGCATCCGAGGGTTAGGCCCCAGGAAATTCTTCCGGCGCTAAGCCAGGCATCCGAGGGTTAGGCCTCAGGAAATTCTTCCGGCGCTAAGCCAGGCGTCCGAGGGTTAGGCCTCAGGAAATTCTTCCGGCGCTAAGCCAGGCGTCCGAGGGTTAGGCCTCAGGAAACTCTTCCGGCGCTAAGCCAGGCGTCCGAGGGTTAGGCCTCAGGAAATTCTTCCGGCGCTAAGCCAGGCATCCGAGGGTTAGGCCTCAGGAAATTCTTCCGGCGCTAAGCCAGGCATCCGAGGGTTAGGCCTCAGGAAATTCTTCCGGCGCTAAGCCAGGCATCCGAGGGTTAGGCCTCAGGAAACTCTTCCGGCGCTAAGCCAGGCGTCCGAGGGTTAGGCCTCAGGAAATTCTTCCGGCGCTAAGCCAGGCATCCGAGGGTTAGGCCTCAGGAAATTCTTCCGGCGCTAAGCCAGGCATCCGAGGGTTAGGCCTCAGGAAATTCTTCCGGCGCTAAGCCAGGCATCCGAGGGTTAGGCCTCAGGAAACTCTTCCGGCGCTAAGCCAGGCGTCCGAGGGTTAGTCCTCAGGAAATTCTTCCGGCGCTAAGCCAGGCATTCGAGGGTTAGGCCTCAGGAAATTCTTCCGGCGCTAAGCCAGGCATCCGAGGGTTAGGCCTCAGGAAATTCTTCCGGCGCTAAGCCAGGCATCCGAGGGTTAGGCCTCAGGAAATTCCACTCGTTGGTCGACCAAGGCTGGCGCATGCCGAGGCAACTGGTCGGGGCTTCAGGCTAGTCTGCTCCCGGGATGGTCATCGGGTTAGCCTGGCATCCGAGGGCCGAGCCTCGGGACCTTCCACTCGTTGGTCGGCCAAGGCTGGCGCAAGCCGAGGCGACCGGTCGGGGCTTCCGGCTAGTCTGCTCCCGGGATGATCATCGGGCTAGCCAGGCATCCGAGGGCCGTCAAGCCTCAGGAAATTCCGCTCGTTGGTCGGCCAAGGCTGGCGCAAGCCGAGGCGACCGGTCGGGGCTTCAGGCTAGTCTGCTCCCGGGATGATCGTCGGGTTAGCCTGGCATCCGAGGGCCGAGCCTCGGGACATTCCGCTCGTTGGTCGGCCAAGGCTGGCGCAAGCCGAGGCGACCGGTCGGGGCTTCAGGCTAGTCTGCTCCCGGGATGATCGTTGGGTTAGCCTGGCATCCGAGGGCCGAGCCTCGGGACATTCCGCTCGTTGGTCGGCCAAGGCTGGCGCAAGCCGAGGCGACCGGTCGGGGCTTCAGGCTAGTCTGCTCCCGGGATGATCGTCGGGTTAGCCTGGCATCCGAGGGTTGTCAAGCCTCAGGAAATTCCACTCGTTGGTCGGCCAAGGCTGGCGCGAGCCGAGGCGACCGGTCGGGGCTTCAGGCTAGTCTGCTCCCGGGATGATCGTCGGGTTAGCCTGGCATCCGAGGGCCGAGCCTCGGGACATTCCGCTCGTTGGTCGGCCAAGGCTGGCGCAAGCCGAGGCGACCGGTCGGGGCTTCAGGCTAGTCTGCTCCCGGGATGATCGTCGGGTTAGCCTGGCATCCGAGGGTCGAGCCTCGGGACATTCCGCTCGCTGGTCGTGCGCTTGTCGCTCGCTGCCCGACGGGGTTTCTCCGTGGCCAGCCGCGATCATGTTTCTCCTTTTCTCTAAGCGTTGCCTGGGGGAACACGAGAAGGGCATTAAACGCTAATTAATGCGTTACCTGGGAAATCGGATCGCCAGCTGCTGCTTGCGAGGAGTGTTAGTTGAGCGGCCGCGATACGCGGGTTCTTCGAGGAGGATACGGCCTGGGCGCGAGCGGAGATATGTGGACCTAGGGGTACATGACACCCGGATTGTCCTGCACAAAGAATGCGGTTTAAGGAGAATGACGCTTAGGAAATCGCGGGGAGATACGCCTCGGGAGCCGGAACGGCTCCGGTTTCAATGCGCCTGCATTTATTGGAGCCACCCGCATCGGAACGACCAGGGGGCCGCAGTTTGGCTATAAATACAGGTGCAGGTACGATGGAGTTTGCCAAGCCGGAGCTGTTCAGGTTGCCATGGATCGCAGACCTCCTCCTTGGCATATGACTGAGAGACTCCTGTTGAAGGAAAGGGGAGGCGCTCCCCTTGCGACTTCAGCCAACTAGCCGTTTCATCTGGGATCAACAAGGAGGGTCTTTCCGGCGGAACTCCGCTCTAGGCGTTTCATCCGGGATCACATCTCCCCTCCTTGAAGTTCAGCCTCCCGATTGAGCTCTGCACCAGACGCTCAGTCCGGGACCGCGCCTCCATATGCTCTTCCCCCTCGAATTCCTTCTCTTTCCTACCACTGGGGAGGATGGGAATATCCTTTGGAGGCGGCGTTCCCCTGGGGGCAGCGGGAGCTTCTTCTGCGGCGGCTCCTCGTCTTTTTGGTGAGGTGCTGGATGGCGCCTCCGGTTAGAAGCACCCACTTCCGGTGGGATTGCAGCTGCTTTGGGTTGAGGGTTTGGGATCCTCGGTCCTCAGCTCCACGGATTCTCCACCTCTTCTTTGCTTTCTTTACTCCCTAATTCCCCTCTGGAAATTCCTTGTAATCACACGAGCACGCCATTGTAACCAGAAATTATTGAAATGAAAAGTGTTGCACCTTTTCAAATTGTCTTTCTGGCCTTGTTGTTCTACTGGTAATACATCCGCAGGTTAGCGGAATTCCAGCCCCTTGGAATTTCTCGGCCATCTAGGGCTTCCAACTGGTAGGAGCCAGGTCAGTTTACCCAACGAACTTTATACGGGCCTTCCCAATTCGGCGCTAGCTTCCCACCTTCCGTAGGTTGAGATGCCTTAGCTCGCCTCAGCACCAGATCTCCAATTCTGAAAAGCTTCGGTCGGACTTTGGAGTTGTAATATCGGGCCACCCTCCGCTGATACATTGCCATCCGAACCTGCGCCATTTCCCTTGCTTCTTCCAAGAGATCCAGGTTCCCTCGGAGTTGCTCCGAGTTGGCCTCGGGTCGGTGTGCGGCTACCCGAGGTGAGGGAAGTCCGAGCTCTACGGGGACAACGGCTTCCGTGCCATAGGTTAGGCTGAAAGGCGTCTCTCCGGTAGGAGTCCGATGCGTGGTCCGATACGCCCAAAGGACATTCTCGAGTTCCTCGACCCAAGCTTGCCCCGTCCGTCCGATCCGCGCTTTGATACCTTGGAGGATTGTCCGATTTGTGACCTCGGCCTCGCCGTTGGTTTGGGGATGCGACACGGACGTGAACCGATGTTCGATCCCGAACTCCTCGCAGAAGTCTCGGAAATGCTTGTTATCAAACTGTCGACCGTTATCCGAGATGAGGACCCGAGGTACCCCAAATCGGACAATGATGTTCTTCTTTACGAACTTCCGGACTTGCGCCTCCGTGATGGTGGCCAGTGGCTCTGCCTCCACCCACTTGGTGAAGTAGTCGATGGCGACAATCAAAAATTTCCGCTGGACCGAAGCGATGGGGAATGGTCCGAGGATATCCATTCCCCACTGTGCAAAGGGCCAGGGGGCGGTGATTGGCGCCAAGGGAACAGAGGGGACTCTCTGGATGTTGGCGTGGCGCTGGCAGGCGTCGCATTTCCGTACGTGATCCTTTGAGTCTTCCAATAAGGTCGGCCAATAGTAGCCTTGCCTCATGATCTTATGTGCCAGGGACCTAGCCCCCAGGTGCGATCCGCAGATGCCTTCGTGGACTTCGCTGAGGGCGTAAGCCGCTTCCGAAGGGCGGAGGCACCTTAAGAGGGGGGCGGTGAACGAGGTCCGATACAGCCTCCCTTCGTAGAGTACGTAGTGGGCGGACTTCATAACAAGTCGCCGAGCTTGATCTTCATCTTCGGGGAGGATCCCTTCGGCGAGGTAAGCTACAAGCGGGTCCATCCAAGATGGTTCCGGATCAATTGCCATTACCGCTTCAGCCTCGCCGATGCTCGGGGCATCTAGGGTCTCCAGGTATATCGCCCTTGACAAGTTGTGTGCCTCAGCGCCCACCAAGCGGGACAACCTGTCGGCCCTAGCATTTTCGCTCCTTGGGACCTGCTGAATGTCAATACTGCCGAGGTCGGGAATGAGTGCTTGCACCTTCCGGACGTAGCTCTGCATGGTCGGGCTCCGTGCCTCGAACTCCCCTCGAACCTGCCCGACCACCAGCTGGGAGTCGGTGAAGACCTTCAGACGCCGGATGCCGAGCTCCTTGGCGAGTTTGAGTCCCGTGACTAGGGCCTCGTACTCCGCCTCATTGTTGGTCACTGGAAATCCGAACCTCAAGGCATACTCGGCTATCACTCCATCGGGATTGGTAAGGACCAGCCCAGCCCCTCCACCTTCAGGGTTCGACGACCCGTCAATGTGGAGCGTCCAGATCGGGAGATCGAGGCTGGGTGTTTCCGGCGGCCTAGGTTCCGCCTCCTGCACAGTGCACTCAGCGAGAAAGTCCGCGAGCACCTGGGCCTTGATGGCGGGCCGGGGCTGGTAGCGGATGTCGAACTCACCAAGTTCTACTGTCCACTTCACCAGCCGTCCCGCATTCTCAGGATTGCTGAGGATCTGCCGCAGTGGTTGATCGGTCAAAAGGGTGACAGAATGAGCCTGGAAATAGGGGCGAAGCCTCCTGGTCGCAGTCAGCAGCGCGAAGGCGATCTTTTCAGCCTTCGTGTACCGCATCTCGGCATCCCGGAGGACTCGGCTGGTGTAGTACACGGGCTTCTGAAGTTTTGCCTCTTCCCGAACCAGTACTGCGCTGACTGCGGTTGGGGAGACCGCCAGGTAAAGGTAGAGCATCTCCCCCTCTTGCGGCTTGGACAGCAGGGGAGGAGACGCCATGTACTCCTTGAGCTGGTCGAACGCCACTTGACATTCAGCCGTCCAGAGGAAGTCTTTCGGGCGCTTCAACACCTTGAAGAACGGTTGGCAGCGTTCGGCCGATTTTGCCACAAATCGTCCGAGCGCGGCGACCCTCCCAGCGAGCTCCTGAACCTCCTTCACTTTGGTCGGAGGGGACATATCTTGGATGGCCTTGATTTTGTCCGGGTTGGCCTCGATCTCGTCCCGAAGCTGGAAGCAGTCTTCGGTATCGTGGCCGTGGTCTCGGTGGTACTCACAGTACGCCCGAGAAGGCCTCCTCCCAGGGATCTTCTTCATCTGCCTCGGGACCGGGAGGTCCTCCCGCCCCTTGACCTCCATGAGGATCTGGGCCCGGGGGGCCAGGAGTGGGGTGTACCGGTTGAAGCGTCGGTGCGGAGAACGAGGGCGTGTGGCGTCGTGGTTCCTTGCTGGTGACGGGCTTCTGCGCCGGCGTTGAGGCGTCGGGCTCCTCCTCTGGGGTGCCTCTTTTCGCCTTTTCTTCCCGGGCTTTAGAGGGGCCTCGGCGGCCTCCTTGTTCCGGTGGGAGGCTGCCTCCTCGGCGTCTGCATACTGGTTTGCCCGAGATAACAGCTCCGGGAAGCTCCGCGGCAGGCGTTTGTCCAGGGAGAAGGTGAGTCTGCCCTTCCGGAAGCCACGCTTCAGGGCTGAGAGAGCCACCTCCTGGCTCAGGTTCCGGACCTCCAGTGTAGCCTTGTTGAAGCGGGTGAGATAATCCCGCAGGCTTTCTCCCTCGTTTTGCCGGACATCAAAGAGGGAGTCGGAGACCAGTCGTCGCCTGCTACTGACGGCGAAATGGCTGATGAAGAAGCGGGTGAACTGGTCGAAGGACTGGATGGAGTTAGCCTCCAGGCCGGCGAACCATGCCCTTGCCGGGCCACGGAGGGTCGCCGGGAAGGCCTTGCAGAGGAGCGGATCCGATGCTCCATGGAGGAGCATAAGAGTCCTGAAACTCTCCACGTGGTCCCGCGGGTCCGCCGCCCCGTCGTAGGGTTCGATCGCCGGCATTTTGAACCCCGGCGGGTTCGGGGTCCGCAGGATCCTCGAGGCAAGCGCCGGCTGGGAGGAGATCTCCAAGTCAGCGAAGGGATCTTTGGAGTGGCCCTTCAGGACCTGGAGTTGTCTGTGGAGATCGTCCACCCGCCGGTCCAAGGAGCGCGACCGGTGGGTGGGGGACAAGGAGCGGCGCGAGGGGGACCGACTGGAGTGCGGGCCCCTCGAGGACTGGGGTGTCTGAGAACGCGCCCGGGTCCGCCTCTCGTACTCCGCACAGCTCCGATGAGAAGGTCCTGGCAGAATGGACCGCACTCGAGAATCCTCCTCGCGCCGGCGCTCCTCTCCATGGGAGAGGAAGGAGCGCGGGTTGTGAGGAAGAGGCGAGTGCTCGGGGGGCAGCGGCTCCTGAGCCCGTTGCGGCACCCGAGAGATCACACCCTGCAGATTCTGCACTGCCTCCGCGAGGGTGCGAACCTGCTGGGCTAGCTGGTCGAACTGAGCAGCTTCGACCGTCTGAATGGGACAAGGGGCGGTGGAGTGCTGCTGAGAGTGCGTTGGGGACGCAGCAGCCTCCCGGCCGGAGGCGCGAGAGGCTCCGCGACCGGACGCATTGGAAGCTCCACGACCACCTCGCCGTGCCATTACGATCGTTCTAAGATTCGGCCCTTCCTCTAGCGCCAACTGTTGCTGGTGGTCCAAACCGAGAACGATTGGCACTGCGGTGTGAACGGGGTTCCGTCTGAGTTGTCTTGGTTGGTGTTGGTTGCGCTCCACCTTCCGCCAAGAAACCTGCAAACAAGCCTTGCACCACCACCAGGGTGGTGATGGCCCTCCGACGGTCAAGTCAGAGGAGATTGGAGGAGGAGGAGAGGTGATAATCGCAAGTAAGAGAGTGCTCTGGGAGATATTGCTCACCCCCCCCTTTCTCCCCCCAGCCGCATATATACCTGGCTGGGGGGTCTCTCAGGGGGGTTCGTTATCGTGGGGCACGATGGTGTGGCCACTGACATGGCCGTTACAGGGCGTCGTGGAGCAGCACCGGGTACGGCCACGTCAGGGCATAGTGGGGCTCCGCTTTGTACGGCTGATGCAGGAGATCGTGGAGCAGCATCGGATACAGCCGTTGCAGGGAGTAGTGGAGCAGGAGGCCGCGGCGTGCCTCTGGGGAATAGCCTGTCGTTATCAAGAGATCTCCGACTCGGGGTCGGAGCGCTGGATCAAGGGGCAGCCGACTCGGGGTCGGGCTGCGGAGCCGAGGATATCCGACTCGGGGTCGGATTGCTGGATCAAAGGGCAGCCGACTCGGGGTCGGGCTGCGGAGCCGAGGACGTCCGACTCGGGGTCGGATTGCTGGATCAAAGGGCAGCCGTAGTCTTCCTGGGCGCGCGTGCCGGTCACGTGGGGCATGGCGGCTTAGTTCTCCCGTAACAGATTCAAATACATTTACAATCAACAATTGATTGGATTTAGGACAAAATTTCCAACATCGGCGCCCCTCTTGGTAATAGATCAAGGGCTCCTAATTTGTAGGAGCCCTAGATGCTATTTAAGAGGAGGCTTTTGGGGGCTGACCTAATAAGTGAATCCTCTTCTCTTCTGGCCGTGGCCTCCTCCTCCTTCTCCTTGGTTTTCAGCCGCAAGCAGGAGAAGCAAAAGACAAGGTGTTGGCGGTCCCCTTCTTCCTCCTCCTTGGTTCCAATGCAGGAAAAAGGAAGTGGGCTGCAGAGGCTTCGTTCCTCTTCTTTTCTTCATCCTTCTTCTTCCTCCTCTCAAGCACATTCAAGAGTTGAAAGAAAGAGAGGAGATCAGCCATCAAAGCATATCTCTGCAAGGAAGCTAGCACTCCGGGGAGATTAGAGCGATTGGATCGATTTCTACTTCGTGTGGATACCCGTAGAGGCCGGACATTTGAACGGCATCAAGCGAACCTTCTTCCAAAAACCATGAACTTCAGTTTGCGGTGATCATCTACCCGTACAAGGTAAAGATCTGATCTTCCTAAAGGTTTTAAAAGTTTTAATCCTTATTGTTGCGGGATTTTCACCCCGGCAACAGCCTTAGTCCCAACCGAGCCGAGCAGAAAGAGACCGCGTCCCCCACGAGGTATTCTCCGCTTTGGGCGCTCCGGTCCGCGCGTCCAGCGCTGACGGAGGGAGACGTTTCCGGCCCGCGCGTCCAGCGCTGACGGGGGGATTGCCCTCACGGTTTTGTCCCACAAAAGGGCCCTCGTGAGGAAAGGATTTCCACCCCCCATTTAAGGCACAGAACCTTTCCGCTACTAGCCGATGTGGGACTAAATTCGGGTGCACCCCCCCCACAACATAGCCCCCCTAGCGGGAAGGTTCCTGTGGCGCCTCCCAGTCCTAGGGGGTAGTCTGCGGCAAGGGGCGCGGCCCTTCCTCTAGCGCCAATCTGTTAACTGTTGCTGGTGGTCCAAACCGAGAACGATTGGCACAGCGGTGTGAACGGAGTTCCGTTTGGGTTGCCTTGGTTGGTGTTGATTGCGCTCCACTTTCCACCGGAAAACCTGCAAGCAAGCCTCGCACCACCACTGGGGTAGTGGGGGCCCTCCGACGATCAAGTCAGAGGAGATTGGAGGAGAAGGAGAGATAATAGTAGCAAGTAAGAGAATGCACTGGAAGTTCTTGCTTACCTCCCCCCTTCTCCCCCCAGCCGCATATATACCAGGCTGGGGGGTCCTTCTGGGGGGTTGGTCATCGTGTGGCACGATGGAGTTGCCACTGACATGGCTGTTACAGGGCGTCGTGGGGCAGCGCTGGGTACGGCCATGACAGGGCGTAGTGGAGCTCCGCTTTGTACGGCTGTTACAGGAGATCGTGGAGCAGCGCCGGATACGACCGTTGCAGGGAGTAGTGGAGCAGAGGGTCGCGGCGTGCTTCAGGGGAACAGCCTGTCGTTGTCGAGAGATTGCCGACTCGGGGTCGGATTGCTGGATCAAGGGGCAGCCGACTCGGGGTCGGGCTGCGAAGCCGAAGATATCCGACTCGGGGTCGGACTGCTGGATCAAGGGGCAGCCGACTCGGGGTCGGGCTGCGAAGCCGAAGATATCCGACTCGGGGTCGGGTTACTGGATCAAGGGGCAGCTGTAGTCTTCTTGGGCGCGCGTGCCGGTCACGTGGGGCATGGTGGCTGAGTTCCCCCGTAACAGTAGCCCCCCACTTCCGAGCCTGGAACCAGAAGGGGAACGGGTGAAGGAAGTGGTGCTTCGAGATTGCCGCCATCCCTCGGAGAGGCGCGCGCGCTTCGAGCTCCCCGCCTTCTTTATGGCGTATGGCGGTTGTTGCTGACCTGGCAGTCTGAGAATTTCGGCGGACATCCTTCCTTAATAGCGTCGATTCGCCTTTGGGGCGCGAGCGACCCTTCGGCAGCCAGGCGTTCTCTGGCGTCACCGAGGCGTCACCCACCTTTCCGCCTATTTAACCGGGGGTCCTCCTCCGTCCGCCTTTCTCTTTACAGACATCTTCGAGTTTCTCCTTTGCGCTGCCGTCATCGCCGTCGGACTGTTCGCTTGCTCCTCCTTTGACGCTCTCGGAGCCGTTCTTCCTTCTCTTCCGGTGAGTTGCCCCATTCTTTAATTTAGGGCTTTCCATACTCTCCTTTTGTATTAGTGTACTCCAGTCGTTCTGGTCCTTTCCCCCTTCTTGACCCTGTCCTGACCGTAGATTCACTGGCCATTAGGGATGGGCGAAGTGAGAGCAGACCGCATTAAGTCGGAGTTAGTCGCCGAAGACCTAGATAGGTTCGTGGCTCGATTCCACCTTCCCGAGGCCTGCAATGTTACGCTCCCGGGGCCTGAGGAGAGGATGTCCCATCCTCCTCCAGGGAAGGTTGCCATCAATGAGGGCATTCTTCAGGCCGGGTTCCGCTTTCCCCCCTCGGACTTAGTCGTTCAGGTGCTTCGGGGTTTAAGAGTGGCGCCGACGCAACTGGTGCCGAACTCATGGCGCGCCCTGACGGCCTTTCAGGTTCTCTGCCGCATGCACGAGGTTCCCGCCACCCTGAATGTCTTTTGGGAATGCTACGGCCTGAGCGGCCACCCCCAGGATAAAGGGTGGTGGTGCTTTGCGGCGCGGCGAGGGTGCGGCCTCGTCAAGGAGGCTCCTACCTCCATTCACGGCTGGAAGGGGCGCTTCTTTTTCGTTGATGCAGATCCCTCTTGGGGAATCAGGGCAACCTGGGAGACGCCGATGAAGTCCCCGATTGGCCTATCGAGGTTGTCGAGGGAGGAATCCGATGGCGTCGCCGTCTTGAAGGAGTTGGTTGCCGAGGGCCGGCTCCCCCCGGTGGCTCGCCTTATTTCCGAGGATACCTTGGTGAACGTCGGTCTGAGCTCGGTCCCCGCTGACCGTGAGCCCGCCACCATTTCTTTTTAGCTCTTTTCTTCTCTTTCGTCTCGTTCTTTCCTTCAGTTTCTCAACCTCCGACCACCTCGTCCTTTTTGCAGAGATCGACGACGTCATGCGGTCGGACAAGGCAACGGCTGTTGGTAGGACGTCCCTACTGGAAGCAGTCCGGAGGAAGAAACGAGCTCCTCCGAGCGGGGCCCCACCGGCGAAGAAGTCCCACCGGCAGGCGACTCCGACGCCGACAGACGGGTCCGGACCCACCGATCAGGGGGACCCCGCGGGCGCGGACCGGGAGTTGACGCTGTATCAGCCCTCCGATGCCGAGACTACCGTTTCTCCGGAGGCATCACCCGGGCGCGCCCGAGATGGACGGGTCGGACGTGATCGGTCCCCAGCCCAGCCTTCGACTCGGTCGGCTCCGGACGAAAAGAGGAGGGACGCGCCGAGGCCCCGGCCGAGCGGGACCCTGTCAATTCCAGGGGCGGTCCCCGCCCCGAGCATGGTCAGCATGACTCTTCCCCAAGCGATGGGTAAGGGTAAGGCTGCAGAACCACCGTCCGACTCCGGGGAGAAGTCGGGGTCGGCCTTCACTTTCGCCGGCGCCCGAAACCTCATCGAGACGGTGCTGCTGGAGAAGGACCGCAGGCGGGACCGGGAGATGAGGGTCCCTGACGTTGGGGCTGCCAGCTGCGTCTGTCTCATGTCGGTGAGTGCTCTTTTGGTCACTTTCATCATTTATAGGCTCTGTTGATCCCCGCCTGACGCCCTCGTTTTTCCTATCTCTTAGCTCGCCCAGTACATGATCCGCCTGGAGGAGTGCTACGAGGAACAGACGAGGCTTCTGGCGAGGGCCGAGAGCCAACTGAAGGCAGTAGAGGAGGGAGGTCAGGCTGCGGCGGGGAGGACGACCAGGGACCTCGAGACGAGGCTCCAGGTGGCCGAAGAGCGGGCACTCGGCTTCGCCACCCTCGAGAAGCAACTGTTGGAGGCTCAGGAGCAACTCAAGGTTGCCTCGGGTCTCGAGGGCGAGATCAAGAAGGCGGAGGAGCGGGCCGAGAAGCAGTCCCGGAAGGCTGCCGACTACCGAAAAAGGTGGGAGAAGGCCCAGCGGTCAGCCGACAATGCCCGCGACCGAACCCGGTCTCTTGAAGCCAAGCTGGGCGAATTGGAGTCGGCCTTGGAGAAGTTCCGCGCGAGCAACCAGGAGCTTCATTCGCGCCTGGAGGAGGCTGAGGCTGCTCGCATTGCTGCCGAGGCGAAGCACAAGGAGGCTCAGGCTGATCTGCTGAGGGTCTCCTCCGAGGCGGATGACCGGATTGTGGCGAAGGTCTTGGAGGCGAAGGCTCAGATTATGGAGCGGGCAGAGGCGGCGCTGGCCGAGAAGAGTGCGGAGATCGGGCGTCAGGCGGTACAGGCTTATCGTCAGTCCGCCGAGTTCACCCGTGATATGTCGGAGGCGGTACAGGCCTATCGTCAGTCCGACGAGTTCGTCCGTGACATGTCGGACGCGGGGTCCGACTCCTTTGTCTTAGGCTTCGAGGAAGGCCTGGCAAGGGTGTCGGCTAAGTACCCCGAAATTGACCTGAGTGGGATCTCCCTTCTCGACTCCCCTCCGACGCCATCGCCTGCTGATTCTCCAACCGTCTCCCTACCCCCTGCGGACGTGCCCGGCGTTCCCGACCCGGGGGTTCCTCCAAGCTGACCTTCTGTATTTTTGTTCTTTTCTTTGTGTGTTGGCGTTTTGCCAAGTTGTATGGGTCTCGGCCCTGAAACAATGAAAGTTAATGCAAATAGAGTTTCTTCATTTCACTTTCGTCCTTCTTCTTTTTAACTCTTGGTAGCGTCTCGCTGACTCCCGACTCTTGAAATTCTTCTGGCGCTAGGCCAGGTATCTGAGGGTTAGTCCTCAGAAAATTCTTCCGGCGCTAAGCCAGGCATCCGAGGGTTAGGCCTCAGGAAATTCTTCCGGCGCTAAGCCAGACATCCGAGGGTTAGGCCTCAGAAAATTCTTCCGGCGCTAAGCCAGGCATCCGAGGGTTAGGCCTCAGAAAATTCTTCCGGCGCTAAGCCAGGCATCCGAGGGTTAGGCCTCAGGAAATTCTTCCGGCGCTGAGCCAGGCATCCGAGGGTTAGGCCTCAGGAAATTCTTCCGGCGCTAAGCCAGGCATCCGAGGGTTAGGCCTCAGGAAATTCTTCCGGCGCTAAGCCAGGCATCCGAGGGTTAGGCCTAAGGAAATTCTTCCGGCGCTAAGGAAATTCTTCCGGCGCTAAACCAGGCATCCGAGGGTTAGGCCTCAGGAAATTCTTCCGGCGCTAAGCCAGGCATCCGAGGGTTAGACCTCAGGAAATTCCGCTCGTTAGTCGGCCAAGGCTGGCGCAAGCCGAGGCGACCGGTCGGGGCTTCAGGCTAGTCTGCTCCCGGGATGATCATCGGGTTAGCCTGGCATCCGAGGGCCGAGCCTCGGAAGATTCCGCTCGTTGGTCGGCCAAGGCTGGCGTAAGCCGAGGCGACCGGTCGGGGCTTCAGGCTAGTCTGCTCCCGGGATGATCATCGGGTTAGCCTGGCATCTGAGGGTCGTCAGACCTCAGGAGATTCCGCTCGTTGGTCGGCCAAGGCTGGCGCAAGCCGAGGCGACCGGTCGGGGCTTCAGGCTAGTCTGCTCCCAGGATGATCATCGGGTTAGCCTGGCATCCGAGGGCCGAGCCTCGGGAAATTCCGCTCGTTGGTCGGCCAAGGCTGGCGCAAGCCGAGGCGACCGGTCGGGGCTTCAGGCTAGTCTGCTCCCGGGATGATCATCGGGTTAGCCTGGCATCCGAGGGCCGAGCCTCGGAAAATTCCGCTCGTTGGTCGGCCAAGGCTGGCGCAAGCCGAGGCGACCGGTCGGGGCTTCAGGCTAGTCTGCTCCCGGGATGATCATCGGGTTAGCCTGGCATCCGAGGGCCGAGCCTCGGAAGATTCCGCTCGTTGGTCGGCCAAGGCTGGCGCAAGCCGAGGCGACCGGTCGGGGCTTCAGGCTAGTCTGCTCCCGGGATGATCATCGGGTTAGCCTGGCATCCGAGGGCCGAGCCTCGGGAGATTCCGCTCATTGGTCGGCCAAGGCTGGCGCAAGCCGAGGCGATCGGTCGGGGCTTCAGGCTAGTCTGCTCCCGGGATGATCATCGGGTTAGCCTGGCATCCGAGGGCCGAGCCTCGGGAGATTCCGCTCGTTGGTCGGCCAAGGCTGGCACAAGCCGAGGCGACCGGTCGGGGCTTCAGGCTAGTCTGCTCCCGGGATGATCATCGGGTTAGCCTGGCATCCGAGGGCCGAGCCTCGGGAAATTCCGCTCGCTGGTCGTGCGCCTGTCGCTTGCCGCCCGACGGGATTTCTCCATGGCCAGCTGCGAACGTGTTTCTCCTCCTCTCCAAGCGTCGCCTGGGGAACACCAGATGGGCATTAAATGCTAATTAAGGGATTACCTGGGAAATCGGATCGTCAGTTGCCGCTTGCGAGGAGTGTCAGTTAAGCGGCCGCGATACGCGCGTTCTTCGAGGCGGATGCGGCCTGGGGCGCGAGCGGAGATACGTGGACCTAGGGGTACAGGCCACCCGGAGTGTCCTGCACAAAGAATGCGATTAAGGAGAATGACGCTTAGGAAATCGCGGGAAGATACGCCTTACGAGCCGGATCGGCTCCGGATTCAACGCGCCCGCATTTATTGGAGCCACCCGCATCGGAACGACCTGGGGGCCGCAGTTTGGCTATAAATATAGGTGCAGGTGCGATGAAGCCTGCCAAGCCGGAGCTGTTCAGGTTGCCATGGATCGTGGGCCTCCTCTCCGGCGCATGGTTGAGAGACCCCTACCGAAGGAACGGGAGGCGCGCCCTTCGCGACTTCCGCCAACTAGCCGTTTCATCTGGGATCAACAAGGAGGTTCTCCCCGGCGGAACTCCGCTCTAGGCGTTTCATCCAGGATCACGTCTCCCCTCCTTGAAGTTCGGCCTCCCGATTGAGCTCCGCACCAGGTGCTTGATCCGGGACCGCGCCTCCATATGCTCTTCCCCCTTGTATTCCTTCTCTCCCCTAACACTGGGGAGGACCGGAATATCCCTTGGAGGTGGCGTTCCCCTGGAGGCAGCGGGAGCTTCGTCTGCGGCGGCTCCTCGTCTTTTTCATGGATGGCGCCTCTGGGTAGGAGCGGTGCGGACTTCTCCTTCGTCCACTTCTTCTTCATCCGCGCTGGCTCTTCGTCTTTTTCGCGGGACGTCGATGGCGCCTCCGGTTGGAAGCACCCACTTCCGGTGGGATTGCAGCCGCTTCGGATGGAGGTTTCGGGATCCCAGATTTCCGGCTCCTCGGAGTCTCCACCTCTTCTTTACTTTCTTTACACCCTAATTCCCCTCTGGGAATTCCTTGTAATCACACGAGCACGCCGTTGTAACCAGAAATTATTGAAATGAAAAGTGTTATATATTTTCGAACTGTCTTTCTGGCATTGTCGTTCTACTGGTAATACATCCGCAGGTTAGCGGAATTCCAGCTCCTTGGAATTTCTCGACCATCTAGGGCCTCCAACTGGTAGGAGCTAGGTCGGTTTACCCAGCGAACCCTATACGGGCCTTCCCAATTTGGCGCTAGCTTCCCACCTTCCGCAGGTTGAGATGCTTTAGCTCGCCTTAGCACCAGATCTCCAACTCTGAAAAGCTTCGGTCGGACCTTGGAGTTGTAATATCGGGCCACCCTCCGCTGATACATCGCCATCCGAACCTGCGCCATTTTCCTCGCTTCTTCCAAGAGATCCAGGTTCCCTCGGAGTTGCTCTGAGTTGGCCTCGGGTCGGTGTGCGGCCACCCGAGGTGAGGGGAGTCCGAGCTCCACGGGGACAACGGCTTCCGTGCCATAGGTTAGGCAGAAAGGCGTCTCCCCGGTAGGGGTCCGATGCGTGGTCCGATACGCCCAAAGGACATTCTCGAGTTCTTCGACCCAAGCTTGCCCCGTCCGACCGATTCGCGCTTTGATTCCTTGGAGGATTGTCCGATTTGTGACCTCGGCCTCGCCGTTGGTTTGGGGATGCGACACAGATGTGAACCGATGCTCGATCCCGAACTCCTCGCAGAAGTCACGGAAATGCTTGTTGTCGAACTGTCGGCCATTATCCGAGATGAGGATCCGAGGTACCCCAAATCGGACAATGATGTTCTTCTTCACGAACTTCCGGACTTGCGCCTCCGTGATAGTGGCCAGCGGCTCTGCCTCCACCCACTTGGTGAAGTAGTCGATTGCAATAATCAAAAATTTCCGCTGAGCTGAAGCGACGGGGAATGGTCCGAGGATATCCATTCCCCACTGGGCGAAGGGCCAGGGTGCAGTGATTGGTGCCAAGGGGACAGAAGGGACTCTCTGGACGTTGGCGTGGCGCTGGCAGGCGTCGCATTTTCGTACATGATCCTTTGAGTCCTCCAACAAGGTAGGCCAATAATAGCCTTGCCTCATGATCTTGTGCGCCAAGGACCTAGCCCCCAAGTGTGATCCGCAAACGCCTTCGTGGACTTCGCCGAGGACGTAGGCCGCTTCCGAGGGGCGGAGGCACTTTAAGAGGGGGGCGGTGAACGAGGTCCGATACAGCCTCCCTTCATAGAGTACGTAGTGGGCGGACTTCATGACAAGTCGCCGAGCTTGATCTTCGTCTTCAGGGAGGATCCCTTCGGCGAGGTAGGCGACAAGCGGGTCCATCCAAGACGGCTCCGGATCAATCGCTATCACCGCTCCAGCCTCGCCGATGCTCGGGGCATCCAGGGTCTCCAGGTAGATCGTCCTCGACAAGTTGTGCGCGTCTGCGCTCACTAAGCGGGACAACCTGTCGGCCCTGGCATTTTCACTTCTTGGGACATGCTGGATGTCGACACTGCCGAGGTCGGGAATGAGTGCTTGCACCTTCTGGACGTAATTCTGCATGGTCGGGTTTCGGGCTTCGAACTCCCCACGGACCTGCCCGACCACCAGCTGGGAGTCGGTGAAGACCTTCAGGCGCCGGATGCCGAGCTCCTTGGTGAGTTTGAGTCCCGTGACTAGGGCCTCGTACTCCGCCTCGTTGTTGGTCACTGGAAATCCGAACCTCAAGGCATACTCGGCTATCACTCCATCAGGGCTGGTGAGGACCAGCCCGGCCCCTCCACCTTCGGGGTTCGACGACCCATCGATGTGAAGCGTCCAAATCGGGAGGTCGAGGTCGGGTATTTCCGGCGACCTAGGTTCCGCCTCCTGCACCGTGCACGCAGCGAGGAAATCCGCGAGCGCCTGGGCCTTGATGGCGGGTCGGGGCTGGTAGCGGATGTCGAACTCACCAACTTCTACTGCCCACTTCACAAGCCGTCCCGCATTCTCAGGATTGCTGAGGATCTGCCGCAGCGGTTGATCGGTCAAGAGGGTGACAGAATGGGCCTGGAAATAGGGGCGAAGCCTCCTGGTCGCGGTCAGCAGCGCGAAGGCGATCTTTTCAGCCTTCGTATACCGCGTCTCGGCATCCCGTAGGACCCGGCTGATGTAGTACACAGGCTTCTGGAGCTTTGCCTCTTCCCGAACCAGTACCGCACTGACTGCGGTCGGGGAGACCGCCAGATAGAGGTAGAGCATCTCCCCTTCTTGCGGCTTGGACAGCAGGGGAGGAGACACCAAGTATTCCTTGAGCTGGTCGAATGCTGCTTGACATTCGGCCGTCCAGAGGAAGTCTTTCGGGCGTTTCAACACCTTGAAGAAAGGTTGGCAGTGTTCGGCCGATTTTGCCACAAATCGTCCGAGCGCGGCGACCCTCCCAGCGAGCTCCTGAACCTCCTTCACTTTGGCCGGAGGGGACATACCTTGGATGGCCTTGATTTTGTCCGGGTTGGCTTCGATCCCCCGCTGGTTGACAATGAAACCGAGGAACCTCCCGGCCGAAGCGCCAAAGGCGCACTTCGCTGGGTTCAGCTTCATGCAAAACTTCCGCAAGGTGGCGAAAGTCTCCTCCAGATCCGCGATGTGCTGGTCTGCATGGCGGCTCTTCACCAGCATATCGTCCACGTACACCTCCATGTTCCGGCCGATTTGCTCTTTGAAGATTTTGTTGACGAGGCGCTGGTAAGTGGCGCCAGCATTCTTCAGACCGAAGGGCATTACCTTGTAACAGTACAGCCCCCGGTCTGTTATAAAGGCAGTTTTCTCCTCGTCCTGTGGAGCCATCATTATCTGGTTGTAGCCGGAGAAGGCGTCCATGAAAGACAGCAGCTGATATCCGGAAGTCGCGTCGACCAGTTGGTCTATCCGCGGAAGCGGAAAGCTATCCTTGGGGCATGCCTTGTTCAGGTCGGTATAGTCGACGCACATCCTCCACTTTCCGCTCGTCTTCCGGACAAGTACGACATTTGCCAGCCATTCGGGGTAGCTGACCTCCCTTATGAATCCTGCCTCCAAGAGCTTGTCTACCTCCTGGTCGACCACTCGGATCCGATCTGGGGCACAGTGTCTCTTCTTCTGTTTTACTGGTCGGTGGGTTGGGTCGACGTTGAGGGCGTGAGAAATGACCTCCGGGTCGATCCCAGGTACATCGGCCGCCGACCAGGCAAATACATCGGCGTTGGCTCGGAGGAATTCCACCAACCGAGCCCGAGCTCCCGGGTCGAGATTGGTGCCGACCCGGACCGTCCGGTCCGGGCGACCTTCCTCGAGGGGAACTTCGATCACACCTTCGGCCGGCTCCCCGTGCCGCAAGGCCACCTCGTCTCTGGCGTCGAGGGACTCGACGCTTAAGGCTTCTACGGGCTTCTTCCCTTTGAGAGTTGCTAGGAAACATTGCCTTGCGGTCGGTTGGTCACCTCGGACCTCTCCAATCCCGGCCGCCGTGGGGAACCGCATGAGCAAGTGGTACGTAGAGACCACCGCGCGAAGGGCGTTCAGTCCGGGTCGTCCGAGGATGGCGTTGTAGGCCGAGGGAACACGGACGACCAAGAACCCGAGCCGCACCGTGGCTTCTGCGGGTGCAACGCCCGCAGTCACAGGCAGCTCAACGACCCCTTCGGCCGAGACAGCGTCACCAGTGAATCCTATGAGGGGGGTGGATGTTTTGTGCAACAATTGTCTGGACAAGCTCATCTTTTGGAAGGCCTCGTAAAACAAAATATCAGCTGAGCTTCCACTATCCACAAGAACACGCCTTACATCATAGTTTGCCATAGTGAGGGAGATCACCATGGCGTCATCGTGGGGGGTCTGAACCCCCTTTACATCTTCATCACAAAAAGTGATTACATTACCGACCCTCTGCCTCTATGCGACGGCTGCCCCTGATGCTTCAGTCGAGCCCCCTGCGTTCCTCTCGGGCCGAGGGCAGCCCCCAGTGATAGTATGGATCACGCCCGCGACGGGTCGATTCTGCTTCCGAGGCACCGGAGGGGCCGGGTCGGCCGGACGCGAGTCTGCGGGGGGACGTCGGTCGTTCACATATCGACCGAGACGCCCTCGACGGATGAGAGCCTCGATCTCGTCCCGAAGCTGGAAGCAGTCTTCGGTGTCGTGGCCGTGGTCCCGGTGGTACTCACAGTACGCCCGAGAGGGCCTCCTCCCAGGGATCTTCTTCATCTGTCTCGAGACCTGGAGGTCCTCCCGCCCCTTGATTTCCATGAGGATCTGGGCCTGGGGAGTCAGGAGAGGAGTGTACCGGTTGAAATGTCGGGGCGGAGAACGAGGGCGTAGGGCGCCGTGGTTCCTCGCCGGCGACGGGCTTCTGCGCCGACGTTGAGGCGTCGGGCTCCTCCTCTGGCGTGCCTCTTTTCGCCTCTTCTTCCCGAGCTTTGGAGGGATCTCGGCGGCCTCCTTGCTCCGGTGGGCGGCCGCCTCCTCGGCGTCCGCATACTGGTTCGCCCGGGACAACAGCTCCGGGAAGCTCCGCGGCAGGCGTTTGTCCAGGGAGAAGGTGAGTCTGCCCTTTCGAAAGCCACGCTTCAGGGCTGAAAGAGCCACTTCCTGGCTCAGGTTCCGGACTTCCAGCGTAGCCTTGTTGAAGCAGGTAAGATAATCCCGCAAGCTTTCTCCCTCGTTTTGCCGGACGTCAAAGAGGGAGTCGGAGACCAGTCGCCGCCGGCTACTGACGGCGAAATGGGTGATGAAGAGGCGAGTAAACTGGTCGAAGGACTGGATCGAGTTAGCCTCCAAGCCGGCAAACCACGCCCTTGCCGGGCCACGGAGGGTCGCCGGGAAGGCCTTGCAGAGGAGAGGATCTGATGCTCCGTGGAGGAGCATAAGGGTCCTGAAACTCTCGACGTGATCCCGCGGGTCCGCCGCCCCGTCATAGGGCTCGATCGCCGGCATTTTAAACCCCGGCGGATTCGGGGTCCGCAGGATCCTCGAGGCAAGCGCCGGCTGGGAGAAGATCTCCAAGTCGGCGAAGGGATCTTTGGAGTGGCCCTTCAGGACCTGGAGTTGTCGGTGGAGATCGTCCACCCGCCGGTCCAGGGAGCGCGACCGATGGGTGGGAGACAAGGAGCACCGAGAGGGGGACCGACTGGAGCGCGGGTTCCTTGAGGACTGGGGGGTCTGGGAACGCGCCCGGGCCCGCCTCTCGTACCCCGCGCAGCTCCGATGGGAAGGTCCCGGCAGAATGGACCGTGCTCGAGAATCTTCCTCGCGCCGGCGCTCCTCCCCATGGGAGAGGAAGGAGCGCGGGTTGAGGAGGACAGGTGAGCGCTCAGGGAGCAGCGGCTCCTGGGCCCGCTGCGGTGCCCGAGACATCACACCCTGCAGGTTCTGCACTGCCTCCGCGAGGGTGCGAACCTGCTGGGCTAACTGGTCGAACTGAGCGGCTTCGACCATCTGAATGGGGGGTGGAACGGTGGAGTGTTGCTGAGAATGTGTTGGAGACGCAGCGGCCTCCCGGCCGGAGGCGCGAGAGGCCCCGCGACCGGAGGCATTGGAAGCTCCACGACCACCTCGCCGTGCCATTCCGATCGCTCTGAGATTCGGCCCTTCCTCTAGCGCCAATCTGTTGCGGGATTTTCACCCCGGCAACAGCCTTAGTCCCAACCGAGCCGAGCAGAAAGAGACCGCGTCCCCCACGAGGTATTGTCCGCTTTGGGCGCTCCGGTCCGCGCGTCCAGCGCTGACGGAGGGAGACGTTTCCGGCCCGCGCGTCCAGCGCTGACGGGGAGATTGCCCTCACGGTTTTGTCCCACAAAAGGGCCCTCGTGAGGAAAGGATTTCCACCTCCCATTTAAGGCACAGAACCTTTCCGCTACTAGCCGATGTGGGACTAAATTCGGGTGCACCCCCCCACAACACTTATCTATCTACGAACGGTTTTAAACAACGTTCATGCGATGAACGGTTGATCCCGTGCATGCCTCTTCCGCTGCATCTGAAATTTTTGAAATTATTCTGCGGCATGGACGGGATTCTAACAGAACCTGGTTAGGGTACCTGTAAGTCTAATTGAGTTTGTGACTCGATATTCTCGAGCCTGACCAAATACCTGGGCTCGAAATCGTCGCTGCAGGCCGACGTCGACCCGAATCGACGCTTAGACTCGAATGAGTCCTTATTCTGAGGGGCCCGTATGGACTGATTTGTAAACCAGTGGTGAGAGGACCATGCCTTGGGCCGAGGAGGCCTCGGTTTGTGTTTGGCTCGGAGGGGTATCCCGACCTTGGTCGGGGGAGATCCCGAGCTCGGTCGGGATTTTGTCGACTGTCCTAGTGTATAAGTAAATGCAATAATGTAGGTGCTAGGTAAGAAGTACATTTCACACCGTCGGGGCCGAGCACTTCGGGTTGAGGTAGCCGATTCCGCTCTGCAATCGGCCCTTAGAGGCATTCTTTGGCCTGTAGCCCGCATCCGCAGGTGATGTCATCCGTGGGAGAATGAGGCGGCGCTTGTTGGGGTATGTGGAGACCATTGATGATGAAGAGAATTGAAGGAGAATTAATTCTGCATAGTTCAGTCTGGCGGACTGTCGGAGTCAACTCGAGCTACAGTCGAGTCGACTCAGAAACAGTAGAGTCGACTCAAGGCCTGTCGAGTCGACCCGAGAGGAGAAAAGCCGCAAAAACCATGTTTCTGTCTGGACTGTCAGAGTCGACTCGAGCTACAGTCGAGACGACTCGAAGCATCATCGAGTCGACTCGAGCCACAGTCGAGTCGACTCGAGATCGTGCCAGTTATACTGGAAGTTGTCTAGACGTGCCAGAGCCGTCTCCAACTTCAGTCGAGTCGACTCGAGCTCGCGGAAAATCATACGGATGAGTTTTCTTTTGGTATTTTGTTGGCGTTTCGACGGCTATGATCATCTGAAGGTCTTGAGACTATATATAGGACTCATGAGAGCCCTAGGGTATGAATGATTGGCCGTATATTTGAGAGAGACTCTTGTTTGTGAGGCTAGGGTTCTAGAGAAGAAGAGGATTGGGATCCTACTTCTTGTGCAAAGGGAATTCTGTGTGAATCTCTTGTAGATCGATCGCTTGTGATCGTTTGGGTGTGTGCTATCTCTGTAATCAGTTCATCCTAATTGAGATTTGGAGCGGTGGAGGACGTAGGCTACTTGTAGCCGAACCTCGTTACATCTTTGTGTTTGCTTTGCTATTTTCTTCCTTCTTCTTCCTTTGGTTTGATAATCCGTTTGCGGTGCTCAAGTGTTTTACCCTACTGATACCGGGGTAATCTTTTGCCCTTCGCAGCGGAAGCGAAGTGGTGATCCTTGAGTCCGGTGTCGAGGGAGCGAGAGAGTGCTTATCCGTTCGTTTCTCTCTTTGCTTGTCCGACGTCGGTGGCGGCGCCGGTGTGAGTGGGTTCCGGCGCGGGCGCCGACAACAAGTGGTATCAGAGCTATTGGTTTTCTGTGATGGCGGATGAAGGAAAGGAAGTTCAATGGAACGAACTTCGGGTTCTGGAAGATGCAAATAGAGGATTACCTTTACCAGAAGGATCTCTATTTACCTCTTGGAGGTAGAGCAAAGAAACTAGAGAAGATGCCCGATGAAGACTGGGAGGTCCTCGATCGGAAGACGCTCGGCACCATTAGATTGTCACTTGCATCCCAAGTGGCATTCAACATCAAAAACGAGAAGACGACAATGGAGTTGATGGCAACATTGTCGCGGATGTACGAGAAACCCTCAGCATCAAACAAGGTATTTCTCATGAAGAGGTTGTTTAATCTTCGTATGAAAAATGGCGGCAGCATAGCAGAATACCTCAACGAATTCAATGGACTCACGGCCCAGTTGGAGTCAGTGGAGATTAGTTTTGACGATGAGATTCGGGCATTGCTAATCCTCTCCGGATTGCCTGATAGCTGGGAGGGCCTGGTGATGGCAGTGAGCAACTCTTCGGCGACGGGGAAGTTGATCTTTGATGACGTTGTGGGAGTGCTTCTGAGTGAAGAAGCAAGAAGGAAATCTTCTGGAGCTACGGAGTCGTCTGGAAGTGTACTAAACACCTCTGACCGGGGAAGACAAAAGAAGGACGGTCGATTTCGAAGCGACTCGAAGTCGAGATCCAGCAGGTCTCGAGCACCTCAGAACAAAGGAGTGAAGTGCTGGAACTGCAGGAAGACGGGGCACTTTAGGAGGGACTGCAAATCTCCTAAAGGGAAGCAAGGCGACCACACCGAAGGAGTCAGCAAGGATCTGGCAAATCTTGCTGAAGACGGTGATATGGATGCCCTCGTTCTATCTTTATCTACCTGTGACGAGTCTTGGGTGATAGACTCGGGCGCGTCTTTCCATGCTACATCCCAACGGAAGCTTCTTGGAGGATATGAGAAGGGAGACTTCGGCAAAGTCTACCTAGGGGATGGAGAGCCTTGCACCATACAAGGAAGGGGAAGCGCGGAAGTGAAGTTGATTTCTGGATCTTCACTTGAGCTTGAGGACGTACGGCACGTGCCTCAACTACAGAGGAATCTGATTTCTGTTGGACAGTTGGCGAGCCAGGGGTACAACACTACTTTCACAGCTGATAAGTGGAAGATATCCAGGGGTTCGTTGACGGTGGCTAGTGGCAAGAAGATTGGGACACTTTATATTGCCAACGGCACGGAGAACTCTATTGGAGTTGCTGTAGCAGATGTAGACACCAAGTTTTGGCATTGTAGACTTGGGCACATGAGTTATCAGGGACTGGAGGTGATGCACCAGTTGGGAAAGCTGCAGGGTCTCAGGAGTGTTGAGATGGACTTCTGTGAGGATTGTGTTCTCGGAAAGCAGAAGCGTGTTTCATTCAATAAAGAAGGTAAACCTCGGAAGCAAGAAAAGCTAGATCTCGTGCACACGGACGTGTGGGGGCCTGCACCAGTTTCTTCCATTGGTGGATCTCAGTACTATGTTACTTTTATTGATGATGCTACCAGGAAGCTTTGGGTGCTCTTCTTGAAGCACAAGTCAGAGGTATTTGGGGTCTTCAGGAGATGGCAGGCGATGGTAGAACTCGAGACAGGAAAGAGGTTGAAATGCCTGAGATCGGACAACAGTGGTGAGTATTGTAGCAGGGAGTTTGAGGACTACTGTGCAGATGCTGGGATCGTCAGGCAGAGGACAGTTCCAGGGACGCCACAACAAAATGGAGTTGCTGAAAGGATGAACAGAACAATTAATGAGCGTGCCAGGAGTATGAGGATACATGCTGGATTGCCACAGCAGTTTTGGGCGGAAGCAGTTAACACTGCTGCCTACTTGATCAATAGAGGGCCATCAAAGAAACTTGAATTTGGGATTCCTGAGGAAGCATGGACAGCGAAGAAGATTGATTTGGCGCACTTACGAGTATTCGGTTGTACCAGTTATGTCCATGTTGATTCCAGTCAAAGAAGCAAACTAGACGCCAAATCAAAGAAGTGCATTTTCGTTGGATACGGAGGTCAACAGTTTGGGTACCGGCTTTGGGATCCCGAACACAGGAAGATCATTCGTAGTAATGATGTGGTATTCAATGAGAAAATACAGCAGAGCTATGAATCAGAAACAAAACCTGTTGAGCCGTGTTTTGTGGATCCTGAAGAGGAGTCTACAAATTCTGGTCAGAAGACTCAGTCAGAGCAAGAACCTGAAGCATTGGCACCCCCTCCACAACTAAGAAGGTCCACTCGTAGTACTCATGGAAAGCCTCCTCAAAGGTATGATGGGACTCTTAGTTATTTGTTGCTCACAGATAATGGCGAACCTGAATGCTTCATGGAGGCATTGGAGGTTGATACCAGGAAGGAGTGGGAGTTGGCTATGGATGATGAGATGAAGTCATTGGAGCAGAATCAAACGTGGGATTTGGTGGATCTGCCCAAGGGGAAGAAAGCACTGTCAAACAAATGGGTTTACAGGCTGAAGGAAGAGCAGGGTGGGAAGAAGCGGTACAAGGCCAGGCTGGTTGTAAAAGGATTTCAGCAGAGAGCAGGTATCGACTTCACAGAGATTTTTTCTCCTGTAGTCAAGATGAGTTCTATTCGAGCGGTGCTGAGCATGGTGGCAGTAGAGGATCTTCACTTAAAGCAGCTTGATGTGAAGACGGCCTTTCTCCACGGAGATCTCGATGAGGAGATATATATGCAGCAGTTGGAGGGATACATTGCAGCTGGCACGGGTGACTTAGTCTGCAAATTAAAGAAAAGCCTCTATGGTTTGAAACATGCACCCAGACAATGGTATCTCAAGTTCGATAGTTACATGCTTGAGATAGGATACAGAAGATGTCAGGAGGATCACTGTTGCTACTTCCGGAACTTCGGTACATCTTACATTATCTTGCTATTGTATGTTGATGGCATGTTAGTTGCAGGAGCTAGCATGCATGAGATTGCAAAATTGAAGCTGAAGCTGTCAAGAAAATTTGCAATGAAGGATCTAGGAGCAGCAAAACAGATCCTTGGGATGCGGATCAGCAGAGATAGGTCTAAACATATCCTCAGACTATCTCAGGCGGAGTACATCAGCCGAGTACTCAAGAGATTCTGCATGGAGGGTGCCAAACCTGTTGGCACACCACTGGGTGCCCACTTTAAGCTTTCAAAAGGGCAAAGTCCGAAGACGCGGGTGGAGGAGCTCAATATGTCAAAAATCCCGTATGCATCGGCGGTGGGGAGCTTGATGTACGCTATGGTGTGTACGAGACCAGACATTGCTCAAGCAGTGGGAGTTGTGAGTCGCTGTATGAGCTGCCCAGGTTTGGAGCATTGGCGTGCGGTCAAATGGATACTGAGGTATCTGAGAGGCACTGAGCACATGTCATTGTGCTATGGAGGTTCTGAGATCCGGTTACAGGGCTATGTGGACTCAGACATGGCAGGGGACTTGGACGGCAGGAGAAGCACGACAGGGTACTTGTTCACCTTGGGCAGTGGAGCCGTCAGTTGGATTTTCAGGTTGCAACCAGTTGTTGTATTGTCGACTACGGAGGCAGAGTATGTGGCAGCCACAGAGGCGTGCAAGGAACTAATATGGCTTCAAGGCTTGATGAAGGAGCTTGGGAAGGAACAGAAGGATTGCATGTTATATTCAGATAGTCAAAGTGCAATTCATCTGGCGAAGAATTCAGCTTTCCATTCAAGGACGAAGCATATTGACATACGGTACCACTTTGTGAGGTCATTGCTCGAGCAGGGACTTGTCAAGTTGGAGAAAATTCATACAAATCAGAATCCTGTAGATATGTTGATGAAGGTCGTCACGGTGGAGAAGCTGAGGAGTTGTTCAGCTTCTGCTGGTCTTCATGCTTGAAGACGTTGAGGAGGCATCGTACCGATTTCACTAGGATGATCCAGTTTCAGTGGGAGCACAGACGAGAACCAAGTAACAAGAGGATATACCCAAGGTCTCCAAGTGGGAGATTGTTGGGGTATGTGGAGACCATTGATGATGAAGAGAATTGAAGGAGAATTAATTCTGCATAGTTCAGTCTGGCGGACTGTCGGAGTCGACTCGAGCTACAGTCGAGTCGACTCGGGAACAGTAGAGTCGACTCGAGGTCTGTCGAGTCGACCCGAGAGGAGAAAAGCCGCAAAAACCATGTTTCTATCTGGACTGTCAGAGTCGACTCGAGCTACAGTCGAGATGACTCGAAGCATCATCGAGTCGACTCGAGCCACAGTCGAGTCGACTCGAGATCGTGCCAGTTATACTGGAAGTTGTCCAGACGTGCCAGAGCCGACTCCAACTTCAGTCGAGTCGACTCGAGCTCGCGGGAAATCATACGGATGAGTTTTCTTTTGGTGTTTTGTTGGCGTTTCGACGGCTATGATCATCTGAAGGTCTTGAGACTATATATAGGACTCATGAGAGCCCTAGGGTATGAATGATTGGCCGTATATTTGAGAGAGACTCTTGTTTGTGAGGCTAGGGTTCTAGAGAAGAAGAGGATTGGGATCCTACTTCTTGTGCAAAGGGAATTCTGTGTGAATCTCTTGTAGATCGATCGCTTGTGATCGTTTGGGTGTGTGCTATCTCTGTAATCAGTTCATCCTAATTGAGATTTGGAGCGGTGGAGGACGTAGGCTACTTGTAGCCGAACCTCGTTACATCTTTGTGTTTGCTTTACTATTTTCTTCCTTCTTCTTCCTTTGGTTTGATAATCCGTTTGCGGTGCTCAAGTGTTTTACCCTACTGATACCAGGGATAATCTTTTGCCCTTCGCAGCGGAAGCGAAGTGGTGATCCTTGAGTCCGGTGTCGAGGGAGCGAGAGAGTGCTTATCCGTTCGTTTCTCTCTTTGCTTGTCCGACGTCGGTGGCGGCGCCGGTGTGAGTGGGTTCCGGCGCGGGCGCCGACAACAGCGCTTTGGTCAGAGCCTCGTGCCACAGCGTAGCATGCTCCAGCCGATCAGGGGTGAATGTTGTGTAATCTTGTCTTAGGCGCGCCTGCGCGTTGAAGAGTCCGCGAAGTTATCATGTCTTTGTTTGTCTTCCCGAGGTTGAGGGGGAATTGTGCTTGCTGTCGACACACGTGGGATCCCGGCCTTTGCCGAGGGATGAACGAGGTCGAAGGAGCTCGGGCTTGCTGTTGACCCCGTGATGCTTTCCGAGGTCGAGAAAGTTTGGGACTCTACTGTCGACTCACGGGGCATCCTGACTTTAGTCGAGGAATCGAGCATGAGGTCGAGGGAGCTCGGGCTCGCTGCCGACCTGGTGACACTTCCCGAGGTCGAGGGAGTTTGGGACTCTACTGTCGACTCACGGGGCATCTCGACCTTAGTCGAGGGATCGTGCATAAGGTCGAGGGGTCTAGGAACGCACTGTCGATCTGCGACGCTTTTCAAGGTCGAGAAAGTTTGGGACTCTACTATCGACTCACAGGGCATCCCGAACTTTGTCGAGGGATCGTGCGCAAAGTCGAGGGGTCTGGGAACGCACTGTCGACCTGCGACGCTTTCTGAGGTCGAGAGAGTTTGGGACTCTACTATCGACTCACGAGGCATCCCGACCTTAGTCGAGGGATCGTGCGCAAGGTCGAGGGGTCTGGGAACGCACTGTCGACCTGCGATGCTTTCCGAGGTCGAGGGAGTTTGGGACTCTACTATCGACTCACGGGGCATCCCGACCTTAGTCGAGGGATCATGCGCAAGGTCGAGGGGTCTGGGAACGCACTGTCGACCTGCGATGCTTTCCGAGGTCGAGGGAGTTTGGGACTCTACTATCGACTCACGGGGCATCCCGACCTTAGTTGAGGGATCGTGCGCAAGGTCGAGGGGTCTGGGAACACACTGTCGACCTGCGACGCTTTCCGAGGTCGAGGGAGTTTGGGAATCTACTATCGAGTTACGGAGCATCCCGAACTTTGTCGAGGTGTTTGAGGGAGATCGAGATCGAGCTCGATATCAGCGCAGCGAGGTGCTTCAGGCTTAACTGGAGCGTCTGAACTTGGTCAGGCATCCGAGCTTGGTCGGGCATCCGAGCTTGGTCGGGCATCCGAACTTGGTCGGAATTTTCTGGGATTCACGAGCGTCCCAACATCAGGAGTATCAAATAATTAATGGAGAACCGTAAGCAAATCATCATAAGTGGAGTGAGAGTGGTATTCCTATTTGTCGATGACCTCTGGAGGGTTAATTGGTAGTACATCCGAAGGTTCTCGGAGTTCCAGCTTCGAGGGATAAAAGTTTTCTCAAGAGACTCCAATTTGTAAGCTCCGGGCCGCTGGACTCGCGCGACTCGGTAAGGTCCTTCCCAGTTCGGGGCTAGTTTTCCCTGCTCAGTGGGCTGAGAAGCCTCAGCCCTCCTGAGGACGAGATCTCCTACTTTGAAGAGCTTGGCTTTTACTCTGGAGTTGTAGTACTGTGCCGTTTTCTGTTGATACCTCGCCATCCGAACTCGGGCCGCCTCCCTGGTTTCCTCAACGAGGTCCAGGTTTCCTCTAAGTTGGGAGGAGTTGGAGGCCGCGTTGTAGTGTTCCACTCTTGGTGAGGGAAGCCCGACTTCCAGAGGAATAACAGCTTCCGTTCCGTATGCCAGGTTGAAAGGAGTCTCGCCAGTGGGGAGCCGAAATGTTGTTCTATAGGCCCAAAGGACATTGTAGAGGTCTTCAACCCATTGCCCCTTGGATCGGTCAAGCCTGGCTTTGAGTCCTTGAAGGATGGTGCAATTCGTCACCTCGGTTTCTCCATTTATTTGTGGATGAGCGACTGAGGTGAAGTGGTGATCGATGCCGAGCTCGGAGCAGAATTCTCTGAAACGGATGTTGTCAAACTGATGACCGTTATCAGATATAAGGATGCAGGGGAGTCCAAATCTACAGATGATTGACTTCCAGATAAAGTTCCGCATTTTTTGCTCGGTGATCCGGGCCACCGGTTCGGCTTCGACCCACTTGGTGAAGTAGTCGATGGAGACGACCAGAAATTTTCTCTGCCCAGTTGCTAAGGAAAATGGTCCCAGGATGTCGATTCCCCACTGGGCGAATGGCCAAGGGGCATTGATCGAGTTCAGCGGGGCTGAAGGTCAGCGCTGGATATTGGCATTCCACTGGCATCGGTCGTACCTTCGGACAAAGTCGGTTGCGTCCTTTTGGAGTGTGGGCCAAAAGTATCCTTGGCACAAGATTTTATGAGCCAGTGCTCGGCCTCCCAAATGGTTCCCGCATATTCCTTCATGAACTTCTCGCATAGCATAGTCCGCTTCTGATGGGCGGAGGCATCTGAGGAGAGGAGAGGTGAAGGATTTTTGATAGAGCTTGCCTTCATACAATATAAATCGGGAGGCTAGACGCCTGATTCGGCGAGCTTCAAGCTCATTATTGGGGAGGACTTCACTTTGTAAATAATTGACGAGCTCGTCCATCCAACTCGGCTCGGTGTCTATGCACATAGCCGGCTCAGGCTCTTCTGTTCTGGGTGTTTGGAGATATTCAAGTACCGTCGCCTTAGGGAGCTCGCTCATGCGGGAGGTCGCCAACTTCGACAGCTGATCAGCCCTGAGGTTCTCCATTCTAGGGATATGGTGAATGTTGAAGGAGCTCATGGTAGAGGTGAGGTCTCGCACTTTTTGGAGATATTTCTGCATTGACGGCTCCTTTGCTTCAAAATCTCCCAGAACCTGGCTCACGACCAGTTGTGGGTCACTGAAGACCTTCAGGTCTTCCGCCTTCAACTCCTTTGCCAACTTGAGCCCGGCGATAAGCGCCTCGTATTCTGCTTCATTGTTCGAGGTTGGAAACTCGAGGCGCAGGGCCTGCTCAGCCACTACTCCATCCGGGCTGGTGAGGATGAGGCCTGCTCCGCTACCCCCCGAGGTTGAAGAGCCATCCACATATAGGACCCATGGCTGCCCCGGGGTTTCTTTTGTTGGCATGAGTGGGTGCTCGGGGTCGTCCGGCAAAGTGCACTCCACGATGAAATCGGCGAGCGCCTGGGCCTTGATTGCCGATCTTGGATGGTATTCGAGGTCGAACTCTCCGAGCTCGACTACCCACTTGGCAATCCTCCCGGCACGATCCGACCGCTACAGAATCTGCTTCATCGATTAGTCGGTCAGTATGGCCACAGTGTGGGCCTAGAAATAGGGTCGGAGCCTCCGAGCTGAGATGATCAGGGCGAAAGTTGTTTTCTCCAATTTGGAGTATCTTGTCTTAGCATCCCTCAGGATCCGGCTGGTGTAGTACACCGGTCTTTGGAGCTTGTTCTCCTCCGTACCAGGACTGAACTCGCTGCAACTGGGGAGATGGCTCGGTACAAATAGAGGAGCTCGCCCTGCTCGGGTTTAGTGAGTAGTGGCGGAGAGGCGAGAAGGCGCCTAGGCTCTTCAAAGGCTTGTTGGCACTCTTCTGACCACAAGAAGTCCTTCGGTCGCTTGAGGATTTTGAAAAATGGGAGGCACCGTTCGGCCAACCTGGAGACAAATCTCCCCAGAGCCGTGATCTGCCCAGTGAGCCGCTGTACCTCCTTGACTGTCTTTGGCGGCACCATCTCCTGCAGCGCCCGGATTTTCTCGGGGTTAGCTTCGACTCCATGCTGGGTTACTATGAAGCCCAGAAATTTGCCCGAGGTGACTCCGAACGCACACTTCGCCGGATTAAGCTTCATTTGGTACTTTCTGAGCTTGGAGAACGTTTCATTGAGGTCAACCACATGGTGCTCTTCTGTTCGGCTTTTCACCAGCATGTCATCCACATAGACCTCCATGTTTTGGCCTATCTGGTTTTTGAAGATTTGGTTAACCAGTCTTTGGTATGTGGCTCCTGCATTCTTCAACTCGAACGGCATCACTTTGTAACAGTAAGTGCCCTTGTCGGTGATGAAAGCCGTCTTCTCCTCATCCTCTGGTGCCATTCGGATTTGATTGTATCCTGAGAAGGCGTCCATGAAGGTTAGCAGCTGGTGTCCCGAAGTGGAGTCGACGAGCTGGTCGATGCTGGGGAGGAAAAAACTATCCTTCGGGCAAGCCTTGTTCAGGTCGGTGTAGTCCACGCACATACGCCATTTCCCATTGGCTTTTTTCACGAGGACTATATTGGCGAGCCAGTCCGGATAGAAGACCTCCCGGATGAAGCCGGCCTCGAGGAGTTTGTCCACCTCCTCTGCCGCTGCTCGTTGTCGTTCCGGGGTGGAGCCCCATTTTTTCTGCCGCACGGGTCTGCAGGTTGGCTTCACTTGGAGCCGGTGGACCATGACCTCAGGGTCGATTCCTGGCATGTCGGCGGGCGACCAGACGAAGATGTCCATGTTGGTCCGAATGAACTTGATCAGGCAGTCCCTCTCGAGGGAACTCAAGCCGGAGCCGACCTGTACGGTTAGCTCTGGGGAATTTTCTTGTAAAGGAACCTGAGTAAGAAGCTCACCAGGTTCCACCCGTTTCTTCCAAGGGTTATCCCGCACCTCCAAGGTTTCAATGGGCAGCGCCTGATTTGATGTTTGGGTTGGCGCCTCGGCAGTTTGCTCACCATGGCTTGGTGCTTCAGCTTTAGCCGGTTGCTTTGCTTTGTGGGTGGCCATATAGCACCGCTTAGCTATCAACTGGTCTCCACGAACTTCGCCTACCCCTTGGTCGGTGGGGAACCGTACGAGCAAGTGGTAAGTCGAGACCACGGCTCGGAGAGCGTTTAGCCCTGGTCGTCCGAGAATAGCGTTGCAGGCCGAAGGCAGGCGGACCACAAGGAAATCCGTCCTCACAGTGCTCTCTCGGGGAGCGAGGCCAACCGTGACAAGAAGGCCGACCTCACCCTCAACCGGGACGGAGTCCCCGGCGAATCCGATCAGCGGAGCGTTCATTCTCTGAAGCTGGCTTTCCGCCATTTCCATTTTTTGATAGGCATCGTAGTACAAAACATTCGCCGAGCTTCCATTATCAACTAGGACGCATTTTACATCAAACTTATTTACAATCATAGAGATGACCACCGCGTCGTCGTGGGGAGTTTCAACTCCTTTTAGGTCCTCGTCCGAGAACGAGATGGCTTCAGAAATGCACAGGCACTTCGGAGGATCCCATTCCTCGGCTGGCCCTCGGACTGAGGTTCCTCCGATGGTGTTGATGGTGCCTGCGATGGGTCTATTGGCATTTGGATCTTCGGGCTGCTCGGCATTTTCTGCTGGCCTCCTTTCCTTACGCCAGTTTCGTACAAACCAGTTCAGTACTCCGCGACGGATGAGTGCCTCGATCTCATCCCGGAGCTGGAAGCAATCCTCCGTATTATGGTCGTGGTCTCGGTGGAAGTGGCAATACTTCCTAGGATTACGGTAAGCTCCGGAATCCCTTATCGGGGGTGGAGGCTGGAAATAATCTCGGCCCTCGATCTCCATTAGGATCTCTATCTGGGGAGCATTGAGGGGAGTGTAATTCTCATACCTCCCCGGTGGAACCCGTGGCCGTGTTGGAGATCTTGATCGGGGCGGGAACCTTGGTCTGCGCTGTCCCTGCTGTCGAGGTGGACTCCTTAGCCATGGCAAAATTTTGTTTCGGCGGGGAGACGGGCTTCGCTGACGGCCACGCTCCTCGCGGCGTTTCTTCTGCTTCTTTGAAGCCTGCTCGATCGCACCCCGCCTGGAGGCGATGGCCTCCTCGGCCTTTGCGTACTTCCGAGCTCGGGCCAGCATTTCGGTGAAGTCAGTAGAGAAGCTCTTCTCGATGGAGAAGAGGAATCTGTAGGAGCGAGCCCCAGTCTTCAGCGCCGACATGGCTATAGACTGGTCGAGCTCGCGAACCTCCCAGGTCGCAGCGGTGAAGCGGTCGAGGTACTCCCTGAGAGATTCCCCCTCCCGCTGCTTGACATCCAGGAGGGAGTTTGACGTTCGCCGCTGGCGCCGGCTGGCAGCAAAGTTGGTGGCGAACTGCCTGCCAAGCTGCTCAAAAGAGGAGACCGTGCTCGGCTTTAGCCCAGAAAACCAAAGCCGAGCCGTTCCTCTAAGAGTTGCTGGAAGGCCTTGCAGAACACAACCTCTGAAGACCCTTACAATGCCATAAGGGCTTGGTAGCTCTCCAAATGATTGAGGGGGTCGGTAGTCCCATTGTAGGGCTCCACTTTGGGCATTTTGAATCTGGGTGGAACCGGCTCATCCTCGATCTGGCGGAAAAAGGGGGACTTCGTGGTAAATTCAAAGTCACCCTCGCACCTCGCCTTCTTGCTATGGAGCGCCTCAATCTGGCGCTCAAGGTTCTCGACCTTTCTATCGAGTTCCCCAACCTGGGGGATTGCCACAGTAGTCTGCTCTGGCTCACGGCGGTCCGGGGCCGACTCAGCCTCCGAAAACTGTAGCCTCCTGTCTATGCTCCTCCCCGGCAATTCTCTCCGGGAAGACACTCGTTCTTCATTGTTAGCCCTGGAGGAGCCATGAAGATTTTGGCCCTGGAGGATCGGGCCATTCGGAGGAAGCACCGGCTGGACCTGGGCCTGTGGAGGTAGCGTTGGTGGGGCTTCCTCACGCCGCAGGCCTTGGACGGCGGTGGCCAAAGCCTGGACTTGCTGCACCAGGATGTTGAACTGTTCCGGCTAGACTTTGGGAGTTGGATCAGCCAGAGATGGCGAGTTCCGGACAGAATGTCCAGGACTTTGTGGGAGACGCCGGGAAGCATTGGAGGCTCCTTTACTTCTCAACTTCATGGCCACGACTCGGTCCCTTCCTCTAGCGCCAACTGTTGCTGGAAATTGGACCTGAGGGCGGCCGTCGGCTGAGAAGGAGGAGCTCCGGTGTTGGAACGGCAGGAGAGGGCGGTCTGTCGGCGGGCGGCGTTCTCTGGAAGACCTGCAACAAGCCGGTGGCCGGGGTTTCCGGCGCCGGCCCTCCGATGCTTAAGTCAGAGGGGGCTAATTTGTAAGAGGAGAGGGGAGATGTTTTTCTGGGTTTCAGAGTCCAACCCCCTCTAAGGTGGAGGGGTTCCCCTTTTATAGAGGGGTATTGTATTACATGTGAAGTGACAGGGCAAATGATTCTTTTTTGGTTATAATTGAACACGATCGTGTGCATTAATATAGTGTCGTGGGAGATCGAACCGGAGTCAGTGAGTCGTCGTGGCTGATCAGACGTGGCGGAGTGGCCTGCCGTGGAGGGCTTGAGATCCGTAGATAACAAGCGCATTGATTGTTTGAGTGAACCGGAGATCAGCAGAGGCCATACGCTTTAATGGTTGAGTGAACCGGAGATCAGAAGAGGCCATACGCTTTAATGGTTGAGTGAACCGGAGATCAGCAGAGGCCATGCGCATTAATTGTTGACGGCAAAGCATGGTATGGTCTCCGGTTGAGCTACGGAAGGGCGTGACGTTAGTAGGTGAGCGGTGAGGTTGGGCTTTTGAAGCTAGGCTCCCGAAGGAGATTAGACTGAGGTCGAATATTATGACGGGGCGTCGAGCTGAGCTAGTCGCCTTTAGGTCGACTAGCATTTGGTCGCCTTTAGGTCGAATATTATGAAGTCTAGCATTTGGTCGGGCGCCGAGCTGAGCTAGTCGCCTTTAGGTCGAGCGCCCGCAGGTCGTTCTGGGATAACTTAGTTTTTCCCCTAACAGCTACTATGTTGTTAAATGTGATTTTCTTCAATCAAGTTGCTTCCCCAAAGGGCTTGTACCAAAGGATCCTGTCGATGGGCAAACTACTGGATTTCCAAAGCTACCCAAACTCCAATTGCTTGCCGAATCTCTTTCGTTTATATTTCACTAGTATTGTTTCTTCTCTATAAAAAAAAGAGAAAATGCCTTCTGTTGTAGACTAGTTGGTTAGGATACTCGGCTCTCACCCGAGAGACCCGGGTTCGAGTCCCGGCAACGGAAATTTTTAAACCACATTCTTTTGACCTTTTTTAAGGCCATCCACCTGTCGTAAGCCCAGTCACAGATCTGGCACCAATAAAAATAAAAGCCGACGTCGACTTTTTATGTCCGTCCGCGTTTCGTAAGCCCAGTCACAGATCTGGTACCAATAAAAATAAAATAAAAGTCTACGTTGACTTGCAACGCTTTCCAGCAACGTGACATCGTTCATTTATAATCGCGTTACATTAGAAAAGGGATTGGAGAGCCACTATAAAATATGGATTAATACCATGATTGTCTCATGAGAATTAATCAGAAAGTGGTTTGCCACCGAAAATTTAATGTTTGTCCGTTCATTCTGACGTCCATTTTTATACGAGTCCTGAGATTGTACAAACTTATGCACATGGTTATATTTATTTTTTTATACAGTTATAATTATAGGCAAATGATAACCATCGCCGCGGGGGCGATGGTTAAGAAATATTAATTGCTTCCAAAAGACAACTTATTCCATGAGTAGGTTGTCGCAAGTGATTTATGGCTCTTAAAAATATTGACTTGGATTTTGGGCACGAAGAAGCAATGTTGTAGTTCGGAAACTCCCCTCCTCCCCCTCGGCCCCTCCCCAATGCGGACTTGGTTTTATTTTTCAAACTCAAGGTTGATCATTTTGAGTAGTTTATAAAGATGTTAAATTTTACTAGTCCATGTTTGGATTTTAATTGATTCTACTTTTTGATTGAAATTTTAAAGTGGAAAAGTTATTAATACAGTATTTGTTGGCTATAATGGTGTATCTCCATTTGTTAATTGGAAATTACTAAAATAGCATCTGTCACCATGGGCAGAGTAGGCACAAAAGCAGTCATGGTGGTATGTACTGAACCTTGCCATTTCATTTTTATTCTCTCTTAATGGGCAGAGTAGAAAATGGAAAAAAGATGGGAGTATTTCTTTATTTTCTCTTAATAACTAGTTACTTTTATGATTATTATTTTTATTTTCTCTCGTTAAGGAATATAATATTGGAAGGGTATATTACATTAAATGAAGATTCCACTTTATTTCTTGGAAAAAATATAGTGAAGATAGTTAGAGTCTAATTAATATTCCTTAACCATCGCCCTAGGGGTGATGATTAAGAAATATTAATTGCTTCAAAAAGACAACTTGTTCCATGAATATTAATTGCTTCCAAAAGGCAGCTTGTTCCAAGAATATTAATTGCAAAAATATAGTAAAGGTAGTTAGAGTCTAATTAATATTTCTTAACTATCGCCCGGGGGCGTTGGTTAGCGGGATCCTTTTAAAATCTAGCTCGCACCGGAATTTCCGCATCTCTTGCAGAGAACTCCTGGATCCGCGCCTCTTGTGGTTTTTAGCACTTCTCTTTTAACCGAGTTCTTAGTGTTATCAAATGTGCATGCTATGCCAAATAAACTATAAAATGAAAAAAAAATCTAATATGCAGCTAATAATAACTTTGGACTGGACGTTTCGAGATCATAAACTTATGTCAATAAATATCTTACTTTATATAAGTTTTACACCTTGTGGAGTGATTGATCATAACCCTATTTGATTTTGATGAGATCAAAGCATTTGAGTATATATTTTGTTTACTAATGAATTCAATCGAGTGTTTCAGTGAAAATCTTGTCTAAGTGTTTCTAGATTTGGTTCAAGATATTTTGGATAAGTTAAGAAGTCAGTTTGAACCAAAGTCTGAGACTCGAGTCGACTCCGGGATATTACGAGTCGACTCCAAGCGTATCAGAAGCACTGGCACAGGCTCGAGTCGACTCTGGTACACTACGAGTCGACTCCGACTGAGAACAGACAGATGAACAGAAAGACACAATTCAAAACCTGTCAGCGAGTCGACTCCTGAAGTGCGCGAGTCGACTCCGATGCTTACCGAGTCGACTCCAGAGTAGTATGAGTCGACTCCAAGGAGTTACAGACAGAAAAGTCAGAGAGCATTTTTCGACTCTGAGAGCCGAGTCGACTCCTGAGGAATGCGAGTCGACTCCGATGGCTGGTAGGTCGACTCCAAAGAAAACAAGAGTCGACTCTCAGTGGTATTCAAGGCAAAAGTCAGAGAGCAGTTTTCGGACACTGAGATTCGAGTCGACTCCCGCAATGCCCGAGTCGACTCCGATACAGCGAGACCCCAAAAAGACAGAAGACAGAATTGTTGTCTCTGAGACGCGAGTCGACTCCAAGACAGCACGAGTCGACTCCAAGGCAGCGCTACACCAAAAAGGCAGAAGGCTGTGTTTCGGAAACTGAGAGCCGAGTCGACTCCGGAACGGTTCGAGTCGACTCCAAGACTGGATGAGCCAAAAGACAGAAGATCGGGAGTTCGGGCTCTGAGCACCGAGTCGATTCCCAGAATTCACGAGTCGACTCGAGTGGACCAAGGTGAAAAATAGCTCTACGGATTTCATGGGATGAGCCGACTCCGAAAATGCCAAGTCAGCTCCAGATGTTGGCGAGTCGACTCCGGGTTAAGTCGAGTCGACTCCCAGTCGAGGAGGTCACTTTAATTCAAATCCAGAACAGTTGCCGAGCCGACTCTAGAAAAGCATGAGTCGACTTCCGCTACAGCCGAGTCAACTCTAGTTCGCACGAGTCGACTCCGACCCCAACGGACATATTGTCAGGATGTGCAGAGTGTGCAGAACGGGCACAAAAATGTGTCTAACGGCTAGTTTCCGTGGGGAATGGCTTAAATAGCCACAGAGGATTGTAGCAAAGCAGAGAAGCACCATTCCACTCAAAGAAATCAAGCATCCTTTCTCTGCAAACTGGTTCTCAACGGAAAAGAAGGAAGAGCGCCATTAACTCCATCCAACTACCTCTTCCCAGCATTTAAAGAAGTCTCCTCCTGCCTTCAAGTCGACCAGATGTTCAAGAGGAGACCCAAAGTTCAAGAAGCCCTACTCTACTCCAACTCAAACGTGTTTGAGGGCTCTTAACTTCTCTCTAGTTTATATTGTTGTATATCTGCTTTTCAGAAGCTCTGTTTTTCTGTTTGTCTTTGTTCTTTGCATCTTGTCTTTGCTTGAATCAATCAGGGGATTGAATCAAGGGTGTAGAGGTTGGTTGGTGATCCGAGGGTAAAACCGTGTAAGGGTTCGATTGTGATCCCGGAAAAACAATCGGGGTGGTTCTAGTCGGTGAGCCTGGGAAAACCGACCGAGTTCGTTGTGAGCTCGTAAAACAACAAGTTGGGTTGTGAGCTTGTAAAACAACCGGCTGTAATCCAAGGAGTTATAGTGAATTCTCAAGTGAGACTTGGGGAGTGGACGTAGGAGCAAGGGTTAGCTCCGAACCACTATAAAAACATTGTGTTTGTGATTGCTTGTGTCTCTCTCTATTACTCTCATTTCACTCACAGCACATAGCAACTAATTAATCATCTTGCAAAAGTATTAATTAGTCATCCACAAACGTTTTAATTGCAAAATTATTTTAAAACCCAATTCACCCCCCCTCTTGGGTTGTCTATCTGGGCAACACACCTTTAATGTACATTGTCCTCCCCGTCTTCAATTGCAGCTTGCAATTGAAGTTGATTTCCCTCGCAATAATTTCTTTGTTGGTTTTCCGTAAACACAATTAATTATTGTTTTCTCGAGGGGTATATCAATAGTTGATGAAACTTGAAAGATTAGAATATAATTATAACTGCATAAAAAAATAAATATAACCATGTGCATAAGTTTGTACAATCTCAGGACTCGTATAAAAATGGACGTCAGAATGAACGGACAAACATAAAATTTTCGGTGGCAACCACTTTCTGATTAATTCTCATTAGAAAATCATGGTATTAATCCATATTTTATAGTGGATCTCCAATCCCTTTCATAATGTAATTCGATTATAATTGAACGATGTCACGTTGCTGGAAAGAGTTGCAAGTCAACGTAGACTTTTATTTTATTTTTATTGGTACCAGATCTGTGACTGGGCTTACGAAACGCGGACGGACTTAAAAAGTCGACGTAGGCTTTTTATTTTTATTGGTGCCAGATCTGTGACTGGGCTTACGACAGGTGGATGGCCTTACAAAAGGTCAAAAGAATGTGGTTTAAAAATTTCCGTTGCCGGGACTCGAACCCGGGTCTCTCGGGTGAGAGCCGCGTATCCTAACCAACTAGACTACAGCGGAATCTTTTTTTGTGGAGACGACACAAGCTAGTGAAATCTAAACGAAAGAGATTGCTTTGGAAATCCATCGATAGGATCCTTTGGTACAAGCCGCCTTCTTTTTCTTTTCTTTTTTTTTTTTTTTTTTTTTTTTTTTTTTTTTTTTTTGGGTAAAAACCGGCTACTCATTCATATAGATCCAACATGGCTACTCATTCATATAGATCCAACATGAGTACAACCCGCCACGTCCGTAGAAATAAAAGACAACAAAAGAGAGGGAGCGTCTATAGCAGACGTCCACAAGACTATGAGATGTGGACCATTATACTAAATGGACCATACATTCCATCCATTTATGTAGAGGGTGTCACTGTACCCAAACTTGAAAGGGATTGGGACGACAATGACTTTAGGAAGGCACAACTCAATGCCAAAGCAATGAATGTGCTCTACTGTGCATTAGATAGAAATGAATTCAATAGAGTCTCTACTTGCAATTCTGCAAAAGAGATTTGGGATAGACTTGAAGTGACCCATGAGGGAACAAATCAAGTCAAAGAATCCAAAATTAATATATTAGTTCATAAGTATGAACTGTTTAAGATGGATTCTAATGAATCAATCACTTGCATGTTCACAAGATTTACTGACATTGTAAATGGCCTAAAAAGCCTTGGCAAAAATTATACTAACAGTGATCTTGTCAGGAAGATTCTTCGCTGTCTACCAAGGTCATTGGAAGCCAAGGTGACGGCAATCCAAGAAGCCAAGGACTTGAACAAGCTTCCACTTGAAGAGCTTCTTGGATCCCTAATGACGCACGAGCTAACAATGAAGCAACACAGCGAAGAAGAGTCCTCCCATAAGAAAAAGGTAATAGCTCTTAAATCTACATCATCTAACAAAGACTTGTCTTGTAGTAGCAGCAGTGAAGAAGAGGATCATGAGGGAGATGATGATGAGGCTCTTCTCGTGCGCAAGTTCAGAAAATTCATCAACCAAAAGAAGTCCTTTCATCAAAGGAGAGGCCCCTCAAATTCCTATCGCAAGGATAAAGGTAAGGAAAGGGAAAATGAGGGGATTGGATGTTATGAGTGCAAGAAGCCGGGACACATCAGAGCTGAGTGTTCTTTACTGAAGAAGGGGAGCAAGTACAAGAAGAAGAAAGCCCTTGTCACCACCCTATCGGACTCCGACGCATCATCATCATCATCGGATGAGGAACAAGAAGAAAAGGCCAATTTCTGCTTCATGGCCAATGAAAATGAGGTAACATCCAAAACGCATCTAGATTTTACCTTTGATGAACTGTATGATGCATTTAATAAATTAATGATTGAATATAAGGCCATAAATCTTAAGAATAAAGAGCTAAAGCTAGCTAATCAATCATACCTACATAAATACGATAAATTAGTTAAGGATAAGGACTTTATCACCAAAGAAAATTTAGAACTTAAGACAAGCAACCAACTCTTAATTCAAAAAACTAATACCTTGAGTAAAGATAATGAAAAACTAACTAAGAAAATTTCAGAACTTAAAAACAATAAACAAATCTTAAACGAGAATCTTACAAAAGACTTGAACATTCTAAAAATGGAAAAACAAACACTAACTAAAGAACTTGAAAAATACAAACCTTTGGTTGAAAAATTTACATATAGTTCTGAAAAATTGAATATGATACTTAATAGTCAACGAGCTGTATTCAATAGAGCTGGTTTAGGATATAAACCTAAAAACAAGCAAAAACTTCTTAGTAACTTCTTTGTTAAAGCAGGAGAAAGCAAAACTAAGAAAATAACATGTTTTTGCTGTGGAATATTAGGACATAAAGCAAATGTATGCGATTATAGAAAAGAAAAAACTAAAAGAAAAATTAAAAGGGTATGGGTTCCAACAGGAACCAACATTACTAACCATGAAGGACCCAAGAAAACTTGGGTACCTAAGATTATATGATTTGCTTGTGTAGGAGTGTCTTGCAGCCAAAGTCGACAAAAATTGTTGGTACTTGGATAGTGGCTGCTCAAGACACATGACGGGTGACAAGGATCAATTCTTCACCCTTGAAGCTAAGAAGGGAGGTGCTGTGACTTTTGGAGACAATAACCAAGGTCACATCATTGGTATAGGTAAAGTACAAATTATCCCTTCAACTTTTATTGATAATGTTCGATATGTTGATGGTCTTAAGCATAATCTACTAAGCATTAGTCAACTGTGTGATAAAGGTTATGATGTTATGTTTAAACCATCACTATGCATCATAACAAACCCAAATGACAATAGTTTAGTTTTTAAAGGAATAAGACGTGGAAATGTGTATGTTGTAGACCTTGAGGATCTTGCCAAACATAACCCATGTTTAGTTGTTAATGAAACTAAGGATAATGATGCTAGTTGGTTATGGCACCGTAAGTTAGGTCATGCAAGCATGGACACAATATCTAAACTAGTTAAAAGATATTTCGTGATAGGTTTGCCAAAACTAAAGTTTGAAAAGAATAAAATATGTGAAGCTTGTCAATATGGCAAACAATCTAGGAACTCCTTTAAATCCATAAAATGTGTCTCTACCTCTAGACCTCTAGAACTACTACACATGGATCTATTCGGACCAACTAGAACCACAAGTCTAGGTGGAAATAAATTTGGTCTAGTTATTGTAGATGATTATTCTAGATACACTTGGGTTATGTTCTTAGCTCATAAAGATCAAGCATTTTCAGTTTTTAAGAAATTTCATAAGGAAGTAACAAATGCTAGAGATACTTCAGTTATAGCTATTAGAAGTGACCATGGTACCGAATTTGAAAATCATTTATTTGATGAGTTTTGTAGTAAAAAGGGGATAACTCATAATTTTTCTGCACCTAGGACACCACAACAAAATGGAGTTGTGGAAAGGAAAAATAGAACTCTAGAGGAAATGGCTAGAACCATGTTATGTAAAAGTAATCTCCCTAAGTACTTTTGGGGAGAAGCTATAAATACCTCATGTCATATATTAAATAGAGTTTTATTAAGACCCATTATAAAGAAAACACCTTATGAACTTTGGAAAAACAGAAAACCAAAAGTGAACTATTTTCATATCTTTGGATGTAGGTGTTTTGTTCATAATAATGGGAAAGATAATCTAGGAAAATTTGACTCTAAATCTGATGAGGGTATATTCTTGGGGTACTCTACAACTAGTAAAGCCTATAGAGTCTTTAATAAAAGAACCCTAGTTATAGAAGAATCCATACATGTTGTTTTTGATGATTCTAGTGATATCTCTGCTAGTAAGAGAGTTAATCTTGATGATGATGCTGAAATTCTTGAAGAAAAGATAGATGAGATGACATTACAAGATGATAATCAAAAATTAATTGGAGGTGCATCATCAAGTCAAGAGGCTATTGTGGATCATGGGCTGACTAAGGCTTGGAGGTTTGCTCACGAGCATCCTAAGGAATTAATTCTAGATGATCCATCTCAACCTGTTAGGACTAGAGCATCCCTTAGGAACTTAAATAATCATCTAGCCTTTGTCTCACATTTTGAGCCCAAACACATAGAAGAAGCTGAAAAAGATGTAAATTGGATAAATGCAATGCAAGAAGAATTAAACCAATTTACTAGAAACAAGGTATGGAATCTAGTTGAACGACCTTCTGAATACTCAATTATAGGTACCAAATGGATTTATAAAAATAAACTTGATGAAAATGGAATTGTAATAAGGAATAAGGCTAGACTAGTAGCAAAGGGTTATAATCAAGAAGAAGGTATAGATTTTGATGAAACTTTTGCTCCTGTAGCTAGACTTGAGGCAATTAGACTTTTACTAGCATTTGCATGCTCTAAGGACTTCAAATTATTTCAAATGGATGTAAAAAGTGCATTTTTAAATGGGTATATAAATGAGGAGGTTTATGTAGAACAACCTCCTGGTTTTGAAAATCATCAATACCCTAATCATGTATATAAATTGAACAAAGCACTTTATGGTTTGAAACAAGCACCTAGAGCATGGTATGAAAGACTTAGCAAATTTCTACTAGATCATGAATTCTCTAGGAGAAATGTAGATACAACACTATTTTTGAAGAAGGAAAACAAAGATATGTTATTAGTGCAGATTTACGTTGATGATATTATTTTCGGTGCTACTAACAATCACCTCTGCGAAGAATTTGCTGACTTGATGCAGAGTGAGTTTGAGATGAGCATGATGGGAGAGCTGAATTACTTCCTCGGGCTTCAAATCAAACAGTCTGAAGAAGGCATCTTCATCAATCAAGCCAAATACATCAAGGAGATGCTTAAGAAGTTTGATATGGAGGGAAACAAGCCAATCAGCACACCCATGAGCTCATCATGCAAATTAGATCAAGATGAATCAGGTAAATCTGTAGATCAAAAGTTATATAGAGGTATGATAGGATCTTTATTGTATCTCACTGCAAGTAGACCTGATATCATGTTTAGTGTATGCATGTGTGCTAGATATCAGTCTAATCCTAAGGAATCTCATCTAATTGCAGTTAAGAGAATCTTTAAATACCTAATAGGAACTAAGAATATAGGTTTATGGTATTCTAAAGAATCTAGCCTGAACTTAATAGGATACACAGATTCAGACTTTGCTGGTTGTAAACTTGATAGAAAAAGCACTAGCGGGTCACGTCAACTCTTAGGAGAAAATTTAATCTCTTGGTTTAGCAAGAAACAAAACTCGGTTGCATTATCTACTGCTGAAGCTGAATATGTTGCAGCCGGGAGTTGTTGTGCTCAAATCATGTGGATTAAACAACAACTTGAAGACTATGGCATTAAACAAAATAAAATTTCCATTAATTGTGATAATACAAGTGCCATTAATCTAACTAAAAATCCAATCCAGCATTCAAGAACTAAACATATTGAGATAAGACATCACTTCATAAGAGATCATGTACTGAATGGTGATGTGACACTTCAATTTGTTTGCACTGATGATCAATTAGCTGATATTTTTACAAAACCCTTAAGTGAAGAGAGATTTAGTGTGCTTAGGAGGGGATTAGGAGTGATTGATCCATCCTAGTGGTATTTTCCACTAGTTCATTGATTTTGATGATTAGATTGTGGTTAATATAGAGTTTCTTTTCAATGATCATCAAATCAGATCATAACTTAGTGTTTTTTCCCTCATTCGGCACGAACATAGCATGATTTTTAGGTGCGTGCCAGACGTCGAGACGACTCGAGTAAGTTTCAGAGTCGGCTCGTAAGGAGGAGTCGACTCGCACATAATCGGGAGTCGACTCGAGATCGATGGCAGCAGAGGGGGAGTCGACTCGCATACAGTCGGGAGTCGACTCGAGGTCAATAGGCGCATAAGGAGAGTCGACTCGCGCATATTTTGGAGTCGACTCGAGGTCGAGTCGACTCGCGACTCAGTGGAGTCGACTCGCAGTCGGGATCCGACTTTTTAACCCTAACTCAAGCGTTTGCTCAACACTTCTATTCACAGCCGCCACTGTTCACAAACCCTAGAGCCGACTCCTAGATCGTCTCCGGCCGTCCCTAAGGATTTTCCCGTCGACCTTCCATCGTCCATTAGCGTTTTACCCCATTCTAGGTCGACCATGCCTCGTAAAACCGTTGTCCCAAGCCGGAAGAGGCCCCAACCCGCAACCAGCACCGAGCGACGTTCTAAGGCTCGGAACGATCCCGCGAGGCCACAACCTCCGGCTCGTTCCCCGCCGAGGGAGGTTCCCTCGCGGCCGTGCGCCGGGAAGGCGGTCTCCACCGGGAGATACGTCGATTTTGACTATCTCTCCCGGAAGGGCTTTACCATAGGAGAGAGACTGCGGGCCCAGGGTTTAGAGTATTTTTGTTCATTAGATCTTCCCACATACCCTGGCCTAGTTAGAGAGTTTTATGGTACTGTCCATAGGGGCAATGGGGGAATAGAGGGAACCGTAGCCGGTGTCCCATTGTTTATTTTCGAGGATTTCATAGCCCAAATCCTCCACCTTCCACAAGTAGGGGTGGCTCCCACACACTCCGAAGATAGGACTGAGGCCCTTACGGCCATTCTAGGATATCCACCTCAGTCCCCCTTAGATGAGGTGTCCGCTAGCTCACTTCCAGTTGAGATGCGGCTCCTCCTGAGCATCCTTTCTCGGTCATTGTTCCCTAAGACTGGCCGATTTGATTTTGTGTCTGAGAGGGACCTAGCCCTCATGTACTATATTCTCCAGGACACTCCTATCAACTTCCCAAAGATGATCTATAGATACTTGTGTGAGCCACTAGATAGACCTAGGCTCACCCTCCCTTATGGGATGATGTTTACTCTTATCTTTAGGGAGTCCGAGATCCCTATTCCTGAGGGGGAACCCTCTCGCGCATTGCGATGGACAGATCGCATGCGTGCGGGAACCCTACACAGGATGGGGTTTCGTAAGGTAGAGGAAAACTGGGTTAGGAAACCATCTACCTCCACACATTCTACCAGACATTCCCCCAGTCCTGACCCAGATTCAGACTACCCTACCTTTCCCTCCACCTCTGCTCCCACCACCTCAGCCGGACCCTCCTCCTCAGCTCCACCTACTCAGCCCATGGAGGTCCGGATCTCTCCTGAGCAGCTCCGGGAGTTGCGGCAGGAGATTGTTAGAGATCTTTGGGATGATCTGCTGAGGGAGCTCCGAGGTCCAGCGACTGCTCCCTCTCCTGCATCCTCTTCTGCATTGGTTCCTTCCCTGTCAGCCGTGACTGAGATGACGGCCCATGTGCGGGAAGAGATCTACAATGTCAGGACCCTGATCCAAGCCCAGTTCTCTAGCATGAGTGATGTCACACGCACCACACGGCAGATGCGCGATAACGTCCGACAGGATATGGGCACCACCAGCCAGGGGGCCGAGCGCTTGGCGAATGTGCTCATCGCCAAGCTGGACACACTGCAGGAGACGCTGACCGAGCTCTCCACGACACACAGCAGGGCCACCTCGGCCATTATCTCCCAGCTTGGGAATGTTGTGGATGGGGTCGGTCTCCTCATGGAGCAGAACAGATTGAGAGGAGGAGCCACATCCTCGAGGAGACCATAGATGTTTTTGTTTTATTTTGACATGTATTTTCTGTTTTACTTATTGTATTCACAAATGTACTTACATATACATCAATACAATGAGTAGACGACTTCTCTTCAATATTGTGCAAACTGATCCCTACTTGCTTGTGTGTTCTATTCCCTTCCTTTTTGATACGATGACAAAAAGGGGAAGAAATATGTAATAGATATGTAAAAGAAATCAATGAAAATCAATAAAAAAAAATTTTAAAACACACAATAATTTGTTCTAAGTGGATTTGATACCTCGAGGCTCATTATCTCTCTGTTGAGGCTCCTAACGGAGTAATCTTCAGAATCTATTCAAGGGATATTCGGAGATTAGTTGAATCCTACTCAAGAACAAATTGACAGATTTTTCCTCTAAAAACCAAAAATTTAAGTTCAAAAACTTCAATGCATTAAAAGAAAATTCAGAAAGTCAAAACAAAGTTGAATGCATATGTTGAGGGGGAGAATCTGAATTCTTAAAAAAAAAACCAAATCATTAAATATATATAAGCCAAACAATTGAGTGCATGACATGAAGGCTTATATAATTCCAAATGAAAGGGGGAGCTTTAACTCCAAAATTTATTGTTTCACACATTTCAAGTTTGGATAAATTAAATAACCAGACACTTGAATTCATTTATAGATTTTATTTCCTTGTTTATTGAGCAATTCACTTTACATATACTCAATGTTTTGTCATCATCAAAAAGGGGAAGATTGTGGAGTGATTGATCATAACCCTATTTGATTTTGATGAGATCAAAGCATTTGAGTATATATTTTGTTTACTAATGAATTCAATCGAGTGTTTCAGTGAAAATCTTGTCTAAGTGTTTCTAGATTTGGTTCAAGATATTTTGGATAAGTTAAGAAGTCAGTTTGAACCAAAGTCTGAGACTCGAGTCGACTCCGGGATATTACGAGTCGACTCCAAGCGTATCAGAAGCACTGGCACAGGCTCGAGTCGACTCTGGTACACTACGAGTCGACTCCGACTGAGAACAGACAGATGAACAGAAAGACACAATTCAAAACCTGTCAGCGAGTCGACTCCTGAAGTGCGCGAGTCGACTCCGATGCTTACCGAGTCGACTCCAAAGTAGTATGAGTCGACTCCAAGGAGTTACAGACAGAAAAGTCAGAGAGCATTTTTCGACTCTGAGAGCCGAGTAGACTCCTGAGGAACGCGAGTCGACTCCGATGGCTGGTAGGTCGACTCCAAAGAAAACAAGAGTCGACTCTCAGTGGTATTCAAGGCAAAAGTCAGAGAGCAGTTTTCGGACACTGAGATTCGAGTCGACTCCCGCAATGCCCGAGTCGACTCCGATACAGCGAGACCCCAAAAAGACAGAAGACAGAATTGTTGTCTCTGAGACGCGAGTCGACTCCAAGACAGCACGAGTCGACTCCAAGGCAGCGCTACACCAAAAAGGCAGAAGGCTGTGTTTCGGAAACTGAGAGCCGAGTCGACTCCGGAACGGTTCGAGTCGACTCCAAGACTGGATGAGCCAAAAGACAGAAGATCGGAAGTTCGGGCTCTGAGCACCGAGTCGACTCCCAGAATTCACGAGTCGACTCGAGTGGACCAAGGTGAAAAATAGCTCTACGGATTTCATGGGATGAGCCGACTCCGAAAATGCCAAGTCAGCTCCAGATGTTGGCGAGTCGACTCCGGGTTAAGTCGAGTCGACTCCCAGTCGAGGAGGTCACTTTAATTCAAATCCAGAACAGTTGCCGAGCCGACTCTGGAAAAGCATGAGTCGACTCCCGCTACAGCCGAGTCGACTCCAGTTCGCACGAGTCGACTCCGACCCCAACGGACACATTGTCAGGATGTGCAGAGTGTGCAGAACGGGCAGAAAAATGTGTCTAACGGCTAGTTTCCGTGGGGAATGGCTTAAATAGCCACAGAGGACTGTAGCAAAGAAGAGAAGCACCATTCCACTCAAAGAAATCAAGCATCCTTTCTCTGCAAACTGGTTCTCAACGGAAAAAAAGGAAGAGCGCCATTAACTCCATCCAACTACCTCTTCCCAGCATTTAAAGAAGTCTCCTCCTGCCTTCAAGTCGACCAGACGTTCAAGAGGAGACCCAAAGTTCAAGAAGCCCTACTCTACTCCAACTCAAACGTGTTTGAGGGCTCTTAACTTCTCTCTAGTTTATATTGCTGTATATCTGCTTTTCAGAAGCTCTGTTTTTCTGTTTGTCTTTGTTCTTTGCATCTTGTCTTTGCTTGAATCAATCAGGAGATTGAATCAAGGGTGTAGAGGTTGGTTGGTGATCCGAGGGTAAAACCAACGTGTAAGGGTTCGATTGTGATCCCGGAAAAACAATCGGGATGGTTCTAGTCGGTGAGCCTGGGAAAACCGACCGAGTTCGTTGTGAGCTCGTAAAACAACAAGTTGGGTTGTGAGCTTGTAAAACAACCGGCTGTAATCCAAGGGGTTATAGTGAATTCCCAAGTGAGACTTGGGAAGTGGACGTAGGAGCAAGGGTTAGCTCCGAACCACTATAAAAACATTGTATTTGTGATTGCTTGTGTCTCTCTCTATTACTCTCATTTCACTCACAGCACATAGCAACTAATTAATCATCTTGCAAAAGTATTAATTAGTCATCCACAAACGTTTTAATTGCAAAATTATTTTAAAACCCAATTCACCCCCCCTCTTGGGTTGTCTATCTGGGCAACACACCTTTAATGTACATTGTCCTCCCCGTCTTCAATTGCAGCTTGCAATTGAAGTTGATTTCCCTCGCAATAATTTCTTTGTTGGTTTTCCATAAACACAATTAATTATTGTTTTCTCGAGGGGTATATCAATAGTTGATGAAACTTGAAAGATTAGAATATAATTATAACCGCATAAAAAAATAAATATAACCATGTGCATAAGTTTGTACAATCTCAGGACTCGTATAAAAATGGACGTCAGAATGAACGGACAAACATAAAATTTTCGGTGGCAACCACTTTCTGATTAATTCTCATTAGAAAATCATGGTATTAATCCATATTTTATAGTGGATCTCCAATCCCTTTCCTAATGTAATTCGATTATAATTGAACGATGTCACGTTGCTGGAAAGAGTTGCAAGTCAACGTAGACTTTTATTTTATTTTTATTGGTACCAGATCTGTGACTGGGCTTACGAAACGCGGACGGACTTAAAAAGTCGACGTAGGCTTTTTATTTTTATTGGTGCCAGATCTGTGACTGGGCTTACGACAGGTGGATGGCCTTACAAAAGGTCAAAAGAATGTGGTTTAAAAATTTCCGTTGCCGGGACTCGAACCCGGGTCTCTCGGGTGAGAGCCGCGTATCCTAACCAACTAGACTACAGCGGAATCTTTTTTTGTGGAGACGACACAAGCTAGTGAAATCTAAACGAAAGAGATTGCTTTGGAAATCCATCGACAGGATCCTTTGGTACAAGCCCTTTTTTTTTTTTTTTTTTTGGGTAAAAACCGGCTACTCATTCATATAGATCCAACATGGCTACTCATTCATATAGATCCAATATGAGTACAACCCGCCACGTCCGTAGAAATAAAAGACAACAAAAGAGAAGGAGCGTCTATAGCAGACGTCTACAAAATATCCCTGGAATGCCGGGCCACAAAAGAGGCGACCCAGTCTGCGGCCCTGTTCGCCTCTCTAAACACATGACCAATCTGGAATCCGACCATCATCTGAGCCATCCTCCGAGTCTCCCGAATAAGGGGCTGACCGTCACCGCACCTGTCCACCCCCCGAATCCAATCGATCACCACCGCAGAGTCTCCCTCAAGGAACACTCGCTCGGCGCCAAGGACCTGCCTGGCATAGGATAAGCCCTCCCAGGCAGCCCGCAGCTCCGCTCCAACAACTGTAATCCCAGGTGTACGACGCCCACCTGCGGCCACCAACCTACTACAGTGATCCCTGATCACAAAACCGACCCCTCCAGTCAAACCATCTAGTGACCTACTGCCGTCGAAGTTTACTTTGAGATAGCCAGGGGGTGGTGGTACCCAAGAGAAAAGAACGAAACGGGGCACTGAAACAGCGTGAGAAGTACCCCAGGTGTCCCTAGCCATCCCAGAAGAAAACTCAGTGGCAGACGCCATAACCTCCCTCGCATGTCGTGCCGCTCTGTCCACCACAAGCCCTTTGGGGAAGCAAGTAGCAACTTGAATGAAGAAAATCACATTTAACAACATAGTAGCAAATATGGCCACCCTTATGTGTCAATACGGAGGAAGAGGAATCTTCAAATATGACCACCCTTATAGAGTATAATCAAGGATCTCTTCCATTCGCCTATCTCTATTTGCCCCTCGCGATGGGAAGCTCCCCAAAGAAAGTTAGCTTAAGGCTCGCATCTTGGAGGGTAAATCTCTCTTTTAGGGGTCTGGACTAACTTTGATAAATGTGGTGCCTTCAGCTCTTCCCTCATACTCGATGTATATTTTCAAAATTCTGAAGTAGGTGGAACACAGGATTGATAAGATTTGGAAGAAGAAAAGATACTGTAAAAGGTTTCCACTACCTAGTAACCTGCGACAATATCTGCAGAGACAGAAGGGTAAGGGGCCTTGGCATTAAGAACACTAAAAATATGAACTCGATATGAAATGTTAATGTAATTTTAAGGTTCACATAACAAACTCATAATATTTTTCTTTGTTAATGTGATCATGTATTAATCGGTATTATTTTTTTTTTGTTAACATGATTTAGAGGTCACTTGTATCAGCGAATAATATTTTCTTTTATTAGCATGATTTTGTTTAGCCTATATAATTATTTTTTGTATGACGTCTGTATACGACTATATATAACCTCCGAAATATATCGAATAGGATGGAATAGAAAAATAAAATTATTATTATTTTTTATTTTTCTCTTCTTTTGCAAATTTAACACGAAATAGGTTCAAAAGTTTCTTCTCGTACATGTGCTACTTGGGGAATCAAATCAAAAGCTCTTGCAACCTAGAAGAATATTTGTAACGAGGGTTAAAAGAAAAAGCATTTTCTTCAATTTGGAAGGATATTAGCAAATACCTTCATGCCTTCTGAAACTGTACGGCCTTTATATTAGAAAATAAAAGAGACATTATATTTCGGCAGGACACATACTATACCTCTAGCCAAGTTATTCGGTGACCTCTGCTCCATGGCAGTCAAATCAATTGTCTGTGTTGCATCCTAATGGAGTTGGAGGACTCTGGGTGGGTAATTATATTACTTGGCCTGCTTTCCCATCCTCAAATGGCGCAATTTCAGAATCGGATTAATCTTCTCCCCCATACAAGACAAACAGGGATCACTGATACTCCCATCTAGAAGCTTAACAGTAATGGGTCCTGTTGGGGGAAAAACCTCAAGTTATGCCACCTCGGAGGCGCTCAACCAGAGAGCGCCAACCAAATAGCACCGACCAGCAAGGCGCTTGATCAAAGGGCGCCGATCAGAAGGCGCCGACTATAGAGGCGCTCGAAGCGCTCGACCAAAGAGCGCCGACTGGAGGCGCTCAACCAAATAAATGCCGACTAGAAAGGCACAACCAAAGAGCGCCGAATAAAGGCGCCCGACTAAAAAGAGCCGACCAGAGAGAGCCGACCAGAGAGCGCCGACCAGGAGCGACCCCGCCACAGGACGCCCCGCTGGGTGACATGCTCGGCTCGGCACCCGTGCCGAGCCCATGCCTTAACCAAATACCCAATCTCCGCCTAACCCTCTAAAGGATCTGACAGCTAAACGCGTAACTCCACGACAATCTGCCACTATCCCTAAGCCATCAAGGCACAAGATCTCCGTAGGTATTCGGCACGACCTATCATTAATCATGAGACCCCCTCAGGCCTCCGATGCACTCAGTCATTAAATGAACACGGCTCAAGATGATCTCCGGATCACGGAACCATCAAAGCGTATGGCTCTCCCTGACCGCCGGTTCACTCAGCAATTAATGCACTTACCATCTACGAACCCCAGGCCCACCACGGCCGGCGGTTCAACCACTCCAACGGGTCCGATCAACCGTGACAACTTCCTGACTCCGGTCTGATCCGGCCTTATTCTCCACTATGCCATTAATGAGCCAAATCGTGCCCAATTATCACAAAAGAGGACAAATTCCCCTGTCACCTCCCAGGTAACATAATATCCTTCTATAAAAGGGAACCTGGGGGGAAGAACAGAGAAAGAGAGACAACACAACACAACACAGACACAAATACACACACAGAAAAAACAAACATTCCTCCTCCTTTACTCTCCCCACATATTAGCCCCCTCTGACTTAAGCATCGGAGGGCCGGCGCCGGAAAGCCCGGCCACCGGCTGTTGCCGGAAATTGGACCCGGGGGCGATCTTCGGTCGGAGAGAGGGAGCAGCAGGTCCTCACAGGGGGGCGGCGATCCGTCGGCGGGCGGCGTTCTCCATCCAGGTGCCTGCAAACGAACCGGTGGCCGGGTTTTCCGGCGCCGGCCCTCCGACGCTCAAGTCAGAAGGGGGGCAGAGTGTATGAGGAGAGGAAGAGGAGCAGTGTTTTATAGAATGCAGAATTTTCCAACCCCCCCTTGAGAAGCCAAGGCTCCCCTTTATAGGCGGGGGTCGGTTTACCTGTGATGTAACAGGGCGAAGCCATAATACGGCCCGGCATGTTGTTCAGGTCGGCGCACGATCGGATGAATCATTGCGCTGATGTCGGCGGTGAGGTCGTCGTACGACCCGAACTAGCACGCTACCAGGCGAATTATTGCATTGGTGTCGGAGGTAAGGCCGAGATCAGAGACTTATCATAGTCGATTGGACTCTGCTGGGCTAACTTGCCGTGGAGAGCTGAGAGTCCGTAGATGACAGGAGCCATGCACATTAATTGTGGAGTAAGCCGGAGATCCGCATTAATTGTGGAGTAAGCCGGAGATCCGCATTAATTGTGGAGTAAGCCGAAGATCCGCATTAATTGTGGAGTAAACCGGAGATCCGCATTAATTGTTGAGTGAATTGGAGGCTTGCAGGGGTCATGCACAATAAATGCCAGGGCAGTGGCAGGACATGGCCCTCGGCCGGACCTCGGATGGGTACGGTCGTAGTAGGTGGTTGGCAATAGCAGACCTCGGGCGTCGGGAGTTTTCCGGGTCGGAGGTTCTGAGGTCGGATGTCTTGAGGTCGGACGTTCCGAGGTCGGACGCCGACTTCGGCTGTCCAAGGTCGGCGATTTGTGCGACTTCTCTAGGGTATTTGTGTCACTGGGGGAAAAAAATCCTATTCCCCCAACACTACCCCCCGACTTCCGAGTTCGAGCGGCTTGCAGGCTCGGACGTGGAAAGTAGAGACTATCATTAAAGTTGGAGGGAATCTCGTCCGCACCCTTACGGTTCTCGGCGCCTTTATGACGGAACTTGCGCCCTTTGGCGCTTCGAGGTTGCTTTATTCAGTGAACTTATGATGGGGCTTGTATCCTTACGTTTTTTGAAGCGGCTGTAACGGGGGTGGCGCCTCTTGGATCTTCGAGATCACTTCGTGCGGTGAACCCATGATGAGGGTCCTCGAGCTCGACGAGGCGGCGCCTCGATCTCGTGGTCGAGGCTCCCCGCTCATCAATGAGTATGCCGTTTCGCGCTTCAAAATGGACACGCGGAATGATCTGAGGTCGGACGTTTCCGGTCTCGTGTTAGTGGATCATAGATCTGGGGAGGTGGAGGCTACATCGGGGCTCCACGTGTCCCAGAGCCTTATTAAATGAGGGGAGCGGGGGTGACGTCCGCTCGTTCTTCAAGGCGATTCGATCCTGCGGACCCATGATGAGGCCCCGAGATCCGATGGGACAGCGTTTCGATTTCGTACCCGATTTATTGATCCGGAGTGAATGCGGTGCCTCGGCCTTCGAGGTCAACACGTGGCGCAATCCGGTCGGGAGATGGGAACCAACCCTGTCGATCTGGGCCGTCATGGGGGTCTATATAAACCCCACGAGTCTGCCCTAAGAGCTCTATTTGGCTGCCTCTCGTTTTTGCCGTCGTCTTCCTTGCTTCATTCCTCAACCAAACCTTGCCGACGGTGCCCGGAGCGATTTCCGGCAACCCTCCGTAGGTTCCCGCCTTGTTTTAGCTAGGGCTTCTTCCCCTCCTTCCTCCCCTATCCCTAATTTCATTTCATTTTTCTGTAAAGATGGGTCTCGGTCCTGAGGAAGTAGGGTCGAACCTATCGGGGGAGGAGTTGGAGTTAATCCGCTTCCGGTTCTTCTTCCAGCCCGAGTTTCGCCTTGAGACTGCGGGGCCGGAAGACAGGGCGACGCGGCCGCCCCCAGGTCGGATCGCGGTCTACCACGAGACGCTCTGGGCTGGCCTGCGGTTTCCTGTTCACGAGTTCGTGAACAGCTTGCTAGTCGAGTACTAGCTCGTCCCGGCACAGTTGGCTCCGAACTCGTGGAGGACCATAATCGGGTTCCTATCCCTGTGTCTTGGGCACGGCATCCCGATCTCTGTAGGCATTTTCCGCTGGTGTTTTCTGTTAAAGAAGAACCCGGCAGACGTAGGGTAGCTATACTTCGCCTTTCGGGGCGGTATGTCACTCTTCCAGGGTGCCCCTTTCTCTATTCACGAGTGGAAGGGGAAGTTTTTCTTCCTTGCGTCCGAGGCGCCATGGGGGTTCAACCCGAGGTGGGGGCACCCTCGGTTGAAGACCCTCAACAGGCTCTCCGAGCCCTCGGGGAGGGAGCTGAGGGTCCTGGACTCTCTACGGGCCCTCGGGAAGGGGTACGACCTGACCGAGCTCCTACGGGAGGACGCCTTGGCGAGCGTGGGTCTGAGCTCGGCGCGCCCCGAGGGTAAGAGTAGTTGCATTACCTCCTTTCCTTGTCTGTTCTTTCTTTTTACTATCATTGGTCTGACACTTAGTAAAATTTTTTGATTTCAGATATTCCCCACATGCCGACTAGCAACACGTCCCTCTTCTCCCGCCTGAAGAGGCGAGAGGCCGAGGCCGGGGGAGCTATGCCCCAGCCTCGGAAGAAGCCAAGATCGGCCGGCGCTTCTTCATCGGCCGAGGTGAGAGGCCCAGAGGCGGGGGCCTCTGCAGCCGACCAGGGTCGGACGTCGGCTGTTGGTGATGCGGGCTCGGCGGCCCCACCTTGTCCTGCCCCCCTTTCCCAGCGGGGGGGCCCCGCCACGATCCATGTACAGCACTCGGGGTCTGAGCCGACCAGAGGCTCCGAGGTAAGAGGCCCCGAAATCTCGAGCTCGAGTGAGCCGAGCTCTTCGAGGGCTTTTCGGAAAGAGTCGGTCGAGCCGGACTCCCCTATCCCCGAGGGGGGCTCGGCCATCCATGATGCCGAGGTCGCACGCGCCGTATTTCGGCGTGCGATGCTTCCAGCGGACCGGGCCGGGTTCCGGAACTTGCCGCTGGAAGAGGTCGTTGACGGTACTTACCGCAACGCTGCCCGGGTAAGTCCTTTTCTTGGTTTCCTTCAAGCTATTAACGAACTTGTGTTTTTCAACTCACGGTCGTTTTGTTTCTTCCTTTGCAGCATATTTACGAGCTTGACACCCTGGTGTTCATCGCCCAAGGGTGTCAAGAGGAGGCTCGGCAACTCAGCCGGCAGTTGGAGCCGGCTAAGAGAAGGATTGCCGAGCTGGAGGCGGCTCTGGCCGAAGCCGAGGCACGGAGGGAGGCTATGATAGTCAACTTTAAAGACCACGCAATAGCACGTATCTGGTAGGATAGTGATTACGGGTATCGATCCACAGGGATTGGGGTACAGTTGTTTTTCTTTTAAAAAAATAAAATATTTAAAAAGGAAGAGTTGGTGAAGAAAATTAAACTAAGAAATTTTAATAAAGCAAAATGCAATTAAAAAGATATCAGTTTGGGAGAACCTAGGGCAAGGAATTCACCACTAATATCGGAACAAGGGTTATTTATATTTTAATTTATTCTTGGATAAACATGCAAATTGGCTACAAGCCTAACAAGCATTTAAATAAAAATTCACAAAAGTAATTTGGGCATAATCCATCTTCGGTTGGCATGAAATGTCTACCCTAATCTAAGGTGGTAGCACATCGCATCTTCCCTAAGCATGGACTATCTTATATTTACTGAGTGATCATGAAGAACAGTTGTACGAACATCATACTTAAAATCACAGAAATTAAATATGATTCAAAAGAAGATATCCATTATAAACAATAAGTTCATACAACTCCAAGAATATAAATAAAATATAAAACCCTTATCCCTGTGTTAGGGCTGCATCCAGCCCTAGAGAGGAGTTCAGCCTTCCATGGAGTTGGAGACGGCAGCAGCAGCACAGCAGCGGGCTCCCATCCCTTTCTTCTCTTTTCTGATTCCTCTCTCCCTTTCTCTCCTCCTTATTTTTGTATTTCTCTGGTACTCGGCCTCTAAGGAGATGATCTCCTGGGATCCGTCTCAACCCCCTTTTATAGCTTCACCAGCGAAGAGATAAGGGTAGAGGAACGGCTGCCGCGTGCGTAGAGGATGAAACCGACGCTGCTTCCACGCGGAGGAGATGCGGACGAAAGCCTTGGACGCGGGATGAAATGCTTGATTTTCGGAGAAGTTAATCCTCTGTTCTGTTGGGATGCAGGGATTAATCCGGAAGGAGCGTTTGAAGAAGCTGGGAGGTTGAAAACGGACGTGATTGAAGCGGACGGCTGGAATGCGGAGATGCTCGCGCGGAAGCTTGGTCGCCGATGCTGAAATCACGGGATGGTTGGGCTTTGGAGATCAACACGCGGACGGCTGGAGGCTCTGGGATGCGAACGGATGAGCTCGGACGGGAGCTGGGAAATCGCCACGAGATGCGGAAGAGGCTGGCTCGCGGATGCAATATGGCTTCACAAGCGGAGAAGACGGATTGAAGCGGACGGCTGCAGGATGTTGGGAGGTTGGGAGGCGAACGGATCCTGAGTTTTGTTGGCGATGAAGACGGGATGGAACGGGATGAATGCGAACAGGGGATTTGAGCTCATCCGTGGATGAAACGGTTGAAGCTGGGATTTCGGTTGAAGGTTCCGGTTGGATGCGGGAAGGGATAAGGATGATGGGAAGATATGCAGAGGAGAGGATTTGGGAGCGAATGCATGGGATAGAGATGAGTTGATCTTGTGAACGCGTTCTGGTCGTGGAGAAGATCTCGGCTGCTAGCTGGGAGAAGTGGTTTGGTGGAAGAAGTTGGGAGATGGTGATCCGGAAACAGGGGAGATGAACTGCATTCGGCTGAGAAGGAGGTCGGATGAATCGGGAGAAGGAAGATCCTGGGAACAAAGAAGATGCGTACGGTTGCTGGTTTTGGTTCGGATGACACGGAGAGAACGCGGAGAAGATCTGGGAAGTTGGGAGATTATCTCGGACGCGGAGGAGAGAAGACGCTGGAGGAAATGGGTTTGTTTTGAAACAGGGGAAGTAATCTGAGATGATGGAGTTGAGATCGGGAGGTTGGTCACGGTTGGCTGGGAGCGTGAACAGAGAATGGATTGGACCACGGAAAGCTGGAACGGGATGCTGAGATCTGTTCATGAATGGAATTCGGAGGAGGTTAAGATAAGATGACGGAGAAGAACATGGGACGTTGGGATCTCGGGAACGAGATGAGAGCTGGGGGCGCACGGAAGAAAGTGATCCGTGGGACGTTGGGCTGCTCCATGAGATCCGGAAGAAGAGGAAGCTGTTTGACTTCCTTCGGCTGGCAGTTGGGAACCTTCTGCTGGGAAGAAGTTGGAAGATAATCGGGAAGGGGCGTTTGAAGGAGTTGGCTTGGCTGATCCGGGTAATAGGATTAATCCAAAGGTGCTGGGGATTCCGTTCGTGGGATTAATCCAAAGGACGGTGGAGCATTTAGAAGATTGTGGCTCTGTTTTGTTTAAACTGAGAAGTTCGGACGTGTGATCTGAGAGGATGCATCTGGGAATAAGCCGAGAGATGTGATCCGGAGAGGATAAGAATGCTAGGATGGGGCAAACGGCTTTGTTCCGAAGGCTATGGACACGGGTTCAGCTGTAAACGTAACCTGCACACATTAATTTAGACATCATCCCAATTAGTTTGATTTGTCCTGCACACATTAATTTTGACCAGTAAATTACCTTTAATAATTTATTAAAATGCAATGTTGAAGGTAACACATTTTTTAGTTGATTTTATAAAATATATGAATTAAAATAATGATAAGTGCTATAAATAAGATATTAATTTATGCATTATTTAGCACTTATCACACCCCCCAACCTACATTTTGCTAGTCCTCAAGCAAAATAAAAAAAACTAACTCACTTTCGCAGGAATCGCGATTGCATTTACCGTATGCAATAAGGCTTTAAACCCCTAGGTGGCCCTAGTGGACGAGTTTTGTCTCGTGAGGGTTTCCGACTCAGATACCCACAAACTGTGGTCGAAAAAATTTATTTTATTGTTTTATAAAATCTAATTTCAAATGCATAGGTGCTAAAAATTTCAAAAGTACACAAAGTTTTAATCACTAAGTCAGCCCAAATCCTAGGTCAAGATGCAACTTAAGTTGAAGTCATTAAGTTTCCGTTAGAGAGTTGTAAGGCTAATTTATACTCGGGTGCTCGGTGATATCTGGACCATACACAAGCTAAGGCTTTAGATTCTCCAAAATACTGCTACAACTAGTAGCTTCCAAGAATTGATCAGATAAGACCTAATTACTGATTCAAAATCATCCTACCTTGCAGGATTTCGAGAGTTGTGGATGTTTACTTTAATACCTCATGGGCTTTATCTGTAATATTCCAGTTTACTCGAATTTTTACAACGACGGCTTTCACACTATCGTCTTTTTCAAGGTCAATATTATTTTCTCTTTTTCTCTTTTTTTTTATTTTTTTTTATTTTTTATTTTTTTATTATATTTTTTTTTTATTTTATATTTATTATGCACTTTTACTCTTGTAATGATTCCTCCATGTAACGAGCATTCAGTCAACACTCCCACACCAGATGGCATAAGGTATTGGGCATCAAGACTCCCCTACGGACCTATGCTCGGGTTCATCATCACAAGCCCGCTGACCTTTGACAATAGGTAGCCCTTTTCGATGTACCTGACTAAATTCACTCTTTTTTTTTTTTTTTTGATAAAAGTGAATTAGATAAGTATGATTCATCAGGACTCAAGGTTGCTACCAGACTTAACAACATAATGTTGAACCTAACCCTTAGAAGTGTAGGCCATGTGTGTTGTGAAATTCCAAAGTAAAAATTATCTTACAACTCACTAAAAGAACTTTTAATAAAAAGAACTCAAATTGACTTACTCCTGACTAATCATTGGGCTTTTTAGATTTTATATACTTTGTGTGATTATCATTTCAGCACTAAGGCATAGAAATTAGGTTTTTTTTTTTTTTTTTTTTTTTTTTTTTTGAAATTCATTTTTTTTTTAATTCACTTGAAAATGTGAAAATGCGAAGAATTCCTTCAAAAATTCAAATCCTATTACCCCCCAACCTAGATCAGACATTGTCCTCAATGTTTTTTTTTTTTTTTTTGAATTTTTTTTTAATTTTTTTTTAATATTTTATTATTATTATTATTTTTTTTGTTTTACGAAAATATGATGCATATGGAGGATAGAAGCATTGTACCTTAGTTGCATCAGTAATATGAGGGATCCTGAAAAAAAATGCAACAAGAAAATATGCAAAAAAAATCTATAGAAATTGGGTTGCCTCCCAACAAGCGCTAAGTTTAACGTCTTCAGCCAGACGCAGTGCATCCTTTATTCATCCCGATAAATAGGATCCATTAAATCAAGGGATTCAATCAACTGTCCGTCTGCAACACATTCTATATAAGGTTTCAATCTTTGACCATTGACGTTTAGGATACGACCATCACTGAGGTTTTGAATTTCTACTGCCCCATGAGAAAAAACTTTCTTAACTAAGAAGGGGCCATCCCACCTAGAGCGAAGTTTACCAGGAAAGAGACGCAATTTAGAATTGAATAACCAAACCTTTTGATTAGGCTCGAAAGACTTGCGGTTAATGTATTTGTCATGGAAAGCCTTAGTCCTTGCCTTGTATATTTTGGCATTTTCATACGCTTCATTGCGTAACTCTTCAAGCTCATTAAGTTGAAGTTTCCGGTTAGAACCAGCTGCAGCCATATCAAAGTTAAACTTTTTAATGGCCCAAAAAGCTCTATGCTCGAGTTCTACGGGTAAGTGGCAAGCTTTTCCAAAAATCAGTCGATAAGGAGACATGCCAATAGGAGTCTTATAGGCAGTACGATAAGCCCAGAGAGAATCATTTAATCTTTGAGACCAGTCCTTCCTATCAGGGCGTATTGTTTTCTCTAAGATGTGTTTTATCTCCCTATTAGAAACTTCAACTTGTCCGCTTGTTTGGGGATGGTACGGGGTGGCAACTTTGTGGGTGATTGAATATTTGCGAATCAAAGCTTCAAAAGATCGGTTGCAGAAATGTGATCCCCCATCACTAATGATAGCTCGGGGTACGCCAAAGCGACTAAATATGTTTGTTTGTAAGAACTTAACCACAACCTTGTGATCGTTACTCCTAGTGGCAACTGCTTCTACCCACTTTGAAACATAGTCAACCCCGACAAGAATGTACTCAAAACCAAAAGAACGCGGGAAAGGGCCCATGAAGTCAATACCCCATACATCAAAAATTTCTATAATTAAAATGGGATTAAGTGGCATCATATCTCTACGGGTGATTGTACCCATTCGCTGGCATCGCTCACAAGTTTGGCAAAATTTGTGAGCATCCTTAAACAAAGAAGGCCAATAAAATCCACTCTGTAAGACTTTAGCTGCAGTTTTTCTACCACCAAAATGTCCTCCGCAGGCTTGAGTATGACAAAAATTAAGAATACTCTGAAATTCACATTCCGGCACACATCGACGGATTACTTGATCTGGGCAGTACTTAAATAGATCAGGATCATCCCAAAAGTAGAACTTAACTTGCGAAAAGAATCGATCCTTGTCCTGCTTGGACCAGTGATCGGAAATTTGTCCTATGGCAAGATAGTTCACTATGTTAGCGAACCAAGGTGTTTTCATTTGTTGTACCTCAAACAATTGTTCATCGGGAAAGGAGTCATGAAGTGGTGAAATGTTATGAGGAGGTTCAAGAACAATCCTAGACAAATGGTCTGCTACAACGTTTGTGGTGCCTTTCTTATCACGAATTTCTAGATTGAATTCCTGTAACAATAGGATCCATCGAATTAGGCGAGGCTTGGTGTCTTTCTTTGAAAGGAGGTACCGGAGAGCAGAATGATCAGTGAACACAATAACTTTGGACCCTAAGAGATAGGACCGAAACTTATCCAGGGCAAATACTACAGCTAGTAATTCTTTCTCAGTAGTGGTATAATTCAATTGTGCATCTGAGAGCGTTTTACTAGCGTAGTAGATGACGTGAGGTAGCTTTTCTATTCGTTGTCCTAAAACTGCCCCAATGGCATAGTCAGAAGCATCACACATAAGTTCGAATGGAAGGGTCCAATTGGGAGGTTGTATGATGGGTGCTGTAGACAGCTTAGATCGGAGTTTTTCAAAGGCCTCTTTACATGCTTCATCAAAAACAAAGGGTGTATCCTTGGCAAGGAGATTGCACAAGGGCCTCGAGATTTTGCTAAAGTCTTTAATGAAGCGACGGTAAAATCCAGCATGGCCAAGAAAAGAACGAATTTGTTTCACAGATTTGGGTGGAGGAAGATTAGAAATAAGATCAACTTTAGCTTTATCTACTTCAATCCCTCTTTTGGACACAATGTGTCCCAAAACTATTCCCTCTTGAACCATAAAATGGCTCTTCTCCCAACTTAGCACTAGATTGGTTTCCTTACATCTTTTCAGAACCAGGGCTAAATTACTGAGACAATCATCGAATGAGGGGCCAAAAACTGAAAAATCATCCATGAATACTTCCAGAAATTTTTCTACCATGTCGGAAAAAATTGCCATCATGCATCGTTGAAATGTCGCAGGTGCATTGCATAGTCCAAATGGCATTCTTCTATATGCAAATGTTCCGAATGGACATGTGAAAGTGGTTTTCTCTTGATCATCAGGATACACGGCCACTTGGTTATATCCAGAATAACCATCTAAGAAACAGTAGAAACCCTGACCGGCTAACCTTTCCAATATCTGGTCAATAAATGGCAAAGGGAAATGATCCTTCCTAGTCATGGAGTTAAGCTTTCTATAGTCGATGCAAACACGCCAGCTAGTGGTCGTGCGTGTAGGCATTAATTCTCCTTCTGCATTTTCAACCACAGTAATGCCCGACTTTTTTGGTACTACTTGAGTCGGACTCACCCAGTTGCTATCAGAGATAGGATAAATGATTCCAGCATCTAGCAACTTTACTACTTCTTTCTTGACCACCTCTTTCATGTTAGGGTTAAGTCTCCTTTGCATTTCACGGGTTGGTTTTGCATTTTCTTCTAGGTGAATGCGATGCATGCAAATAGATGGGTCAATCCCCTTTAGATCAGTTACAGACCATCCAATTGCATGTTTGTGTTCTCCGAGTACACTCAAAAGTTGACTCTCCTGTTTGTCAGATAGGTCAGCTGCGATGATTACAGGTAGGGTATCTTCGGATCCTAGAAAAGCATACTTAAGGGTTACCGGAAGTGGTTTTAACTCAAGTTTGGGAGGGGACTCGATGGAGGGGCACTGTAGTGTACTGGAAAGAGTAGGAAGAGGTTCATATCGGACATGCCAAGGATGAGAATTTGTGAGAGACGGATTGTCAAGTAGGACATTGACTTCTTTTATGGCATTGTTTAAATCAAGATTATCAATGTCAAAATGGGCTAGACATGCTTCCAGAGGATCATCTGCCAGAATATAGGGAAGGGCTTCTTCTACAAGATCGTCCATTCTGTCTACTAGAAAACACTCATCTTCCCTTGCAGGTTGATCGGAGGCGTGGAATACATTCAGTTTGACTTTCATGTTCCCAAAGGATATATCCATCACCCCCGTTCTACAGTTAATACATGCATTGGCTGTAGCTAGAAAGGGACGACCAAGAATCATGGGGATCTGTTTCTTGAGATTGGGCACAGGTTCCATATCAAGGACGATGAAATCGACTGGGAAATAAAATTTGTCGACCTTGACTAAGACATCTTCAATTGTTCCTCGTGGTATTTTAACAGATCGATCAGCCAATTGTAGGGACACCGAGGTAGGCTTTAATTCACCTAATCCGAACTTTTCGTAGACTGAATAAGGAAGAAGGTTAACACTCGCCCCTAGATCTAATAATGCTCGATCAATAGGATTGTCTCCCACCACACAAGAGATGGTAGGGGCACCAGGATCTTTGAACTTAGGAGGGGTTTTGTGCTGAAGAATGGAGCTCACTTGTTCAGTCAGGAAGACCTTTTTAGGCACATGTGTCCTAGATTTTCGTTTCTGTGTACAAAGGTCTTTAAGAAATTTGGCATAAGATGGAACTTGTTTTATAGCATCAAGGAGAGGGAGGTTGATTTTGACTTGTTTGAATACCTCCATTATTTCTTCCAATGAAGTTCCTTTCTTGCCAAAGGCAGAAGGTGTATTCAGACACTGGGGGAAAGGAGCTTTCAGTGTAAACGGTGTGGTTGATACTGGACTAGATGGCGACACAGACGAGTTTGCGTTCTCTTTAGGCATAGTCATATTCTTATCTTCATTTTCTTTATGTTCTTTTTCTCCAACCTTATTATCTACAATGCGTCCGCTTCTTAAGGTGGTCATGGCATTGGCTTGTTCATGGTGAACATCATTCGGTTGAGTCTCTTGAGCCATGTATTGCCCTCTCGGGTTACTCACTGGTTGGCTTGGAAGCTTGCCTTCCTCTCTTTTATTTAGTGCACTCGCTAACTGCCCTAGCTGGGTTTCTAATTTAGCAATAGACTGGGTATGGGAGTGCAATAATTGTGAATTGGCTTCGAGTCCTTGAAGAGCAGTTAAAACCTTTTGCTCAAAAGCCATATCTCTTTGGGGTGCTGGAGGAGGGACATGTTGAAATTGTGAATAGTGAGTAGGAGGGCGGTTTGGGTGAACATTCTGGAATGGTTGAAAGTTTTGGGCATAAGGTTGGGAAGTATTGGAAGTCTGCTGCTTCCAAGAGAAATTTGGATGGTTGCGCCACCCCGGGTTATAAGTGTTAGAATACGGATCATTACCCGGTCGGGACTGTGCTTGGGCAGCATTAACTTGTTCTTGCACAAATTCAGGGAATTGTGCTGCCGAAGGGCACTCAAAGACAGTGTGAGATGGGCTTGAACAGAGAGTACATACTTGTGCTTGATGAAAGTTTGCAAGCTGTTCTCTAGACATTAGCTGGTCCAATTTTTGGGATAGTGCATCTACTTTCTCGGATAGACCTATGGACTGGCTAACTTCATATATGGTCCCTTTTCTTTGAGAACTCGGGGGTGCTTGACGAGCGGAGGAGGCATGGTGGAGGGAATTTTCATTAAGGTTCTCAAATAATTGCCATGCCTCATGTTCACTTTTAAGCATGAAAGTACCCCCACAAGAGGCATCAACCATTTGACGGTTTCGTTCAGACAATCCGTCGTAAAAACATTGCACTAATTGCCATTTGGGTATTTGATGATGCGGGCATTTTCGGAGTAGATCTCTAAATTTTTCCCAAGTTTCATGAAATTCTTCCTCATCAGATTGGGAGAAGCTCGTGATAGCACGCCTAAATTGGTTTGTTCTTCCTATGGGAAAATATTTCTTTAGAAATTCATGTTGCATTTGAGCCCATGAAAGAATTGAATTGGCTTCTAATGAGTGGAGCCATTGTTTAGCTCTATCCTTAAGGGAAAAAGGAAACAGCCTAAGTTTCAGAGCATCATCAGTGAAGTTCTGAATTTTGACAGTAGTGCAGATCTCAAGAAACTCATCCAAATGTTTATATGGGTCTTCATTGTTAAGTCCATAAAAAGAGGGAAGCATTTGGATGACACTAGACTTAATTTCAAAATGTGCAGCAGCGGTGGTATCAGGTAGTCGAATACAAAATGGAGAGGTATAAATAGAAGGAGTGAAGTACTCCTTTAACAGTTTGGGTTGCTCTTCAGCCATCTTGATAGGTGAAGCAGATCCTATAGTTCTATAGGTACGGATTTCGGCTCGAAGGGTCCTAATAGAACGCTCTATTTCAGGGTCAAAAGGTACTAATTCAGGAGATTTGGAACGACACCCTAGCATACACTAAGACTCATCTGATTAGTCAAATACAGTCAAGCATGCACTAAAAAGAAAAACACATCAATTCCTTAAGTTCACCCTAAAATCACTAGACAGCTCCTAACTGGTTTGAAGAGGGCACCTAAGCCTCCAATCCGGTCTAATGATTGAGCTGACCAGGTAAGCTCCCAGGTAAGTGGGGGGGTCACGATGCTTTGCAAAGGTCCCACTTAAAAACCACTTGCCTCGAACAGATGAACTGTCTCCCTTAAAGGGACAAAGCTTGCCTAGACATCAACTAAGCCACAGAGCGAAATTGGTGCAACTTTCGGTGATCTTCGTCCTATTGAGCTCGAATGTCCTTAGGGGCCAACGTCTAATTGATTTTAATTAATGTGATAGCTATGTGAGAATTGATTCACCTTATTTGGGCAAGAATCTGGTGATGAAATCCAGTTCTTATCTTGTTGGGGTGATTGCCCTTACTATGTGCAGATTAATTGGTGTATGTGTATCAAGCATGCATTCACACTTTTGCTGAATTTAAAATCAAACAATCACCACACAAGGAAATTTAAATAAGAAAGGTTCAGATGTTACCAAGAGAAATTTCCCCAGCAATTTTTAAAGCAAACCTTTACAGTATTTCTTTTTCAGCCGTTCCCTTTCTGATTGTTCCAAACTTCATCTTCGGTTCCTGATCAAATGATACCAAGAAAAGTCAAAAATTAGTAAGAGAGGAGAAGGAGATAAGGAAAGTAAAAATAGAAACTTATATTTTTTTTTATTTTTTTTTTATTATTTTTTTTTTCGAAATTTTTTTTTTGAAATTTTTTTTTAATAAAAAGAAAAACAACTATGCTACCAATCCCCGGCAACGGCGCCAAAAATTGATAGTCAACTTTAAAGACCACGCAATAGCACGTATCTGGTAGGATAGTGATTACGGGTATCGATCCACAGGGATTGGGGTACAGTTGTTTTTCTTTTAAAAAAATAAAATATTTAAAAAGGAAGAGTTGGTGAAGAAAATTAAACTAAGAAATTTTAATAAAGCAAAATGCAATTAAAAAGATATCAGTTTGGGAGAACCTAGGGCAAGGAATTCACCACTAATATCGGAACAAGGGTTATTTATATTTTAATTTATTCTTGGATAAACATGCAAATTGGCTACAAGCCTAACAAGCATTTAAATAAAAATTCACAAAAGTAATTTGGGCATAATCCATCTTCGGTTGGCATGAAATGTCTACCCTAATCTAAGGTGGTAGCACATCGCATCTTCCCTAAGCATGGACTATCTTATATTTACTGAGTGATCATGAAGAACAGTTGTACGAACATCATACTTAAAATCACAGAAATTAAATATGATTCAAAAGAAGATATCCATTATAAACAATAAGTTCATACAACTCCAAGAATATAAATAAAATATAAAACCCTTATCCCTGTGTTAGGGCTGCATCCAGCCCTAGAGAGGAGTTCAGCCTTCCATGGAGTTGGAGACGGCAGCAGCAGCACAGCAGCGGGCTCCCATCCCTTTCTTCTCTTTTCTGATTCCTCTCTCCCTTTCTCTCCTCCTTATTTTTGTATTTCTCTGGTACTCGGCCTCTAAGGAGATGATCTCCTGGGATCCGTCTCAACCCCCTTTTATAGCTTCACCAGCGAAGAGATAAGGGTAGAGGAACGGCTGCCGCGTGCGTAGAGGATGAAACCGACGCTGCTTCCACGCGGAGGAGATGCGGACGAAAGCCTTGGACGCGGGATGAAATGCTTGATTTTCGGAGAAGTTAATCCTCTGTTCTGTTGGGATGCAGGGATTAATCCGGAAGGAGCGTTTGAAGAAGCTGGGAGGTTGAAAACGGACGTGATTGAAGCGGACGGCTGGAATGCGGAGATGCTCGCGCGGAAGCTTGGTCGCCGATGCTGAAATCACGGGATGGTTGGGCTTTGGAGATCAACACGCGGACGGCTGGAGGCTCTGGGATGCGAACGGATGAGCTCGGACGGGAGCTGGGAAATCGCCACGAGATGCGGAAGAGGCTGGCTCGCGGATGCAATATGGCTTCACAAGCGGAGAAGACGGATTGAAGCGGACGGCTGCAGGATGTTGGGAGGTTGGGAGGCGAACGGATCCTGAGTTTTGTTGGCGATGAAGACGGGATGGAACGGGATGAATGCGAACAGGGGATTTGAGCTCATCCGTGGATGAAACGGTTGAAGCTGGGATTTCGGTTGAAGGTTCCGGTTGGATGCGGGAAGGGATAAGGATGATGGGAAGATATGCAGAGGAGAGGATTTGGGAGCGAATGCATGGGATAGAGATGAGTTGATCTTGTGAACGCGTTCTGGTCGTGGAGAAGATCTCGGCTGCTAGCTGGGAGAAGTGGTTTGGTGGAAGAAGTTGGGAGATGGTGATCCGGAAACAGGGGAGATGAACTGCATTCGGCTGAGAAGGAGGTCGGATGAATCGGGAGAAGGAAGATCCTGGGAACAAAGAAGATGCGTACGGTTGCTGGTTTTGGTTCGGATGACACGGAGAGAACGCGGAGAAGATCTGGGAAGTTGGGAGATTATCTCGGACGCGGAGGAGAGAAGACGCTGGAGGAAATGGGTTTGTTTTGAAACAGGGGAAGTAATCTGAGATGATGGAGTTGAGATCGGGAGGTTGGTCACGGTTGGCTGGGAGCGTGAACAGAGAATGGATTGGACCACGGAAAGCTGGAACGGGATGCTGAGATCTGTTCATGAATGGAATTCGGAGGAGGTTAAGATAAGATGACGGAGAAGAACATGGGACGTTGGGATCTCGGGAACGAGATGAGAGCTGGGGGCGCACGGAAGAAAGTGATCCGTGGGACGTTGGGCTGCTCCATGAGATCCGGAAGAAGAGGAAGCTGTTTGACTTCCTTCGGCTGGCAGTTGGGAACCTTCTGCTGGGAAGAAGTTGGAAGATAATCGGGAAGGGGCGTTTGAAGGAGTTGGCTTGGCTGATCCGGGTAATAGGATTAATCCAAAGGTGCTGGGGATTCCGTTCGTGGGATTAATCCAAAGGACGGTGGAGCATTTAGAAGATTGTGGCTCTGTTTTGTTTAAACTGAGAAGTTCGGACGTGTGATCTGAGAGGATGCATCTGGGAATAAGCCGAGAGATGTGATCCGGAGAGGATAAGAATGCTAGGATGGGGCAAACGGCTTTGTTCCGAAGGCTATGGACACGGGTTCAGCTGTAAACGTAACCTGCACACATTAATTTAGACATCATCCCAATTAGTTTGATTTGTCCTGCACACATTAATTTTGACCAGTAAATTACCTTTAATAATTTATTAAAATGCAATGTTGAAGGTAACACATTTTTTAGTTGATTTTATAAAATATATGAATTAAAATAATGATAAGTGCTATAAATAAGATATTAATTTATGCATTATTTAGCACTTATCAGGCTACCGAGGCCGGGCGCCTAGCTATGGTCGAGGTGCTCGAGGAGGAGAGGGCCGCCCACTCCTTGACCAAGTCAGCCCTGCGCGCCTCGGAGGCGCGCCTGGGGGAGGCCCAATCCGAGGTCTCGGGCCTCAAGTACGAGTGCGGGGTCTTCCGCCTCAGGATCGAGCAGCTCGAGGCTCGAGAGAAGAAGGCACTCGAGCGGGCCGAGAATGCCGTGGATCTCTTCAAGGGGTCGGAAGAGTTCTGCGACATGTTGGAGGAGGAGACCGTAGACGGGTTTCTTCGGGGTTTCGATAACTTCCGGAAGCAGATGGCTCGGATCTGCCCCCAGTTCGACCTCTCGACAATTCGCCCGAGGATGAACCTGGGCTTCGGGCCGGATGCGGACATCCCCGCCGTTTTGACATCCGAGGCGGGGCTGTATGAGTGCGACGAGGCCGAGCCTGTGGCGGCGGTGGCCGAGTCGGAGGCACCTGCCGAGGTCCCCGCTACAGACCCCGAGCCCGCACCTGCCGAAGGCCCCCAGGTCATTACCGTGGACGACCCCGAGGGTGATGCGGACGCTGCTGCCGCCCCTTAGGACTTGTATACATTTTTTCTTTTTCATTGTAATCGAGGTCGGCTTTTGAATGGCCGACCTCCAATTTTGTAATTGGCCTTCCGGCCCTTTATTAATGAAAGGTCCCTTTTATCACTTCGTCTTTTTTCCTTTCCCTTGTCGTGAATGAGGCCGGAGCCTCAATCTATCGTTCCCCCGACTTTTAACTTTGTATCTTGGTTTTCGAGCTGCTTAACGAAGTCGCCCTTTTTCCTTGGCTATATCTTGGCCTTCTCAAGTTCTGGTCATTCCAACCAGAGGGAGCTCCGAGCTTAGGTTTTTAGAAAATTTCTCTAAGTCCTACAACTCGGATCTTAGAATCACGGAAGTTGCCATATTTGGCCTTTAAGTTTCCAAGGCATCGAGGTCGGGCCTTTGCCTTTCAAGTAAGATCGTGCTAGGTTTGTGTGTGCCGCTATTCGAGGAGTCTAGTCGGGTTTCCGAACTCGACTCCCGGATCCTTCGTAGGAAGCGTAAGCTATTAATCGAGTTGTCGTCAAGAGTTTTCATAGTTATCGTTCTCGGACTTTGCCGAGGTTTTGGTGAGCGGGGCCGGGACTTTTAGAGATCGCCTCGGCATCTTCGTGTTCGATCGGTATGCCCGCGGTCGAGGTTGTCTTCGCAGCTTGACATTGGAGACTACGCATGGGGGCCGAGTTGGGCCCCAGTTTGCGAAGACTTGCATAAGTCATTATGGAGGTTCAACAGGCGGAGTATGGCGGGGAGTTGGTCTTAGACCGACTTGTGGGAGTAATCCACTTTCGGCCAGAAGAAGGTCTCGACCTTGGCCGAGATTTTGCTAACAGCGCGTAAAATATGACGAGGCAAGTGTCGAGTAAGGTGTACATTTTGCATTCCCAGAGTTATGCTCCACATGGCGGAGTGGGTTGTTCCCCTTCCTCGTCGACTTTCGGAGTCGCTTTGACTTGTTAGGGGGGCTCGAGCCTCTTACAGACCCGGTGACGCCCGCCGAAGTTGAGAGGATCTGGGAGGGCTTTATTGACCCGTAGCCTTTTCCGAGGTCGAGGGAGTTTAAGACCCTATGGTCGGACCTTGGGGCGCCCCAACCTTGGTCGAGGGATCTTGTGTCAGGTCGGCGGGTTTGTGGATGCCTTGCTGACCCGCGGTGCATCCCGAGGTCGAGGGAGTTTGGGACTCTACGGTCGACCCTCGGGGTATCCCGACCTTAGTCGGGGGATCGTTCGTCAGGTCGACGGGTCTGGGCACGCTCTATCGACCTGCGACGCTTTCCGAGGTCGAGGGAGTTTGAGACTCTACGGTCGACACTCGAGGCATCCCGACCTTAGTCGAGGGATCGTTCGTCAGGTCGATGGGTCTGGGCACGCTCTATCGACCTGCGACGCTTCCCGAGGTCGAGGGAGTTTGGGACTCTACGGTCGACCCTCGGTGCATCCCGACCTTAGTCGAGGGATCGTTCGTCAGGTCGATGGGTCTGGGCACGCTCTATCGACCTGCGACGCTTCCCAAGGTCGAGGGAGTTTGGGACTCTACGGTCGACCCTCGGGGCATTCCGACCTTAGTCGGAGGATCGTTCGTCAGGTCGACGGGTCTGGGCACGCTCTATCGACCTGCGACGCTTCCTGAGGTCGAGGAAGTTTGGGACTCTACGGTCGACACTCGGGGCATCCCGACCTTAGTCGAGGGATCGTTCGTCAGGTCGATGGGTCTGGGCACGCTCTATCGACCTGCGACGCTTCCCGAGGTCGAGGGAGTTTGGGACTCTACGGTCGACCCTCGGGGCATCCCGACCTTAGTCGAGGGATCGTTCGTCAGGTCGATGGGTCTGGGCACGCTCTATCGACCTGCGACGCTTCCCGAGGTCGAGGGAGTTTGGAACTCTACGGTCGACCCTCGGGACATCCCGACCTTAGTCGAGGGATAGCTCGTCAAGTCGATGGGTCTGGGCACGCTCTATCGACCTGCGACGCTTTCCGAGGTCGAGGAAGTTTGGGACTCTACGGTCGACCCTCGGGGCATCCCGACCTTAGTCGAGGGATCGTTCGTCAGGTCGATGGGTCTGGGCACGCTCTATCGACCTGCGACGCTTCCCGAGGTCGAGGGAGTTTGGGACTCTACAGTCGACCCTTGGGGCATCCCGACCTTAGTCGAGGGATCTTGCGTCAAGTCGATGTTTCATCATCCTGCGATACTTCCCGAGGTCGAGGGAGTTTGGGACTCTACGGTCGAGCCTCGAGGCATCCCGAACTTAGTCGAGGAATCTGAGGATCACAAACGACCCAACATTAGAAGAGAATCATAATCATTGGAATAGGCAATTCATTTGCAGAAAAGAGACTGAGTCCATAGTCCCGATTGTCTTGAACCCCTAGGGGTTTCATTGGTAGTACATTCGTAGATTCTCGGAGTTCCAGCTTCGCGGAATCAGAGTTCCCTCTAGAGACTTCAATTTGTATGCTCCGGGTCGTTGTACTCGGGCGATTTGATAAGGCCCTTCCCAATTTGGGGCGAGCTTTCCTTGCTCGGTCGGTTGGGAAGCCTTGGCTCTCCTGAGGACGAGGTCCCCTACTTTGAAGAGCTTGGGTTTGACTCTGGAGTTGTAGTACTGGGCCGTTCTCTGTTCGTATCTCGCCATACGGACCCGGGCGACCTCTCGTGTCTCTTCAACGAGGTCCAAGTTGCTCCTGAGTCGGGAGGAATTGGTGTCGGGGTCGTAATGCTCCACCCTTGAAGAAGGGAGGTCGATCTCTAGCGGGATGACGGCCTCAGTGCCGTATGCTAGGTTGAAGGGGGTCTCTCCCGTGGGCAGTCGGAATGTAGTCCGGTACGCCCAAAGGACGTTGTACAAGTCCTCGACCCACTGTCCTTTGGACCGATCAAGCCTAGCCTTGAGCCCCTGCAAAATAGTACGGTTAGTTACCTCAGTTTCTCCGTTTGTCTGGGGATGGGCAACCGAGGTGAAGCGGTGGTCAATGCCAAGCTCAGAGCAAAATTTCCTGAAGTGGACGTTGTCGAACTGCCGACCATTGTCGGATATAAGGATACGGGGTAGTCCAAATCTGCAGATTATGGACTTCCACACGAAGTCCCGCATCTTTTGCTCGGTGATCCGGGCTACAGGTTCAGCTTCGACCCATTTGGTGAAGTAGTCGATGGAGACGACTAGGAACTTTCTTTGTCCGATGGCCAGGGGAAAGGGCCCCAGGATGTCGATCCCCCATTGGGCGAACGGCCAGGGCCGAAGGTCGGCGTTGGATATTAGCGTTCCGTTGACACCGGTCGCACTTCCGGACGAAATCCGTCGCATCTTTCTGGAGCGTGGGCCAGTAATATCCTTGCCGCAGGATCTTATGGGCTAATGCCCGACCTCCCAAGTGATTTCCGCAGATTCCTTCATGAACCTCTCGGAGGGCATAGTCCGCCTCAGAGGGGCGAAGGCATCTGAGGAGAGGGGAAGTAAATGATCGACGATAAAGTCTGTTTTCGTACAAGACATACCGGGGGGCTTGGCGCTTAATTCGGCGAGCCTCTGTCTCGTCATGGGGTAGGGTTCCATCCTGGAGGTAGCAGACGAACCCATCGATCCATCTCGGTTCAAAGTCGATACACATGGTAGGTTCTGGCTCCTCCGTGCTGGGGATCTGAAGATACTCGAGCATTGTTCCCTTGGAAAGCTCGCTCATGCGGGAGGTCGCCAATTTGGACAACTGGTCTGCCCTAAGATTTTCCGCTCTGGGAATGTGCTGAATACCGAAAGAATTCAGGGTGGACGTAAGTTCCCGCACCTTTTGGAGGTATTTCTGCATGGATGGCTCTTTTGCCTCAAAGTCTCCCTGAATCTGGGTCACCACCAGCTGGGAGTCGCTGAAGGCTCTCAGGTCCTCCACTTTCAGTTCTTTCGCCAGCTTGAGCCCGGCGATGAGAGCCTCATACTCAGCCTCGTTGTTCGAGGCCGGAAACTCGAGGCGCAAGGCTTGCTCGGCCACCACTCCGTCTGGACTGGTGAGGATGAGTCCGGCTTCGCTACCCCCCGAAGTTGAAGACCCGTCCGAGTGTAGGACCCATGGTGGCCTTGGTGCCTCCTCCACGGATATGGACGGCAGCTCGGGGTCGTCGGCAGGGTACACTCTACGATGAAGTCGGCGAGTATTTGAGCTTTGATGGCCGGCCTGGGCCGATATTCGAGGTCAAATTCCCCGAGCTCGACCGCCCATTTGGCGATCCTCCCCGCACGATCCGACCTTTGCAATATTTGCTTCATAGGCTGGTCGGTCAGTATAGCTATTGTGTGGGCTTGGAAGTAAGGCCTGAGTCTCCGAGCCGAGATGATGAGAGCGAAGATGGTCTTCTCGAGCTTGGAGTATCGGGTCTCAGCATCCCTGAGGACCCGACTGATGTAGTAGACCGGCTTTTGGAGCTTGTCCTCTTCCCGGACGAGGACTGAGCTCACTGCAACTGGGGAGACGGCCAGGTATAAGTAAAGGACTTCGCCCCTCTGTGGCTTGGTGAGTAGCGGGGGAGAGGCCAGAAGGCTCCGGAGCTCTTCAAAGGCCCGCTGGCATTCTTCTGTCCACCGGAAGTCCTTCGGCCGTTCGAGGCTCTTGAAGAATGGGAGGCAGCGTTCAGCTGATCGGGAGACGAACCTCCCCAAGGCAGCAACCCGCCCTGTGAGCCGCTGCACCTCCTTGACTGTCTTCGGAGGCGCCATTTCTTGCAGTGCTCGAATTTTCTCAGGGTTGGCTTCAATTCCGCGCTGGGTGACTATGAAACCCAGGAACTTGCCCGAGGTGACTCCAAACGCGCACTTCGCCGGGTTGAGCTTCATTCGGTATCTCCTGAGCTTGGAGAACGTCTCGTTGAGGTCAACTACATGGTGTTCCGCCGCTCGGCTCTTCACCAGCATGTCGTCCACGTAAACTTCCATATTTCGGCCGATCTGGTCTTTAAAAATTTGGCTGACCAGTCTTTGATAGGTAGCTCCAGCGTTCTTCAGGCCGAAGGGCATCACCTTGTAGCAGTAGGTGCCCTTGTCGGTGATGAAGGCCGTCTTTTCCTTGTCTTCTGGCGCCATTCGGATTTGGTTATACCCTGAAAAGGCGTCCATAAAAGTCAGTAGTTGGTGTCCTGAGGTGGAGTCGACGAGTTGGTCGATGCTTGGGAGGGGGAAGCTGTCTTTCGGGCAAGCCTTGTTCAGGTCGGTGTAGTCCACGCACATGCGCCATTTCCCATTGGCCTTCTTTACGAGGACTATGTTGGTGAGCCAGTCCGGGTAGGAGACCTCCCGGATGAAGCCGGCTCCGAGGAGTTTATCCACCTCCTCGGCCGCAGCTCATTGTCGTTCCGGGGCGGAGCCCCTTTTCTTCTGCTTTACAGGTCTGCTGGTTGGCTTCACCTGGAGTCGATGAACCATAACCTCAGGGTCAATTCTCGGCACGTCCGCGGGCGACCAGGCGAAAACGTCAGCATTGTCCCACAGGAAGCTGACGAGGCGATCCTTCTCGCAGACGCCAAGGCCGGAGCCGACCTGCACAGTTAGCTCGAAAAAATTTTCTTGTAGTGGAACTTGAACAAGAAGCTCACCGGGCTCTACTTGCTTCTTCCAGAGGGTGTCCCTCGCATCGAGGGTTTCTATAGGTAGTGAGGGGCCCGTTGGCTGAATCGGCGCCTCGGTTGGTTGCCTTACTCTGTGGGCCGCCATGTAGCATTACTTGGCAACCAGCTGGTCTCCGCGGACCTCGCCTACTCCTTGGCTGGTGGGGAACCGCATGAGCAAATGGCGGGTTGAAACCACGGCTCGAAGGGCGTTTAGCCCTGGCCGCCCAAGGATGGCGTTGTAGGCCGAGGGCAGACGGACCACAAGGAAGTCTGTCCTCACAGTGCTCTCCCGGGGAGCGAGGCCAACTGTGACAAGGAAGCTGGCCTCACCTTCAACTGGGACCGAGTCTCCGGTGAACCCGACCAGGGGGCATTAATTTTCTGGGGATGTCCTTCTGACAATCCCATTTTTTGGTAGGCATGGTAATACAAAACGTTGGCCGAACTTTCATTGTCAACTAGGACACGTTTTACATCAAACCTATTTACAATCATAGAGATGACCACAGCGTCATCATGAGGGGTCTCGACCCCTTGCAAGTCCTCGTCCGAGAACGAGATGACTTCATCAGCACGCGGGCGCTTTGGGGGTGCTCCCTGGGCGGCTGCTCCTGCTGAGGCCCTTCCGATCATGTTGATGGTGCCGGCGATAGGCCTGTTGTCATCCGGTTTTCAGTCGGTACGGCGTTCTCCGTCGGCCTCCTTTCCTCACGTCGGTTCCTCACGAACCGGTTGAGTACTCCCCGACGGATGAGCGCTTCTATCTCGTCCCGGAACTGGAAGCAATCCTCCGTGCCGTGCTCACGGTCTCGATGGAAGCGACAGTACTTTCTGGGATTACGGGGAACTCCCGTGTCTCGCATAGGAGGCGGGGGTCGGAAGAAGTCCCGACCCTCAATTTCCATCAGAATCTCGACCCGGGGAGCGTTGACAGGTGTGTAGTTCTCGTACCTCCCTAGGTACGTCCGAGGCCGTGGTGGAGACCTCGGTCGAGGAGGGGTCCTCCGCTGAGGTCGTCCCTGCTGCCGGGGCGGGCTCCTCAGTCGGGGGAGATTCTTCTCTCGACGGGGAGATCGGCTCCTTTGTCGGCCGCGTTCCTCGCGGCGTTTCTTCTGCTTCTTCGAGGCGGGCTCAATTGTTCCCCGCCTGGAGGCAACCGCCTCCTCGGCCTTGGCATACTTCCGAGCTCGGGCCAGCATTTCGGTGAAGTCGGCCGGGAAGCTCTTCTCGATGGAGAAGAGGAATCGGTAGGAGCGAACTCCAGTCTTCAGAGCCAACATGGCTATTGACTGGTCTAGCTCGCGAACTTCCCACGTGGCGGCAGTAAAGCGGTCCAGGTACTCCTTGAGGGATTCCCCCTCCTTCTGTTTGACGTCCAGGAGGGAGTCTGATGTCCGTCGCTGGCGCCGGCTGGCAGCGAAATTGGTGGCGAACTGCCTGCTGAGCTGCTCAAAGGAGGATACCGTGTTCGGCTTTAGTCCAGAAAACCAAAGCCGAGCAGTCCCTCGAAGAGTCGCTGGGAAGGCCTTGCAGAGTACGGCCTCCGAGGACCCTTGTAGAGCCATAAGGGCTCGATAGCTCTCCAAATGGTCGAGGGGGTCGGTCATTCCGCTGTAGGGCTCTACTTGAGGCATTTTGAACCTCGCGGGGACCGGCTCATCCTCGATCTGGCAGGAAAAGGGGGACTTGGTAGTAAACTCAAAGTCTCCCTCCTGCCTCGCCTTCTTGCTGTGGAGCGCTGCAATTTGGCGCTCCAAATGCTCAACTTTCCTGTCGAGCTCCCCCACCCGTGGGATCGTCGCCATGGTCTGCGCCGGCTCACGGCGGTCTGGGGCTGACTCAGCCTCAGAAGGCTGGGGTCTTCTGTTGAAATCTTTCCCCGGTAGCTCTCTCTGGGGGGAAGTCCGCTCTTCGTTGTTGGCTCTGGAGGAGCCATGCAAATTCTGGCCGGGGAGAACCGGGCCGTTGGAAGGAAATTCCGGCAGGACCTGGGCCTGTGGGGGAAGCGTTGGTAAAGGTGGCTTCATCTAATCCTTGATAAATCAAGAAAAGAGCTTTCTTGTCCTTCTTCCTTGACTCCCTTAGCGATTGCCTTTGATTCTCCGTCAAAGTCGCCTCATCTTCAGGCTCCACATAGCCTTTTTCAACCATCTCCCATGCATCTTGCGAGCCAAGAAGTGCCTTCATTTTGATGCACCAATTTTCGTAGTTGTCTTTGGTGAGTTGAGGAACCGAAAATGCCATCGTATTGTTGGCCATTGGATCAATCTAGCTCTGATACCAAGTTGTTAGATAAAAAAAATATGAGGAAGAACACTCAAGAAGAAAGTTTGGAAGAAAAATAATTTTCATTTAACTCACATCCAAACACAATTAGAGTACATGGATATTTATAGGGACTTTAGATGGTCTTTTAACCTCCCTAATTGAATTAGTCATTACACCATTCATAACCCCAAATAAATCTCAAATAACTCTCTCTAAATAAATTTCTTATAACTCCATGTAACTCCCACATGACCAAAAAACCAAAAGACATGTAACTCCTCACCATACTATTATGCAATTATTGAAATAAAACCATAAGTTACTAAATATTAAAAAACTAAGTTTAGTAACCAACACCCCCCCTTAAACTTGGTTTTGCAACTCCAAGCAAACTCCTTAACTTGCAAAAAGTTTCACTCTTGAGGGGCTTAGTGAATATATCTGCTACTTGATCTTGAGATTTGACATGTACAAGCTCGATCTCCTTGTCCTTCACGTGCTCTCTTATAAAATGATATCGAGTATCAATGTGCTTGCTTCTTTCATGATAGATGGGATTCTTGGCTAGTGATATGGCAGATTTGTTGTCAATGAACAATCTTGTAGGTTGTTTTTGTGGACATTGTATCTCCTTTAGTAGCTTCCTTAGCCAAATTGCATGACAAACACCGGAGGAGGCAGCTACATATTCGGCTTCACATGTAGAAAGAGTAACAATTGGTTGCTTCTTCGAACACCATGTGAATGTAGTGTCTCCCAAGTAAAATACATAGCCGGAAGTACTTTTTCTATCATCCAAGTCTCCTCCCCAATCGCTATCCGAGTAACCTACAAGACAAAAATCTTTGGAAGAAGAATAAAATAAGCCTTGTCCAATAGTACCTTTGATGTACCGAAGGATTCTTTTAGCGGCCTTCAAGTGATATGATCTTGGCTCCTCCATATAACGACTCACAAGTCCAACTCCATATAATATATCCGGCCTTGTGCATGTCAAGTAACGAAGACTTCCAACTAGGCTCTTGAACATAGTAGGATCAATCTTTTCTGTATCACCATACTTCGTTAATTTTGTGCCACATTCCACCGGAGTGTTTGCTGGATTACAATCTTCCATCTTGAATTTCTTTAATATTGCCTTTGCATATCCTTCTTGTAAAATGAAAATGCCATTTTCAGTTTGCTTCACTTCTATGCCCAAAAAGTAGGACATAAGGCCAATGTCTGTCATTTCAAACTCCCGAATCATAGATTTCTTGAATTGCATAAACATGTTTGGATTGCTTCCTGTGAAGATCAAGTCATCAATATACAAGCAAACAAGAAATATATCTCCATTTTCATTCACCTTACTATAGAGTGCATGCTCATAAGGACACTTCATAAAATTATTTTCAAGAAAGTAAGAATCAATTCTTCGGTTCCACGCCCCTGGAGCTTGCTTTAAGCCATATAAAGCCTTATGTAGCTTGAGAACTTTCTCCTCTTCTCCTTTTTTGATATAACCTTGTGGTTGTTCAACATATATTTCTTCATCAAGAAAACCATTCAAAAATGCCGATTTTACATCCATTTGAAATATTTGCCATTTAAATTGAGCCGCCAAAGAAATTATCAATCTAATTGTTTCCATACGAGCAACGGGAGCAAATACCTCTTCATAATCAATACCATACCTTTGACTATATCCTTTCCAGGATGAGACTTTTTCAAAACCACTATTAATTTCCAGAATTGAACTGAGACAAGATCCCCAGCTGCTGAAACTATTCACTCTAATTTTCAGATTAATTCTCTTCATGTGTGTTAATTCTTAAGACACACTAATGGGGCATTCACATAATGGCCACGGTAGCAGCTTTAGAACGATACGGAAGCACGTAAATTATACTAGTACAGCCTATAGATGTCCTCAAACTCTATTTAAATTAAAAAAATGAATGGCTCTCTTGGTTCATTTGAAGGAGGAAACATCTGAATCTCCTATACAATGCACATCTCCATAAAAAAACATCAAAGCAGAAGTAAGTCCCCACCATTTTGTCCTCATTCCTCACATGGCCAAGGGTATTTTATATGAATCGGTAAACATACATCCATACAAACAAGTGAATCCAAAAGGCTTGCTCTCTCTCTAATCTCTTCAGAAAGTCTGAAGACACATATGGATGATGACATCAACTGATGAAAATGTTGCCCTGACATGATGGGCTGGCTAGGCTCATACCAACGCTGCACCGAGCTCCCTTACCCTTCAAAACGAGCAGCAGCAGCAGCAGCAGCAGCAGCAGCAGCAGGAGCTCTCATGGACCTTGTTCTAATTCACCCTCCAGACAAGTCAATAGTATAAAGGCATCCAAGGTCACCAAAACGATCGTACACTCTTCTTCTACCCTCATCTCGCTTCCTGCACTTCTCTAGGTTGCACTCAAATTGGCTCTGGATTCAGCAACTGGCATCAGTTGGCACTACTTGAAGGTGGTCCAGTTGTTCTTGGTCAGAAGGCTCACGTGGTTGCTCTCGTGACCAGCAGGCCATTCTTTTTCTGGGGTCTTGTGCAGTGACCGAGAATGCAGAGCCTTTGAGTGCACCAAAGTCCTGTGAGCAGCTTTTCTTTTCTTTTCTTTTTCTTTAGTAAACTAGATCTGGGTATACGGCCTCTAAAGAACCCGGGACACACAGCATCTTTGTCATCTAGTTGCCTAAGACTTCGAGCTGGGGACTCCTCTTCCCTTCTGGATTCTCTGATATCAGGAACATTGGAGTGGAGATTGCGGGGGTTTCAGAGGGAAGTCACTGCCTTGAAATCAAGAGCTGTTGTTCGAACCAGGTCTCAAGACAATGTTGGTAAGCAATGGGGTCTTCTATCCTATTCTGGGCCTTGCATCTTGTGTGGCTTTCATATACTTGTCCTTTGGGGACTTGGAGTTCCAGTTCCATTTCCATTTCATGGAGCCCAAGATGAGCTTTGTGGAGAGGAAGGGGGCTCAGTTCACTGTGGATGGGAGGGCATTCTATGTGAATGGTTGGAACTCCTATTGGCTGATGGATCAGGCTGTGGAGGAGTACAGCAGGCCTAGGGTGAGGGCAATGTTCCAGAATGGGGCAAAGATGGGGCTTACGGTTTGCAGGACTTGGGCCTTCAATGATGGCGCATACAATGCCTTGCAAGTTTCGCCAGGCCGATTCGATGAACGTGTCTTCAAGGTAATCAGATTCTTTTTTTTGTTAAAAAAAAAAATCTCATTTACTATGTGAGCTTCACCAGCTTTTGTAATGGATGTAAGTAATTTCTTGATAAATTATATCAGATATTTGGAGTAGTCTGCTTTCTACCTCTGAAGATCCAATAGTAATATCAGATATATCATAAACATTTCTAGGTGTTTATACTTGATTACTTGTATTATTGTCTTGATTTCGAGTTGTTTCTTTTGATCAAAATTATATGTTTAATGGGTTCTCCGTATTTTCTGGGGCAATTGTTATTAACTTGAGCTCTAAGAGTTTTAAATAACCGAACGATTATTTGATTTGCTCTCTTGGAGATGAAAGGAAAAATCTATTGATAATTGCATGATAAACCATCTGTTCTGTTTCTTACCGTAAGTTTTTTTTTAATAATACCGATTAGCATCCAATATTGATAAGTGTGGAGATGCAGGCATTAGATCGAGTCATTGGGGAGGCACGAAGACATGGCATCAGGCTACTACTAAGTTTGGCAAACAATTTAGAAGCTTATGGTGGCAAGACACAGTACGTTAAATGGGCATGGGAGGAGGGCATTGGATTGAGCTCCTCCAATGATTCCTTCTTCTACGATCCATCCATTCGTAGTTATTTCAAGACTTACCTGAAGGTAATGTATGTTCCTTGTCAGGTATCTTAATATCGGCAGTTCCTCTCGATGGCTTTTCTCCCCTGCTGATAGATAACTATTATTTGAATTTTGGTAACTCCACATAACGTAAAGAGCTATTTAGAGGGACATGAATTGGTCTCTGATTATATCTGCATGTAGTGGAATCACAGCTAAACTTCATGTGGTTATGTTTTGGTCGTACAGTTTCTGAATTTGTTGATATGTGACATTTATCTGCTCTAATATGTTTTTTTTCCTTTTCTGTTTTCTTTATAGACGATATTAACAAGGAAGAATCACTTGAATGGAATTCAATATAAGGATGATCCTACCATCTTTGCATGGGAGTTGATGAACGAACCGCGATGTATGTCTGATGCAACTGGAGACACTCTCCAAGTAAGTCTACTTATCCCATCTATTGTTCATGCGGATGCATTAACAGTACTATGAGAATAAGTTGTGATATTGTGTAGAGTCAAAAATTACAGAGTGAAATAAAAAAAATGGAAATAATAAAGATTTTTGGATTGGAAATCAGGCACTGAAAGAGTACTGAAATCAAAAAGTGCCATATCAGTTTGGTCTTGAACTTTTATTTTCCACCATTAAGGATTAAGTGCCGTAATGTAAGCACATGGCATGGTTAAAAAAATTCTCAGGTAGTAGCTCATCAACCTTCTTACTGAATGATTTCATGCTTATATATAGCCTTGCAATCTTTATTTAAACTAGCTTTTTGAAAGTAAGGAAGCATGATTGGATTCTCTCTGCAATAATGTCAGAGCCCTGCGGTCATTCCTTTTCCTGTGGTTGATCAAGGGAGATGCTTAAGTTATACTAAATAAGGTAGGCTGTGGGAAGTTCATTGATTCCTCTGACTGGTATGGGTTTTCTTTGCTGCGCACACATATTGTAAAGGCAACCACAGGGAAACAGATAAGCAGATGTTAGGAAACTAGATACTGCACAAAAACTGGATTTTACTTGTTAAAAGATAGAGAAGTATAAAATTTGAAACATTTTTATTTTTTTGAGAGAATGGGAGGGAGACCCATCCATGTTTTAATTTTCAATTCCAGATTTTTGGGAATGCACTGCCTAAGAATCAAACCTAGAACATGTGGTTGCTAAGTAGAGGGGGCTAACAGCTAGGGTAAACCTTGCTTCATGAAACTCCTTTTGTCATGGTATGTCCTATATTTAGAGGATACATTGGCATAGATGCTCTCCTCGGGCTGTTGACCAGGGGGCAGAGGCCCAAGGCAGGGGCTGAAGGCCCACATGGTGGGTTGATCTGTACATGTATATATTTATCAGTTCTAGAGTTAAGGTATAAAATTTTTGTTGCTGGGGCTTTCTGAGTGTTTGCAATATTGAGAAATTTCTCTTGGTGTTTCTCCTTGTCCTTGTACTCTTCCATCATTACTAAGCTTTCTCCAATATCCTTGGCCGTGGACATTTATATGTACATAATTGTCTCTTGTGTGTTCTTTGTTTGCTTTACCATCCCTAGTGCTAGATTCCTGGCATAAATCCTTTCTTTCAAGGCTGAAGGACATGAATGCGTAGTACTAAGAATACATGATTAAGAAGAAAGTTCAAAGCAATACTGCAGATAGATGGAGTCTATGTAGAGAAATTTTTGGATGATCGCAAGGTTTATAGGTCAGTTCAAGTCTCATAACCAACTAGGACCAAGTGCAGAAAATCCAATTATCATGCTTGTTATGCCTCATCATAATGGTTGTGCGAAACAATGCCCTCAAGAGAGAGTGATCAACATGTTCTGCTTGAAAAATTTGCTAAGCATATTCTGAAAATCAAATGCTTAATAAGTATGGATTTCAGAATTTCATTGATCCTGCTCTTTTGAAAGTATGCAGGATTGGATTGAAGAAATGGCAGCATACGTAAAAGCAATTGACAGGAAGCATCTTTTAACAGTTGGACTCGAAGGATTTTACGGTCCAACATGTCCGCCCGAGAAGTTGAGTGTGAATCCTGGACCATGGTTCAGGACACTCGGATCAGATTTCATCCGCAACTGCAAAATCTTGGATATCGACTTTGCTTCAGTTCATATTTATCCTGACCACTGGTAAGGCATCTTTTCATATATTGGCAACTAAGGAGTCATCATATCAAGCTTCCAAAACAGATCTCACAGTTAAAGGTGACAGGTTTGAAGCAAAAGTAAAAGATTTGTGCTCTTGCAGGTTGGTGCAAGCTGGTCTTGATGAGAAAATGAAGTACATCTCGAAATGGGTGGTCTCTCACATTGAAGATGGAGACAGTGTACTGAAGAAACCCGTTCTGTTCACAGAATTTGGACTCTCAAACAGGAACGAAAACTTCAATCACTCCCACCGAGATGTCTTCTACAAGAATATTTTTGACATCATCCATGAGTCTGCAACTAAAAATGGAGCTGGGGCAGGTGCCTTCGTTTGGCAATTTATGGTTGAAGGCATGCAAGAAAACAACGACGATTTCGGAATTGTCCCATGGGAGAGACCTTCCACGTATCAGCTGATTAAGGAGCAGTCATGTCGGCTGGCGTCGCTACATTACGCGAAGGATTTGGCAAAGAAAAGTTTCAGGAAAATCTGCTTAGAGTGAACAAACAATATCTCCCTTTCTCCTGTTTTCTGCTGAAATCCACAGGGGGGAAGCTGAGGTACGTTTTGGAGGCATATAGGTCTTCGGCACAAGCATATGGTCTTTATGTAAAAAGAGTTTTCCTTTGGTCTTAATACTAGTTATCACAAAAAAGAGATGCAAAATATGAATGAACTTTTAGTGGGAAATGAAAAGAAAAAAAAAAAAAGATCCACCGCCGTTACTCGTTTCAAAGTTGTGTTGGAGTATTTCAAATTTCCAAGCCTAGTTTTTTTTTTCTCTTGTGCACTTTCTTTGGTTCCATATTGGAAAGAGATGAAACTTAAATAGTCTTTATATAGTCGTCCATTTTTTTAACTTGGTGAAGCAAAGAAAGTAAGTAGCCCACACGCGCACAAGCCCACAATGGAGGCCTAAGGTAATATTGTTTTTGCCGTTTGTTTTTTTGAATTTAAATTTTATAACGGTTTTGATTTTGTCTCTTGGTAAACATCGTGTCTTTTTAAAAAAAACGCTTCTTTCTTCTCTTTTTAAACCCTATCAGATCAGAGGATTAACATAATAAAAACTCACCGCATCTATATCTTCCTCTCCTTTTCATACTCCTCTCTTCTCTGTTTTTCTGAGTGATTTTAGATTGTCGCTAGTCACTGCATCTGCGAGTGTACGCTTGGAGTGATCCAGTTATTGTATCCTGGAGGATATGCCGTAATTACTTGCTACATCGAGATTCATTCTCCGAGGGGCGAGATCTATTTTTAAGGACAATGACAACAAGCCTCAACCTCGATAAGTTTTCTTACCATCTATTCTTTTCCTAACAAGTTGCACTTGGCTATCATTGTCAGTATTGAGTATAATGTAAGAATACTAGATATTCTATCACTGAAGTCTTCTTATGAGCTGCATGTATGGAACTTTGAGTGGTGATATGACAGCAAATTAAACTAGACAAAAGAATTCATACAGAAATAAGGCCAAATCCAAATTTTACTAAAAGCAACCCATTAATTATAACAGCTAATAGAAATTAGTAGGAAACTAGATAAGGAAGCCAGATACAGTGTCTTCCTCCCAGCCTTACAACAATAACACACCATTACAGAAGCACATCCTTACAACAATAGCACACCATGACACAGAAACACATCCAAATTATTTAGTCCAACATACCCACCCATATTACATGCATCTTTCTTTCTCTTTTGCTATAATACTCATAGATGTTGCTCATGTGCTACATTTGCAATCCACACAAGCACAGGTATCACCGCACTTGCACTTGCCCTCGTTCTCAGCGGCAGCTGGGGCATCGACGACATTGTTGAAGTAGCTGAAAGAAAAAGACGTAGGAAGAAACGTTATTTCAGGATCCGTGTACACGGAAGGATTAAAACCAAGTCTTCCTTTAGTTAAGAGTTTTTTAAGTTCCATGAGTACTTGATGGGGTGAAACTGGTCCAAACTCGATCCCCAAGAGTAGTCTCATCCTACGCTGCATGAGAAAGCTAACATACGACCTTCACGGTCCAGGTGTATCATGTGCATTTAATTTGAGTTAGTTTATGCCTGAGAGGCTCCAAATCTAAGCCTTAACTAGCTAGCATGCTCAATTCATAAAAAGCCTCTTAAGTGAGCATCAAAGGCAGCCCATCAACCTACCCTGGTCTTCATTGGAAGTTATAAAAAACTAAAGCCTTCAAAATTGTCCTTCATGGAAGGACGATCTCATTTTATATGTTCTTTGAATCTAATGTTTCAAATTGATAAAAATCCAGACTATTTTTCAGTTCTAACACCTTTTTAACTATGTAAACCAAAATTCGCTATATCTTTTACTTATTTGAGTTTTAGATAGTTAATCTTGCTATAATTTGCTATAATTTTGTTTGCATCACCAAAAGATTTTTCGAAATATTTCATACATCATAACTCTTCTTAAATTGGTTGCTCTAGGGAAGCTTCAAGTAGCACATACGCACTTGCACATACAATAGGGTTGTGATATCAGCATTAGATTATGATGTCATCTAAGAGAATTAGCAGTAAATTATGATCAGATGGTGGTTAATTCTTGAAAATAATAGTTAAATGAAAGAACAATCACAAATTTTTTGGCTTTAGATTTTAAGGATATAACAGATCGTGGGATGAAAGTCAAAATAAATCATGTGTTAATGCACAAGATAAACAATTTGGTCTCCACAAGCTTTCTTGGTCTAACGGGGAGAGTATGTTATAGCATCACCGAGAAGAATTACTTAAGACTGTCAAATATTAGAGAACCATTACCACAAGGTTTGAACCCAAGACCTCGTGCCATATGGACTGATTCAATTACTAGGCTACGATTTAATTTGTCTGCCATGTTTTCCTGAAACAAAGAAATATTTGTACCTCTTCCCGGTCTCGATGATCTCGATGCCATAGCCGTTTCCCTTCTTCCTGCAAATTCCAAGCCAGTTTCTTTGTTAGTATGCTAAAACTGAATAAGAGAAATCTATTCGTTGCATCTGATAGTCGGTTTCTCTCTGTTCTTCCACCAAATCTTGGTATATCAAATATGGGAGAACATATGCGGATAGGCCTCGATATTGCAGCTAAACTGCATCGTTAGGCCTCGATATTGGAGGTTAGGGGATTGGAACTTGGAAAAAATTCTGGAATCGATATAACTCTGTTGTGTTTTCTGATAAACATGAAGCAACAATATTAGAAATAATGAATTATATTGATAAAACAGCTCTTTCAGTTCTCCATATGCCACAATTTCTTGACTACTTTCCAACTTTATGATTTTGCTGGAATTCTGTACCATTCAAAGCCCTTTTTTTTTCTTTTTGCACGAAGTTAGAAGTCCCATCTCTCTTTTTTTTTTCTTTAAAAAAATTCTTTTTATTAGATGAGGATGGGAATCTAATCCAAGTTCTTGTATCAACGAGAAAGACTTGCCAACCATATCGGAACAGTGGTTCTAAGACAAGCTCATCACATCAGAATACTAAAACCGAAACAAAGCTATGTCTAATACAAGTTTGGTCATGACTATATTAACTGAGGCTTGGAATCTTGGATACATACAAAAAAGAAGAGCTAAATAGGAGATGGTTACTCACACACACTGGCTCTTGTCAGCACAATCGCAGGTGTCGCAGGTCGACATGATTCGAGTATCGAAGCAGGAACAACTCGGATAGATTTGATCACACGACACGTTGAGGGAAGGCGGAGGGGATTTATAGACATTTACGGGGCCATGAGAGGCTGGCTTCGTAGCTCGCCAAAGCCCCACACGCTTCTCAGTGCCGTGCACACGCCTCCGAGAGGAACAATCCAAAAGGAATCTCAATAATGGAGGTGTGGTTTCCCACAAGCCACCTCTCATGTCACTTCTGGCTCTTTCAGACTAAAGACCCTACCGCTGGCACACGCAAGCTCCTTCGTTCGCATTCTTGGTGCAGTGCTCCTCAAGTGGAGCTCTTTGTCTGTCATGACACTTGATGGAGATTGGATTCAAAATTCTAATGTGTGGAGATAACCCAATTAAGCAGACTGGATAGACTTTTGCTTCGTTTTGTTTTGTTTCTTTCCTTGTTAACCTTTTACTTTTTGTGGAGAGAAGTTGCCTTAGGGTTATCTTTTTCTAGCTTCGCCTACTTTCTTCGTTGGACTTAGTCTCGAGTTGGTTTCATTGGTTTCTTCGGATCCTTTTCTGGTTGACGACGTCATAGCTCAGCTCATACGATATTCAGCCTAACTTATGAATATGTTAATCGCAAAAATCCCACACCCTACAAAATGTTTGTAAAGATAACCAAAATCTAGAATTTTAAGTAGAACCAACTTCTCCTTGGCGGACTTCTGGTTTATGTGGACTTAGCTAAGAATTTGATTATAGTCTATCTGCATCGTTATTTTTGTGCCAAGAATGGTGGACAATAAGAATGCAAGCTATACTGTTAAATGCTTGCCCCGATGGTATCATTCCTTGTCACTCCTTAGAAGAAGACACGGGTTCAATTCCGGTTGGTGTAAGCCCCTGACAGGTGGGAAGAGTTGGGCAGAAGATGGAGATCAACCCTTCCTAATATCCGAAAACAAGCAATACGCATGCCATATTTTGTATCCATGATCAATAATCCAGCGGCCTTATATGAATCAGTGCCTAATGTGGATTTGAAAATTGGGACGTCATGACTTATGGAGACCTTTGGAAGCCTATGAACATGATTCTTGATCTGCTCTATTGTTACCTATGGTTATAAGCCGAAACGACCTTAAATCACAGCCTCTCCAGAAGGGAGCGCTAAAGAAGTATAAATTTTTTTGCCTACCTACTAGTTGATAAAAGCGCACAGCTGATCGTCAACGCGAGCCCATTTATTGAGTGCAATTTTGCATACATGATGACAGAGGAACTAAATTAGATATTTTCCCCCTTTTCTTGCTTGGTTCAATAAAATAGTATCACTGGCATCCAATCAAACTCTCATTATCATCCAGAGATATTGCTCGTCCTTATCAATGATCCTTATTTTTTTTTCTTCAAGCAACCACAACCTTACATTGCCGGCTCTCTTCTTATCACCACCTACAGTTGCTTCCAATGACCTTCCGTTGTCTATATCATATCCCGGTGCATGCCTAATCTAACTTAATAGGAAGTGCATTCCAAGATGGCTTGGACTTGTCTCCAAGTTTCACAAGATCTACAGAGTTTTGGACCAGAAATATTTGAAACTATTGAATCCAAGTTAGCAGTAAGTTTGCTATAAAGTAAGATTTGCTGTCTCGATACCGAACTCCGTACTAGTCCCATACTAGCATAGTTTTGGTACAGTACGGTACATAGTTTTTTTTTTTGACGTACCGAATGTCGGTACGCCATCCGTACTAGTACCGGTAACGAACCGGTACAGTACGCCCGATACTGTTCGATTCGGACTAATACAACATACCACGCCATAGAGGGTAGAGAGAAGATAATTGGCTAGACTTGAATTTTATGACTACCACATGTAAGCATTGGCTGAATAGAGCAGATCGAGGAATGACCAGGAACAGAGATCAGAAGTTCATTGACCCCACAATTCCATCATTTTCGGGATATTGGAAATCACCTCCTAGAAATTTTAGTTATTCGAAATCCTGAGACTGCATTGTTGGCAAAGTATCCTTACGGCCCTTTTGGTTCTTCACCACCGCCTTTGAGCCAAATTCACCCATTTACAGTTTTGCAAGAAGAGTAGAGCTAGGGCGGCACCTATTCAATCACCAAAATTGTAACTCATAGGCGTTGGTTGCCATGCTCGCATCACTTGCACCCCAAGCACGCTTTTGTTTGACTGACAGTTGCCTCTCCGCATTTTCCTTGCAAGAATAATTGCGGGCATCAACATCGAAGTGACAAGTGAATTGGCTAATATTTATCTAGTTTCGCATTCGAATCTTTATAGGTTATGCGAGCTATTCATGTATAGCTTGAGATTGGCTCATTAGCAGCTCGTTTGAGCTCAGCTTAGAAAACAAGATGAGTTCAATCATTTCTCAAAGCTCAGCTCATTAATGAGCCAAGCCTGATCACAATTGGTTTGCCAAAGCAAAGGAGAGATTAGGTCTGCGAATAAATCCTCAGTTTAGAATTTATATGAGGAGAGTTCGAACAACCTGTACTAAGATCGCTGGAGCTCAAAAAGCTCTATAGAATATTGAGTTAAGTTGAGTGCTCCGGTCAGCTTGTCTGCACCCCTAATTACAGCATTCAACCAATATTCATATCCGTATTATCTCTACTAAAGAAAAAAAAAGAAATAAATATTGATACATCAAATAGGACTAGCAGTCGAAACTCTCGTTTCGTTAAAAATTCTATTTAGTCTTACCCAACCATAAACTTTTGAGAAAAAAATGCAAAAACATCAACATGTATTTGTTTTATTTTTTCATACAATGAAATCTTTGATTTGGAGGACCGCATTTTTCATAGTTAGTTTTCTAATCAGGAATGGAATTATTAAGATCCACTAGAAGTGTGAGATGATAAAGTCAATACAACTATATATCTCTTTTACATTATTTTAGAAAAATAATAAAAATTGCAAGACATGTACTTATTTTATTTTAACAAACAGAAAATTAGAACAATATTCTATCCATAAGATTTAAGCATATAAATAATATCCATATTGTCAATATTCGTATATACATCTGTTTAAACCAAGTACAGCTAGAAATTTAGTATCTATGCTGAGGTTTATATTTGTCAAATAAAAGTGATAAAGATACAGATACATCAATATTCAATCCATTTTCAACCTTGACTTCGGCCCCAATTACACATCCAGTTGAAGCCTAATTGGATGCTTGATTATTTAATCACGAAGTAGCAAGACGCACCAACTCCTGTGATTCCTCCCGGTTCTTTGTCCTCTTGACCCTTCACAGATTATCATTCATGCGAAAAGCATCACCTTAACAAGCTAATTGACCATCCAAACGTCAAATATATAACAGTTCTAGAAACTTTACAGGTTCCTAAATATAAAAGCTAGGTCTACCTTTCACGTTTTAACACAAGGATAAAAGGTCACACCACATACAAAGACTACTCTTCAATAGAAACCAATCTCGTGGGTTGCAACCAAATTGAATGTGATAAGTTAATAGGATCTGGAATCAAGTTAGGATTTTATTCTCATTGGCTTCCAATTTACAATAAGATATTTAAAAATATAGAAAAACCTTGTCATTTTACCATTAGCTCTCATCTTAAATATGACTGTTTTAAGTTTAAATCCGTTAGATAGTATCAGGATGTGTACCCAAAAACCTTCAACCCAACAATAAGCAGATATAGATCCAATAAAAAAATTTCAACAACCTTACTGTAACAGTCAGATTTCATATTTACAAATCCACTTTTATTGGATTGGGATATAGATATGTCCGAATCCGAAAGCCTGATAATTCAAATATGTACACGTACCATATAAATGTAGTATATAAAAATTTAGGAATACAAAGGATTAGCCACATGGCTTGCGTCGTTTGATTTTCACCATGTCTTGTGCTTTTTCTGACACATGCACTTTCCCAGATCACAATGATACTTAAATTTGATTTATTTCAATCAAATAACATAAATAAAAAAATGTATTTTAAATTGATTATATTTTTAAAAAATAGTCATTCATTTTCTATATCGTACTTTTCAAATGCAATTTGTCACAAATACGTAACATGTTATATATGGAAAACTATCATGATAAGAGACCTAGTTTTGAGAGTGGGTGACCCTTGACTAAATAGCCTACTAAATCATATACATTGAACCTTAAAAATTACTCGAATCCGAATCCGTTATTAATCAGGTCCAGGTGCAAGCTCAGGTCATACTTATTTTGATAAACCTGAATCTGCATTGCACCTGAAGTCCTATTGAGTTCGGATCAGATGCAACGTAGATTTGACCCAAGACCGACCCATTCATTAGGCTATGATAAAGTTTTCTATGATCATGATTATGCATGTAAATATTATGAAGTTATTTATTGGGCTATATGATTGTATCCATCACCCACCAGGACTCAATTTTGTGATCCAAGCTTCACTAGTTTCTATGGGGCTAGGTTAACACCAACAATCATGCTTCACCCAGCTTTTTTATGTCGGATTAATACAAACTACAAGCAAAAAAAAATCAAAATATCTGAATCACTTTTTAATCTGCATTATTCCACTAACTTGGATTATATTTCTTTTTCTGGAAAAAGGATTATATTTCTTTTAAAATGAAACCTCTTCCACATTCCTGGGTTCCACCTCCACACAAGCTATATATTATAATTGCTAGAGTATGTAATCCACAACCTACCTGGAAGCAAAACTCTTGGAATTTATCAAACATGAATGGAGTCATCAAACAAGGACATTAGCAAACCCGATATGGGAAACAAGTCCAGCTTATGTCCTAAATTAAAAATTCAATTAACTAATTCTGCCACCATATGAAATTATATTGGCATAAATGACAATATCCATTGTAGCAGAATGTGACTGTCATGATAATAATACGAAAGAAAGTCTACTCACTGGAATCAGAACTCTTAGAATTTACCTAACATAAATGGAGTCATAACACAAGAACATTGGTAAACCCTATATGTGAAACAAGCCCAACTAATTCTGCCACCACACAAAATTATATTGATATAAACGTCCATTGCAACAGAATGTAACTGTCGTGACAATGATATGAAAGCAACGCTAATTCCAATTAACTTTACGTCATGAGTACATATCAGTGCTGCAAACTGGTTCTTCTTACCAAAAGAATATAAAGGAAAAATGTCTCACCGGAACACTAACACCGAAATATTACCAGAGCTCATCTACTATAGTGATTTAAGCTCAGACCTATTCAGCAGAAAAGAATAACAAGGAACAACCACCCTCATCGGAACAAAAAACTGGAGAAAAAGAAAATTGTCTGAGTGTCAAAAACATGACGAAGAAAAAGAAAAAATTAATCCACAAAAATCATACCTACTTATCTGATGTCAGAGTAATATATAAAAACTCAGTGTCGGAAGGACACAATGTCACCCAAGATATCATAGAAGTGATTTAGGCTAATCTTCTCTTTTCCAGAGTAAATAGCCTCTGCACTTCCTCCCGTGGATCCTTGTGCAGCCATCTCCACAAGCATATACAACTTCTTCAAGGGCATCTGAAAACATCCCAAAGAACATGAGAACCAACATACATACATTCTCAGGTTGATGTTATTCTCAGCTTCAATCAATGTAACAGTTTATCTATGTTAACGCTTGGTGGGGCCATTGCATTTAACAAGGTGACCATAAGGGTTTAGAATCTACAGAAGTGACTTTATGCTTTAGATGGTTCAGACTCACCAACTTCCCTTAAAGCAATACGAACATGATCCAAATGGGATTATGTGTTCATAATACTGAACAACAAACAAGTTGCTCAAAAACAAAATCTCATCATTTATTATTGCTCAACTAGAATATATTACGGAGCAAACCAACACGAAATCTAAGCACAGTTTACTTTTTTCTTGTAGTTCTCATTGATAAGTGTCTTAAATAGGTAGGTTGGCAGGAGAATTAGAGACATCGAGCTTACATCATGCAGCGCTTCAGCCGCTAAATCAATATCATCTTCAGCAAATACATTAAGCCCTTGCAAAACCTGCAGAGAGGAGATTTCATGAGCTAAATTTACCGAGCAAATTGTGGCCACAAATTTCGAAGAACTGCACTAATAACTGCATAGTTGCAAGACAATGTCAATCTAACAAAAACTCTCAAGGTCGAATGTTACATTTATAATGCTGCCAACTCATGTAATATTAGAACTCTAGCTTGTGCATGCCATCTCGACTTTATGCATGCACATTCATATGCAATCCTGAAAATAGAACTAACATGCATTTTTGTATATAAATGAAAACACAATAGTTGACTGTAGCAAATCACCCTCCACGTCATGGAAAACAAAAGCTCAAAGGTCATGGAAGCCCAACCTTGGTGACCACCTTCAAGATCAATAAGAAGAACAGTAATCAAGCATGCTGCATTTACAGAATAGTTATCTAAGTTGTTTTACTCGATGTACCAATACCAGCTAGCAAGATATCTGGTGTTGTCACTCACCTATGATATAGTTAGACTTCAACTAGGTTTCTAGAGACAAAGCGATAAACATGTGATTTTAGGGCCTGTTTCGTATTGTTATCATGTTCTGTTTTTGTTTCCCTGCAAATAAGCGAATACCAGAAGGAGATTGATATTGGAGATAGCATTTATGCAGAACTCCTGCCATTCCTTGCTTTTGATGTACCGCCCAAGATTCAAATTTAAAATCTCTGGTCGCTAAGCAGATGCATATGAACACAAGGCAATATGTTGCTGCGAAAAACTCCATAGGTTTTGCAAAAAAGATTTAAAAAACAAAAGGGTCATATCATAGATTTTTTGTCCAGGCTAGTTCAATTTTCTTCTTGGATTTTTGAAAACAAAAACAGAAAACAAAAGCAATATCAAACAGGCCCTTACTGGCATGCATAATATCCTGATAGCAGTTTAACTTTACATCTATCACTATATATATCCACCGATCATTTCCTTTTTTGTTTTCAGCAAAAAACTTCCTTCCCATATTCCTCTACCTTTTTGGCATCTGCCTTGTCTAGAGTTGGAACATGGTATGTGACAGAGAATGCATCACATATGCCAAGAGACTCCAGAAAGCCCGCCTCACTTGTTGTTCCAATTACCAGCATGTTCTTACCCTGCAAGAGGATATAACATATCCGTCATGCTAAGATCTAAGCAGCTAGCCCTATTTGCAGTTTACAGAATAAGAACTGTTAATGTCAAAAAGTAAATGAAAGACTCAGGCAAATTCTGGCCAAAAAACCTTACAGAAAACTCACAAATTTTTAATATCATTGTTCCATGATGCTGAATATATGCAAGTATGACCGGTAAAAGCCTAGGTATATTTGATCTCATAATTCTTTTCTTGATTTGATAAGCTTTTGCACAAACCGTTTTAGAAGGAATGAGCAGAAGGAAATGGAAGAAATAAGAACCTTTGGAGGAAGTCGTTTCAGGAGGACCAATAATGTTTGTGAAATCAAATTTGAAAAGCGTGGCCCTATAGCAACATACTCCAATAACCTGAAGTATAGAATATGTGGAACTGTCATGCATAAAGAATAATCAGGAAATAGCATAGTGTAAATATGCATACTATTTAATTCTCACAGAACACGAGAACTATCCTAGAGGGCAAGGACACTTTCCTTACCATGTTTAGAGGTGGGCAACCAATTATATTTCGTGCAATTTGCATTTTGTATATAAATGAATATTAAGTTGCTGATTATTCTCTCTCTCCAGTAACTTTAGCAAAGCCACAATAGTTACATAAGTTAAGAGTTACCTTTCAATGTCATCCAGAATTATGATGCTTAATTGAGATTTGTAAGCATCCTCAAATACCTATATTGTACAAGAATACGAATCAGTCTAGTACACAGGAAGGAAAAAACCATTAAGATGTCAACTTATTAGCTAGTTCAGTTGCAAAGAGCAAGAAATTTTTCCAGATTTCCTTTCAACATATACAAGATTAAATAAGCTAATTCAATTATAAACAAACCTTAACAATTTGTGCACATTTACTGCTCTCACTGAGACCAATCATTGTTTCTGCTGAGATCTATATTCACAATAAGGTGTCATATCATTAGAAACAAACAACCTTAAAAGAGTGGATGATCCTTAGAAAAATGAGAAGATGCTTACTATCTTGACATAGGGGAAATCACTGTCAATGCCAATCGTAGCTGCCATTGCTGTCTTACCACTGACAATAGAAACTTCATCAGATAACATACACACTGCAACAAAGAGAGGTGAAAAGAACAGGTATATGATAAGCTACCTGCCGCTTGGACCTTCCAGAAGGCAAGTAACAAGTGGGCTTCCCTTACTTACTTTAACTTGCTCCACAAGAAGCATAGCTCTTTGATAGATGTGCTTATGCCTCTCACCACAGTCAACCACACCATTAAGCCTGTATGCCATTTATGGTTCAAAAGAGGATGATGTGTCCCAAAAACATGACAGAGATACACTTCTCATAACCATGCACGAACACAAACATTGAAATGATAGGGATGTCTCATAACTTAATATCCTGTATTTTTGTAGTTAACTGAACACCGCAAACCTAGTCTAAGACTGATACTTGGAAGACACGGTAAAACAGACTTTCCAGTTCAGACTTTAATGATATCAAAAGATCTCCTATGAATATACCTTATAACTGTTTACACTGGCTGTGGAACAAAATGATCAAAAATATTACATTTGAACTACGAAGCAAGCTTCATGCAACTAGTTTTGAGCACATGTTTCTTGAAACAAATAGTATGTTTAGACTGTCAACCTTGTCGCATAGAAATTGTGTTGGAAAACTCATTTAATTTACTTCCACATCTTCAAAAAAAAATAGTACGCTAAGACAACATATATATCCAGTTTCTAATACAAAACAAGAGTATCCTTTAAGTAAATTTAGAAGCACTTTATTGACGTAAAATTTATTGATAGTAATAACTTGACAATACCTGCATCGTTCGAGATCATCTGTGGATGCACCAAATGCAGGGACAACTTCTTGCATAGCATACAAAAAATCATCCATTGTAACTTTTATACTCTCCTCATCTAAAGGTTTAGTAAGATCATCCATGCTTATTTGCCGATTCAAGGCAAATGAGACAGCACTTTTGACAACACCTTCCAGTTCAGCCCCACTGTAGTTCTTCGTACGTGCAGCTGCATCAAGATATGGATAAGCACTTTGGTAATCACAAACCCCCATTACATATAACTTCATTTTACACCCACAAAATCTGACATGCTTCGCTACATTTAATCATCCCTATGCTGAGAGCAAGTTGTTTGCGTGCACGCCTTCGGTTTTTTGCAAAGTTGTAGGATGGGAATTGCAACTAAAATTTTCCATTTCATATAGGACTATAGTATGGAAAATATAGTGCAATTAGTGTCAAAATGTTTGAACCTCAAGTTAGTGCTAGCACATATTTCTATTGTGGTAAAAAAAAAATGCCCATCAAGTACAAAATATACATTTAGCTTTTAAGGTCATTCAATGAAGTGAGAAAGGTAGCAGAGACACCAAAACAGCCACTGCCACTACCCTACTCATCAAGCATACTATTACTGCAGATATTTTGTCTCATAAGTCTACTATGATCAAATGTGTGAAATATCAACAGCCACCTGTTCATCTATTAAGACCAACCGAGGCTAATGCAGTAGCTTTACCACCTTGACAACAAAGGCAAAGAAAAAGAACTGTGAGCATGCAAGCTTGCCATATCGAAAAACCTTAGTAGCAGGAAACTTCCACTTAGGGTGAAATACACACTTCAGAATCTCCCCAAAATCTCATCTCAAGCAACTTTCCAGATACTAGATTCCCCATACTTGCACCTGAATCCGCACCCGCATCTGCACCTACTTCTAGTAACTAAGTGAAAAACACAATAAAACATCATTATATCCAGGAAAAATATTCCCAGTTTCATTGTTAGATTGATGAGTCTGATTTTCCCTTTGTTCCAAACACCAGTCCTTTTTCTCATATCCAGAGTTCTGGCAACTTCAAACAAGGCTTCATAGGTTTCTTGTTGCCAAAACCTCATGGAAATCTTAGCCTGTTACTCCTATGGTATCATCTGCTACCCGGACACTTCAACTGTAGGAATTTTTTCAGAAAAAAAAACAGACATTATGGCCCAGCATCAGATGAAAGAAACCCCATGACACTTTATAGTTAAAATTTCATGCTAGAAAGCAATCTAACAAAGCTCAAAACTCCACCTCAAGTGATGAAACTACTTGGCACAGAACTTTTTGTTCTACCTTGTTTATGGATGCAAGAATGCAAGCGAGACACTTCAACTTATACTATTCCAAGTGACAAATTATATAAATCTGAAGTATCTGGAGCATCGAAGCACAATTTTAACAAAACTTAAAAGTGTCATTGACTTATCAACAACAGTCCACAAATATGAAGGTACATGTCGTTCTATGGCAGTGGAAGTGTTACCATGTCAGTTTAAGGAGTTTGAAGGTTGGAGAAATAGAGATATGCGTGAAATGCTTGTCTTTTCATTCCTCTTGCCTATGTATTTAACACACACACACACACACCCCTTATCATGCCAACTAATAATGTCACATATTATTTACATGCACTCTCTTCACTGCCTCGAAAGCATAATGGTAGAGTTAACTATCTTTAGAAGCTAACTCTTAAGGATCACTGGCAGCTAGTTGTACAAATAACACCCAAGTAACGTGCTTCCACTTTCATGTCATACCTTTAATGCTAGAAATTGAGAAAATCCTCATCTATTTATTCTTTCACTTGAAAAATTGAGAAAATACCGACAATTATAACTTTATAGCATCTCTAGGATGAAAAATTCAAACTCTAAGCTTCTTGTTCTTTTCTTCCCATTTAAATTAGATACCAGCTGCTTTCTCTTGTCACAAAGTTGTCAGAGTGCAATGGTGACAACTGCCTAAACATAAAGTCTGGATGGCTATGTGCTTGTGGAGGCTGTGTTTGATTTGAGAACAAGAAAATGTCGAATGGAGATAGCAATTCTCTTGGAACAACTATTTCTGTTTTTCTTGGCTGAAATTTCTTATTCCTGGTTGAGATATCTCGAGGGTGAACATATATTTGCCCATGCAGAAAAGGTTAAAGAAACAATAAAGGGCCTTATTCCATGTAATTGTTTCCCCTGGAATCATATGTCGGGACTCAGGAACAAGCAAATCTGACTGGAATAGCTATTGCACCCTCGTTCTCATTTTTCCAAAAACCTGTTTGGCAGACTTCTCTGCAGCTGCACCAAGCACAGCCTTAGAGGTTCAAAGTTCAACATGGTAATAAAATTAATGTTCAATAATGAGTACTCATCAATGTTTTAGCAATTCACTATAAATAATTGATTTGATAATTTTAACTTCTAAAAAAAAAAGAATATGAGCCTGGATCATGATGCACACTGTAAAAGTATCGATGAGCAAATTGTCTAGCAGCAGCAGAATACCATAAACTGCAATAGAGGTCCAAACAATCCAAAAGATGTACAATATATAATGTTACAACCTATACACAGCTACTATAAATATATAACCCAGTGAGTGAGAATAAAATGATTATTTTAACCTGTACCAATGACGTACAGCGACCTACAATATGATACAGAAGAAGCACTAAAATCTGTGCAATACATAGTATTAACTAGGTGTAGTATGGGACATTAAGCACTTGTTAGGCAGTTAACATCATCCAGGCAGTCCACATGCACACCAGGGAAACCACCAGTACAAGCAAGTTTAGGTAATACGAGACTAGCAGGAGATCCTTCCCAGGTAACTAGGCAGCTGTTCTACAAAATAACTATGAGTACTTTATGAACCATGATCCTCAAACTGTTACATGATAATTTCAGTTCAACATTAAACAGTACTTGCATTCACAACAATGATACATTATCCAAATGGCGACCAACATCAACATCAAGTCATAGCAATAATTTTAGCAATTAAGGTAGCATGATATGAAAATGTACTATAAATTTAGAATGTAGGTGCTAAAATGTCAAGGTAACACATATAGTTATAAAAAGCAACTATTGATGATTTTTACTATGATCATATCCCGTTAACATAAATGTGCTCATAAACCTGAACTCAATATAATTGTATTTGGTATGCAAAACCTATCAAAAATCATATTTTTTTGGCGAATACAAGCTTCATCATATCCTTCCTCCAAACTTCTATTCATGCTCTTTTAGATTTCTTCCTCCAATAATTATTCTTAGGTACAAATTTAGTGCCCTTGAGAAGGACCATCTCTCAATAAAAGCTATCACCGTGCAATCTAAAGTGTGTGTGTGTGTGTGTGTTTGGGGCTAGTATCATCTCTTCCTATTCTGTAAAAAAAAATGTAAGTGTCCTCTTTACTAGTAGAAATTCCTAACGATCTCTCGTATGATTTTACAACTTATTTTCGCTCCTATCCTCCTCACGCCACAACCCAAAGAGAAAGTATGTGAGCAGGGTCGACAGAACCATCCTAAACCGAGCGGTTCTAGCCGTTTCGAGCCGTACTGGCAGGCCGTACCGGCAGCCCACCGGTACGGTTCTAGTAACGAAAACGAAACCGTTGCTAGAGGCGGAGAAGAAGAATGAAAAAGAGAACAAGTGAGGGGGAGGGAGAAAGGGTGGCGGAGGCCGGCGCCAAGGCAGAAAGAGTTCAAATAGGGGAACGGCCGCGGCTTCCCCTTTCCACCCCGGCGCGACCTCTACCACCCTTTGCCGGCCTTCCTCCCTCCCTCCCCTGCTCTCTCTCTCTCTCTTCCTCTGTCGTTCTCCCTCTCCTCCACCTCTTCTACTGTGTCGATACGGGCCTGGCACGGCGCAGGCCCGTACCGACTCGTCCTGTCGAGAAATCAGTACAGTAGCCGATACTAGTTCTACCAACGTTGTATGTGAGTGTCTACACACTCCCGTGCCCACGCCCACAAACATGCATGTCTGCGCCATGTAGTCCATGACACCATGCCCCTATTACATCTACAATGCAGTGTTGTTAGGAACATTTTTCACTTTTATAATGCCACGTGATTTCATCAACAGAGTTGCATTGAGCCAATAATATTTTAATGCAGGGACAAAGTTGGGTAGGATATATAATCTTGTATTTTTAATGTTAAAAGTTTTGTTTAGACTGCCAATTCTGTGGCTGAGATTTCTCTGTAGCTGGACTTCATACAAGATAAACTATAATCTCTGCTATATATTTAAAACCAAAACAGTCCAGCATACACAGTCTACTGTCTGCAAGACTCAGGACACAGCATCTTGTATTAATTGGGCTACAAGCTTCCCAAGAGAAGGGGTAAGGCAGAAGCCTTCTGAGTTTCCTGATCTTTCCTTTTCCATTTTTTTTTATTTTGTGTGTGTGTTGGTGGGGGGGGGGGGGGGGGGGGGGGGGGGGGCCCTTTGTGTTCTTGCATAGGCAGGCTCCTTTCACTTGAATCTTCCATGATGTGCCAATATGTAAACGAGAAATGCTCCGTGTCTTCTACCGTGCTTGCATCTGCACGCATGCACGGATGGCGGCGGCCATATGGGCGAACTCCTCTCTCAAAACTTTTGATTGCCTGTGCCAAAACACTAGAATAGAAATTCTCCATGTTTTTTGGCCATGTTCAAGGGGACAGTGATACATATTCACATCTGCAAAGCCTTTCATTTCTTATGGTTGCATGGCCAGACTCCCTCAATGCATGTGCGAAAGCACTTGTATATGTAAATGAGAAATGATATAATGTCTCAACTTTTAATTTGATTCCTACACCCCTAATAATTTGACAAAATGTCACCTTCATGAATAGTTTCAACCAATCAAGTGTCATGCTATAACATTTTTTATGAAAAAAGAAAAAGTATCACCATAAAAGAGTTAAGGGAAAGGTATAAGCACATACCAAGTTCTTGAAGGTTCACGTCTGCTGCAAGAAAAGAATTTTCTCTCATTTTATTTGTATGTATTTGAAGAATTTGCAAACGACCATGTTCATCAGGGAGGTTAATCTCAACATGAACCTCCAGGCGTCCAGGTCTACATATAGAACAACACATCAAAAAATTCACAGTGCAGAAAAAGTACAAGCAACAATAAGAAAGAATGGGAACAATATGATAAGAGAACTGGCAAATATTTTCCACACCGACTATAAAGAATTAGAAGCAACAAAATTTGAAAAATCATTATCCACACCAAGCATTTGAGAATAAAGTCGTACCCCTAACTTCTCCCACATTTACAACAAATATCAGAGCATGTGTAACAATCAAATCCTGTTAAACTCTTTGTACAGCAAAGAAAAAAAAATATAAACAAGGAATTGGTATGTCTCCTAGAAATGTCCAGGCTTTCATCATGGTCATCCATCAAATTCCTCTAGCTTCCATTAATATTTGTGATCAATGCATCTTCTGTATGTATGCACGTATATAATATGTACATATTACAGCATGAACCAACAATGTGGCTTATTTTGATTAATACCACTTCTGATAATTAAACATCCTTGTTGACGATTTATCATATTCTTGCAAAAGAAGCTAGGCAGTTAATTGTAGGTGTACTGCATGCAAGCTACTAAATTATACAATCCAGCAAAGGCAAGAAACTGACCTTAAGAGGGCTTCATCCAGCAGGTCCTTCCGATTGGTCATTCCAATAAGCAGCACATTGTTTAAAGACTCAACACCGTCTATCTAAAATACAGTCACTCGGTTAGTATTCAAGAATACAACTGACGAAGCTAATTGTAATACTTGGGAAAATTCACCTTTGTGAGAAGCTGATTAACTATGCTATCATGTACTCCTGTACCATCCCTCGTCGACCCTCTAGACTGCGGTTTCCGATTTCAAAATATTAATAACAAATTCCAGATGTATCAACAATAGCAAATTTCTAGACATTATTGCACATAAACATATTGTCATGATGAACCGATACACATCAATACAATGTTTCAGACGACATTCAATACAAGCAGCAAATTTTAACAACCCTTGGTATATGAGCAAGATATTTTCATACTAAAAGAACTTTGGCCGACATTTACATCCCATTCCTGCAGTCAACAGTAAAGTCAAATGCACAATAACAATGGTGGACAAATTCTAAAATCTTTGGTAATCTTTTCACACACATGCGAACATACGTATCAAATCCTATAACATGCATGCACATACAAAAATAGATTCTGGGAAAATCATAAGATAACAAGAAATCCAAAAAAAATAGAAAAAGGGCTGCATAGTTTGTGAGCTACAGATGAAGCATTCACTATTCCGATGTAATCTGCTTGTTAATTAAGCACAACAAAAATGAAAACCTATAAAGCATCAATAAAGCCTGTAAGTTGATTAAGATTACTACTTAGCTAGCTTTGACAACTCCTGTTCCACCCAGGTCCCTTATCTAACCACCAATAAATAGTGATTTATTAAGATCTTTTCAAATCTACTAGGGAGCTAATGCATCGGTGAAATATACATATATACGGAGCTAAGAAGATTGGACAGCAGTTTTTAGTTCTTCACAACCACTAATGGTCAGAGATTGGAACAAAAATAACATCCTCAAAGGGATGAAAACCAGCCAACTGTCAGGTGTAGAAAGATAAAGAGGAACAATAAATCCAAGCTGATTTAATTATCCAAGCCAATTGACAAGAAGATTCCTAGTGAACTTGGAGACAGTCTAGTAAATTAGTACTACTTGAGAAAAAATTAAATCAAAATAAAGATTTCCAATTTCAGTTTGTGGTGCATAGCGATAACCTCATCAATTGAATCAGACAGATCAGAATATAACAAGGCAATAAGATGAGACTGAAACAGATTAAAGATGCCATAATAGGACTCTGAACTGACTCAACTAGAGCTCAACCCACCCACCCCCCACCCCTCTCTCTGGGTTATTAAATTAAATGAATCCAAGCTCAAATTTATAGAGCAAAATCTGAGACTGGACTGAATCCAGGATGGCCATGAATACTCAGTATCATGACTGTAAACTGTTACTTTGAGAGATTCTATTTAGAAAGTATATAAGGTCCTTCTTTACCATTACATATGCATGCCCTGTCATAAAAATCTATCCCTAAATAAAATCCGATAGGGTTTGCAATGCATCTGAATACATAAGAATTTTATTGGGGCCTATCTTCAGAAATGATTGCAGTGGTTCATACAATCCACTTTTTTAAGCTCATAAACTAACAAATCCAAATGCACCCTACACCCACGTCAACGATTGTGATTATTTCGATAGCTTTTGGGTCTTTAGTGTTGGATTACGATGTCTTCCAGTGTAGAGGGCACAACCGATCAGCTCTCCTCTGATTTTTAATCAAATACACTTGAATTAGACCCATACCTAACAACCCTTAAACAGAACATCTTTACTTGATCCAATTGTAAGATCCATATTCCCTCGTTTAGCAAATTACCTCTAAGCAATATATGATTTCCCCTTCTAAATTTCAATACTTCATCCTTTGGGCTTCTTCTGGTTTCGTTCTTCCCTCATCAAGAACCTAGTGGATCAACCTATGACCAAGTCATGCTGTAACCTCCTGGCATAAGTTCACAGTATGTTGAAGGGTCCCAACAACTATTCTAAGAGAAAAAATATGTTTATGACGATAACAACAGGACACCAACATGAGAGTCAATAAATGCTCTTTTTAGTTTTTGTGTGCATTTGCGAGTGCAAACTCAAGTATTGCAACTCTCATCTTTGTTTATATTGTTTTGCGTACCTTCTCACAGGCCTTATCGTCTTTCCTAAAATATCGAGCTCCCCAGAATTTCTTCCATTAATTTGTCCATCTCCTAAAATATACCTTTCGGTCCTCTCATGCAATTCTACTTATACTACACACATTAATAACATATCTTTTACAACATTGGTTTGTCATCTTCCTGTCGTATACTCTTTTTACTAACGTTTGCCGTATCGGTAGATATCATACCATACCGGGTGTACTGTACTGTATCTATACCAAACCGATATAAAATCTCATACTGTATCAACACTCGGTACACCTCACCGTCTCGTACATATTGCATACTGACACTGTAATAAAATGGTACCAATATGAGATTCAGTACCAAAATAGCGAACCTTGTTGTTTACTAGTATAGTTTTGCCTCCAAATAATCTTTTGAGTATCTACCTACTCAATATATATTTAAGAAACAAAATTTTGACTTATAATAGTACAGTATCATCCATACCACGTAACCTCAATCTTGCTTCTTTCCACTTGGTCTCTTAGAAACATGCTATGTCAATTTATAATCATGGAATTAACTATCTCATCATACAACACATATTTCAAGTGGGGTGCATGACCTTTGCATGGTATCCCGTAGAAAAATTTCAAGTGGGGTGCATTGACTCATCAGTTGCAATAAGCACATATAAGAAAGCACTGAATCCGGTATCTATAAAGTTAAATTGTCAACAAATTAAAGCACATTATTTAAAGTCAAACAACAAGTCAAAAATAGTTATTAATTGTATTCCAATATTATCAATAGCAGTATATTTGCAGCATTGAGGCAATACCACTAGAGAATAGAACTGCATATATCAATTGAATTACAACAGAATAATACAATTTACTTTGGAACTTATCTATGAGGTGATGCTCAACCCTTGACTACATGGAAAGCAGGAAATGCATTGAAAGAAAAAGTAGTGTAATTAGATGTCTACCTTACAAATAGCATCGATTTCATCAAAAATGATGACATGTAGGTCACTCTGATCGCCTGATGATAAATGGAAAACATAAAATACTCAAAGAGTACTGGAAAATCATACCATACACATAACGCATCATAGGATCTATGTACCTCGAGTCCTTTGGTCATTCTCAGCATCAGCAAATAAATCTCTCACATTCTTCTCTGTTTCTCCAACAAATTTGCTTAACACTTCAGGCCCATTAACAATCTAAAATGTTACAGATCGGGTCCTTAATTAATAATAAGATGCTTGATCTTTTGACAGAACATTCTGAAGTCTAAAAATAGAGTTAAACCTTGGGTTCCCTTCCATTCAATAATTTCCCAATCTGACGAGCCATAAGAGTTTTGCCAGTTCCAGGAGGCCCATGAAGCAACATTCCCTTGACATGCTTGATACCCAATCTGCAGTGCACAACCATCAGATAAGCATCAAAATATTACGCAAGTATACAGTGTGAGAAAACTGGAATATAAAATATGCTAGTGTAAAATTTAAGTAGGGTATACTTATTAACAACGTGCGGAGGAAAAACTCGAGATGCAAAAGCTCTTCGAAAAATGTCCGTGAATTCAGCACTCAATCCTCCTATCCCCAGCTTCTCAAGATTAAATTCTTTATGTCTGAAAATGTTGCTGCTGGCAGCTTCACGCTGATTAACTATCTGCATGCAGAATCATCACACTGGATATCCAGATTCTCATGAAACATAATTAATGTTGCTCATTCGAGAGCTTGAGAGCTGCTATTTGCAGAAATAAACCATCTAAACCTAATGATTTAGCAATTATAAATGCAAGCAACAGGGTGGCGGGGAAAAACAAGAGCCACAGAGAGTAAGGACCTTAATGCCAGAGTTTGGAGAAGCTTCAAAAATAAAATATGTATCGTTGGATATCATTCCTCTTTCCATGGCTTTGGAATCTTCCTGGCCCTCTAGCATAGCCTGATTGACTGTAAAGATATAATTTGTTCCACAAAATTCAAATGACACTCTTTGACCAGTTGTCATAACCTGCAAACCATACACCAGTTCAGCAACAACCTAAAGCTAATTACACTCGATCCTGTTAATGAGATTATGCAGAATAAAACCAAATTTTAGTTATTCCCATGCTTCTTTTATTTTTTATGTTTTTTAAAAAAAAGCATGCAGAGATAGTGACACACTCAAACAGTTATTAGAAGACCGAACAAACAAAAAGGGGGAACACAGAACACTTAACCGATACCTTTGTAAACATTATGTAAATTTAAGATAAATTCTTTTCTCCCGACAATATCTGATATATGTTTTTAAAAAATAAACAGCTGCAGAGCTTTAAAAAAAAAAGTTTGGCATGTCTTGGCACCCACCTGTCTGTCCTCCAAATTTAGACAGCAAGGTTTAATGGCCATTACACAAAGATATTGGTTCATCAATAAGTACCCATGGACAGGTCTTGGTGGATTCACCATTAGACCAGCAAACTTGGTAAATTCACTCTTCCATGTTCTGAATTTGAGGGATATCTTGCTATCAGATTATTACAAGATGAATAATCCAGTCCACGTTTTCCATATATTATAGGAAACCTCAACTGCAGAATTGATTCTTAAAGTAGTTCTTTGCGTATAATTAACAAAGACCGAGACCAAGTCTAGTGAATAAATTACAAGAAATGTGGAAAGAAGCAAGATTTTGTGTAGATTCATTAATCTGAGTGCAACAGAGAAAAAAAAAGTGGGTGTTAAGCAAAATTAGCAAATAGGTCAAGCGTCAGTGATTCATGCGAACAACTATGAGTCAATTGCCACACAAGATGACTGTTAGAAAGTACAAGGCAAGGCAAGAAAAATCATTGAAATTGCATCACTAGTAACAAACGAGCAATAGGGATGTCTTACCTGATCAATCAATCTTTTCCGAAGTTGTTGAGCAAGAACAACAGCATCTAACTGCAAAGCAATCAGTGTTGGCAATATCAGAATTCTAACCATCACACACAAATTATATTGATAACCTGAATTTCAAGAAAAACACTTACTTGCTCGGTTCTGTTAGTCTTCCCTTTAACAAATTCCAACTCTAATGTCAGCAATGCTAGATTAAAATTATCAGGGGGAACAAACCTAAAATGCAAAGTCACCAAGAAACCTTGAGGGATAAGCCGAATAAATTGGATCAAACACCCAAGAATCAAGGATGCCAAACCTGCTAACAGATATTGAGTCACCCGCAGAAACTTTTGTATGGCGACGTTGAAGGGCATTCAAAGCGATATGACCATCGCGAATGCTTTCATGAGCAGTGTGACTTCGTTAAGGATCAACCTCATAGTAGAATAACTGACAGCTTATTTTAGTACAAAAAAGATAATCCAGATCACATCTTGAATGAATACCAAGAAGTTAATTCATCTCGATCTTCAAATAAATAGCAGACTTGGAAGCAACATTAATATTATCACAATCCAGGTTACACTTCTTTGATCCCACATATCTCATTCTAGAACACAACTCAAATTTACCAAAACCCTAGAATCGAATCAAGTTTGGAGGGGAAAAAAAAGATTGGGTTTTTCTTTCATGAAAAATGAATCATTTCCTTGATCTCGTATCGAGAAATTTCAAGAAAACGAAATAATGCGATCCTAATCGACAATTCAAGAAATGAAATCAAATCAAAATAGAGATTGATAATTCCAGCGATCAGGCATTCACATCGGTAGAGAGAGGAGAAAAAAAAGAAAAGAAAAGGGGATCAAGAAAGGATATCGCAAGTTGAGGACGACGGAGTTCCCCACGAGGGTGAAGATGAGGCTCGATCCAGGCGTGGAGAACTTCCGGAGGTCGCCGGTGGAGCAGTAGGCGAAGTTGGTAAGAGCGAGATCCTGGTTCGGCGTGCTCACCACAACCATGGATTCGGCCGTCGACGAGGGGCCGAACCCGAATCTCCCCGCCATGGCAGGCAGAGAACGGGGGAGGCCGGATCGGAGCTAGGGTTTCCGAAGGGGTAGAGAAGAACGCCCGGGGTCAGAGGCTCCAAGAGAGAGGGAGGAAGGAAGACTGGAAAAGAGCGGACGATGCCTTCGTCTCGAAGAGTTAATGTAGGCCGGAAAGAACTGTGATAAGTATACCCGCTTTTATAATCACCGACCTATGGGCTCTCTTAACAGATGAAGTGGGTTCACATGAGACGGGGCCTTCGTGTCAAGCGAACGGTGCATGATTTGGAGGGTGTCTGGTTGCGCTGTAGGAAGTTTTTTTTTTTTCTTTTGATACAACGGCTACTCATACAAACGAGTACAGCCAAAAAAAAAAAAAAACGTAGAGATGGATGGGGCAGCTACATAGCCCATCAAAAGACCTCTTAAAAGAGTTGAGTAGCAAAATAGGTAACCTAGTATGTAGTTTTATTCACCTTTCGATACATGAGCGGTCTAAAAGGAGCCGCAATCTCTCACCAGTCTGCGAATGTTACTGAGCAGCAGGTGTCCATCCCTCTGTCGGTCCTCATCCCAAATCCACTCAATCACCGTGGCTAAATCTCTTTCTAGAGAGATGTCATCCGCTCCTAGACAGGTCTTGCATAGGTGATGTTCTCCCATACTGTCACGCTCCAAATTCGGATCATAACATGGTCGTGCTATTGCAAAATTAAGCATACAATAATACGCAGCCACTTTAAAACTTCAAATTGTAAACAACTATATTTATGAAAGTCATTAAATGTTCATGTATTAAAATCCATACAAAGCTTCTAAAAACAATATCAACATTTAACATTCGTGTTTTCCATAACCCTGGAGCATGTTACGCTCCTTATTCCTAGCATCTTCTATTCATCTGTAAGAATATAAATAAATTGGTGTGAGCTATAAAGCTCAGTAAGTAAACAAGCATAATATTTTTGCATGCCAATGCACTATTTGAAGAACAAACAGTTGTAATAAAGAAAACATTTTCTATAATCAAATCAGATGTAAACCTTTTGTCTTTATTCCATGCTTTGAAATCCGTACTCATCATTATTCTTGCTTTGAAATCCGTACTTATCATTAATCATGCTTTGAAATCTGTGCTGTTATTGTTGATGCTTTGAAATCTGTGCTTGTAATGAAGTAAACATTTCATATAATCCAATCATTCATAAAACTATGCAAGTCCATTCATGCAACTTCATAAATATGATTATGCATCATAAAACTTTTGCTATTATTCCATACTTTGAAATTCATACTCATCATTATTCTTGCTTTGAAATCCATACTCATCATTAATCATGCTTTGAAATCTATGCTATTATTCATGCTTTGAAATCTGTGCTTGTAATGAAGTAAACATTTCCTATAATCCAACCAGTCATAAAACTATGCAAGTCCATTCATGCAACTTCATAAATATGATTATGCATCATAAAACTTTTGCCATTATTCTATACTTTGAAATTCATATTCATCATTATTCTTGCTTTGAAATCCGTACTCATCATTAATCATGCTTTGAAATCTGTGCTGTTATTATTCATGCTTTGAAATCTGTGCTTGTAATGAAGTAAACATTTCATATAATTTAACTAGTCATAAAGCTATGTAAGTCCATTCATGCAACTTCATAAATATGATTATGCATCATAAAACTTTTGTCATTATTCCATACTTTGAAATTCATACTCTTAGATGGTAGTGTAGCTATGGCCGCTCTTATTCCCACGACAAGGCCTTTACCACTGCAGGGTCATCTTCCAGTTACTATTACCCACTGGCGGGGGTCGTAAAGCCAAGTTACTTTTACCCACTGGCGAGGGTCATATGCCTAGTTACTGTTACCCACTGGCGGGGGTCGTGCATAGCGATTTGAGAGTCTTTAAAACATATCATGCTTTTCATAAATCTTTTCTCATAGATACATTGGAAAGTGAATAATGGCATCATGCTAAATCAAACTCATGATCATGTTGAAAATTTTATTTTTCTATGCATCTTTCTACATCATCATAATCATGTGTATATAATATAATAATAATTATGATCCAAAATCATGTAATCATTTGCTAACACATGCTTGATTCTAATTTTGTAAAAACATAAATAATCATATACAATTTCATAATCGAGTAGTCACAAGTATTTAATAAAACATAAGATTATATCAGGATTACTTTTTCCACAATTCATATACACATTTCCAATTGCATAAATAATACTTTTTATCTTATAAAACATGCTACATGATCCATAATAAGATTAAGACAGGTTACTTACCTTAGTTTGCCCACCAACCTTAGGTTTGAGTACCAATTCTTCAATTACCTAACAACATCATCAAATTACTTGTTAATTGCACGTTCAACTTTATTTAATTACAATTTTTCTTAATTGCCCAGTTTACAATCCATCTATAGGACTCAATTTCATTCTTAGGTCTCTAATCTGGTTCAATTTCTGATTTAGGTCTCTTCAAATCCTCAATTTGGGTCTGATCCAACGTCTGATTTTTGGTCTAAACAATTTTTTGGTTCAGGTCTGACCCAAGTTCCTGGTTCAGGTCTGGGTTAATTGCATACTGGTTCAGTTTTGACCCAATTACTGGTTTAGGCCTGGGTCAATTACATACCGGTTCAGATCTGACCTAATTACTGGTTCAGGCCTGGATCAATTACATACTGGTTTAGTTAATTCTGGGTTTAAGAATATTGGGCTCAGACCCAGGCCCAGCCCAGCCTCGGGCCTTTAAAGCCCGGTTCATATGAAGTCCACCGCCGGAATCAGACCCAATTCGGCAACAATAATTTTTATTTTATTTTCTTTCTTCTTTTCTTTTCCTTCTTTTTTTTTCTTTTTTCTTTTCTTCCTTTTCTTTTCTTCTTTTTCTTTTCTCTTTTTTTCTTTCTTTTTCTTCTATTCTCCTCCCTTCCCGCACCTTCTTCTCCTTCTTTCTTCTTCTCGTCCCGATCTCCTCCCCCTCTTATCCTCATCTCACATGAAGCGAGGAGGCTCGTGGGACGCTCGGAAGGGAGGTCGGCCCGAAGCCGGCGGTGCTGCGGCCAACCAGCGGTGGCTGCGGCGGCCCACCCTGCAGCAGCCGCAGCCCAACTAGCCGCTCTCCTTCTCCACCTCCGGTGGAGGAGATGGGGCATGGGCACCCCTCAAGCAGTAGAGGAACCGGTCGAAGCCGGTGGTGCCCGCGTAGCGCGCGGCCGACACCCGTGGTCAGCCTGACGGCGTCCACGGTGCCCCGAGCCGGCGGCGTCCATGGGCAAAATAGGGAGATCCCCCTTCGGCTCTTCTTCTCCGGTCATCTTCGACCGAAAATCAAACCGGTTCCACCCATAGGAACCGGATTTACTGCAGCCGAGGGCTCTTCCCATGGATCGGCCGGTACGTTTGCATTTTAGGTTTACTAGATTTAGGGTTTGATTAACAAGGGAAGAAGATCTGTGCTTGAATGGAGGGAGGAGATCTACAGCATGAGCCGGCCGTAACCTCAGTCGATCGAACTGGAGTCGGCTCAAGGCCATCCCCAGGTTAGATCATCCCCCTTTCTTCTTCTTTTATTTCCTTCTTCCTCTGTTAATTACCTCCTAGACAGATTAGATCTAGGCTAACAACAGTTAAATCACGAATGGAAGGAGGCTACAGGTTTACCTATCTCCAGGGAGCGGTGAAGCTTTTCCGGCGCGCTGCTGTGTTAGCTCCGGCGATGCAGTATGGTGATGAGCTCCCTCCTCCTCCGGTGCCACTACTATCGATCCGATTTCTTGCACAGAAGGAAGAAGGTGAGGAGTAGGGAGAGTGTAATCGATCGGGTCCTGTACTCAGGACTTCATGGGTTTTTATAACCCTCCATCAACCTCAGAGGGGTGGGGGACCGTGGCTGTTAGGTGATTATAACCGTCTCAACAGTTGCCGCCCTCCACCTCCTTCCTTCCAAAACTTCCAGATGGACCTTTGGCTTTGGTCCATGTCGGTCCATCTGGTCTGGGGTTTACACATGCTGCCCTAAGCTTTTTCCCTATAGCTGTCATATCAAAGGTATATCGCCCTCCAGTTGCAATCAGTCTAGAGTTATAATCTATGATCACAAAGCCTATACCTGATTTCGAAGTGTTGTTTTTATTTAGTTGGTTATTTTGGGCCGAATGTTAGAACGTTTACTTGGATCTAATCTAACATTGTTTGGGCCTGCAGAACGCTTGAAGTTTTGTACTCCATCAAGGCCAGCCTACTGCACACACGAGTGAGAATGGGTCAGATAATATCCATATTATTCCATTTTCAAATTCAAATCCATCTGGATATAAATAAAAAATGAAGTATTTAACTAATATCTATATCCATATCCATATTTAGCAAAGACAAACATATTTAGATATGGATAGATAATTATCCCATCTGTATTCGAATATCTAATTCTATTTGTAATCCCGTATATGACTAATGAATTTTTTAAAAAAATATATAACTATATTAACATATTAAACATCCACTTAATAATATCTTTGATTTCGTAGTCATAAAATTTAATTATCCGACTTATCTCTATATTTATATCTATCCTCGTAATATCCAATTTGTATTTGTATCTATTTAAAACGAATATGAATATGAATTTTGCATCCAATTAATATATGTATCCATATGTGTCAAATAAAATAAATATAGATATAGATATATTGGTATCCGATCTAATTTCACTTTTACTACTACTATCCTTGATTAAGCCATACATAGGTTCGTCACAAGCCATGTGAAGATGACGGCAATTTTGGTGCAATGGATAATAGGATAAAAAATTTCTACTAAAGTAGGAAATTAAAATACATCCAATAAATAATCACTTGCTCATGACTCTGCCAACAACTTACAACCATAAAACTCTAAAATTATGTGCGACATTCCACGGCTTTTTTGTTTTTTTTTTGGGTGAAAACAACAATTCATATAGCTCTAACGTGAATACATCCTGCCAAGTCACAAGAAAGTAAAAAGTACAATGAGGGCGGTAAATCTACTACGGACGTCCAAAGGATCTCTCTAGAATGTCGCACAACATAGGAGGCGATCCAATCTGCTGCCCTGTTCGCCTTCTGAAACACATTTGCCACCTGAAACTCATCCAACTCCATAACCAGCCTATGAGTCTCACGAATAAGAGGGTGACAATCTCCATACCTGTCCGCACCCAGAATCCAATCGATCACCACCGATGAGTCCTCCTTGAGGTACACCCGCTCGGCACCAAGAGCCCGCTTCGCATAGGACATATCCTCCCAAGCTGCCCGCAGCTCTGCCCCAACTGCAGTAAGTCCTATCGTACGACGTCCCCAGGCTGCAACCAGCCTACCAAAGTGGTCTCTAATCACAAATCCCACACCTTCGGACATCCCATCCATCGGTATGCTACTGTCAAAGTTTATCTTAAAATGGCCAAGGGATGGGGGCACCCAAAAAACAAGGGCAACCTGAGCGTTGTAGCAGCGAAAAGAGTATCCCAGATGTCTCGACCATCCCAGGAGAGAACAAAGCTGCACATGAAATAACCTCCCTGGCTTGAAGTACAGCTCTATCCACCACCATCCTCAAAAATGACCTCCTGCCCTCAAACAGACCCGCATTCTTGTCCAACTAAATATGGTAAGCCAAGTATGCTCTAAGTATCTCTGCTTTAGCAAAACTAGAACTCCATAATGAAACTTTCAGCAAATGTAACAGGTCCTGTGATGACTCCACCGAATAGGAAAGAGGGGCTAGTGACCTCCTCCATATCTCCCTGGCCTTGGGGCACTGCAAAAGAACATGCCCAATTGCCTCCTCGCTATCCGTACACACCTCACAACACTGAGAGATCCGCACACCTCGCCGAGCTAGCACACTCCTGGTAGGTAGGCAACCCCAGGCCACCTTCAAATGAAAAACGCCACCTGTGGGTGAATCCGCATCCTCCAAATCCATTCTCCCTCGATCTGCCTGTTGGCTCCCCACTGAACAGAGACTGAAGATCCCCCGCACGCACCTGAGAGCGGCCCGACGGCACCCATACTAACCTGTCGGACTCCTCCCAAACAGGAATCGTGAGAGCCAGGACCATCTCAACCAGCTGCTCCCCAAGCACCTCTCGAATCAACCCATCCCTCCAACGTCCCTCATCAGAGTCATCAAATCGCTAACCCTACAGCCAGCTAATCGCACCGAGTCCACCATGGTCGGCAAGCGGCTGATCGACTATGAGGTCACCTAGCAATCCTCTAACACATCAATGGACCGGCCATCACCAATAGCCCATCTGATCTCCAGAAGGACCAACATGGCTCTGGTACACATTTTCCTCCACATTGATGAATGGTGACGGGCCGTTCTCGCTCCAGGCAACAAAACAGCATACTTGGCCCTCATCAACGAAGATCATATACTGTCGGGCTCCATCACAAATCTAGCAACATGGCGAGCCGCTAGGGCCTCTCACATTGCCAATAGAGACTGCACCCCCAAGCCTTCGAACCTGGTCAGTTTACACACCACCTCCCATGCCAATAGGTGGATACCACCTCTGCCTCCACTCCTCTCCTAGATGAAGTTCCTAAAGAACTGCTCAAGAGTCCTCAGAACCCCCACTGGAATGAGGGAGTTGGATAACAAATAAATAGGAATCGAGGAGAGGACTGCCCGAACTAGGGTGATTCTACCCATCATCGATAGTGAATGCATCTATCATTCCTCCAACCTGTGCCTGATGCTAAACTCCAGAAAAGAGCAATCCATACCACGCAGCCGCCGACCAGAGATCGGAATCCTCAGGTATCTCAAAGTGCCCTCCTGCTCGCCTACCCCCAAAATCTCTATAATAGAGTGCCTCACCGCCTGTCTGGTCCACGGCTTATTTTCACTACATGGTATAACCAAGCCGAACATCTTGAAGAAGGGATGTGGAAGCCCAACCATATACGGGAGGCTGCTTGATTGCATGTCAGTCTAGAAGCCCTTGATCTCACTAACGCGTATCAGCACTAGAATGAGTTCTTTGATAACAAGTATTGTTTTTGTCAGTGAGAAAATGATGGATTAAACTAAAAAATGTCTAACTTGTCACAAAAGAAAATGCCTTGACACCATCATCTCTTTTATTTTCATTTCTCACTTTTGTGAGGAAGAATGTTTTTATTACAACTATTGTGTGAGATTTGATTTGATTCTATACAATATATATTTTTCATTCTTGATGATATTGTGTAGGATTTGATTTTGTCATATTATGTGGAATATGACCCTGTACAATATGTATTTTTCATTCTTGATGTATATTGTGTGGAATTTGATTTTCTTTTCTTTATATATATACGGCCGTTCATGCCACATGAATAATATAGAAAACTTCTCTCCTTTGGTACCTCTCATTATCACTTTTAACAGTTTTTGTTGCTTTGTTTCTATACGACAATCTAGAAATAAACCCATCCAAAAAAAGTTAAGCTTGTGTCCTGTGAAAGTGAGAGAAGAGTATATGTCCACTCCAAATACTCCTTTTATGTGGCTTCAAAGAAGTTTCTGCGCATGATTTCTCGAAATCGTTCCAAGTTCACCTCTTGGTATTATTCTCCGCTTGGAGAAATTTTGATGAAAAAACATCAGACTGGGCTTATGACCTGCATGATGGAGGTAATATCTCTAGTTTCCATACAAAATTCATCCAACTTAATATGTGAATATATGTGTGAACCCCAACCAATTATGTGAATAGTCGAAATTAACCTACCCACAGTGCACTTATCATGAGTTATGGTTCTATTAGTTTATTCATTTCAATGCTTGATTTATGTTTCATATCTGCCAAAAATTTTGATTTATTAGCCATCAAAAATTACCTGTATATAGGTTGTCATATATATGGCAAGAACTTAATTTGCATATGGACTGGCTCAATTGATTGGCATTCATCGCTCAGAGACTAAAGCTTAACGCCAACCCCGTGGAACAATCGTGTTCTTATTTGAATTTTTGAGATTGCCAGTCTAATTGGAAACTTGCTGATCCAAAGCACTCTTCTAAGCATCAAATATCCATGCTCCAATGTCCAACAAATCAATTGGTTGATTATCTATTGGAAAACGTTATAAATACATAACCATATATCACACATTTACCAAACTTGGCGAACATTTTTCAGTAATTAACGATGGAGCATGCTGCTTAATCATGCTAAAGCTCCTCATGCTATGTAGCAAGAGAGGTTTGATGTGATTAATGGAATGGGAGACAATACAATCTATGCATGGTTGGTTAAGATCACAATATGCCAAGCCATCCCCATGTTAGAGTAGATGATTTATTACGCAATGATCGGCAGATTTACATATTTCATCTTACAATTTTGTCTCTCGAGAAGCTAACAAAGTTGCAAATGGACTAGCAATCTATGGAAGAGGCCATATGGAGAAATATTTTATTTATAATTTCAAGCATATACCACCAAATCTAGAGGACATACTAAGGAGAGGCTCTTTCCTTTTCTTTTATTTCAGTTAATTAAATAAAATATTCGATCTCAGTAAAATGATCCCTATCAAAAGCATTAAAGAATTTAGTTTTGGCATCTTACCTCAAATTTGCTATGCAATATGCATGGTGAAAACTGGAAAATTGGAGAAGCCCCATGACCAGTCATCCAATTTATTTAGAAACCATGCATCCCTTTGAAAACCAAATGCAGTCTACAGTAAGATGCCACTAATCTGTTCATTCATATGCCAACAAATTCTATACAGTACCGAGGCTTGAAACACAGCAATAATTATGTTACATAACAATGGCCTCTATTAGTACATAGGCTTGTACATATATTTATGGGCTTTGCCTAGGCTTGTACATATAATGTCACACCCCGAATCTAGAGCGTAACAGACGTTGCATACCTATATGGCGGACCATACAAGCATGCAAGACTACAGATCATATCAAAATAATAATAATTCTTAAAAATTTATTTAATCAAGAACTTATTCAAATAATTTTTACAATAGTTTCAAAATGATATAAGTCAACATTTACTAGCTATTAACATAAATTAAATAAAATATTCTAACTAGTTTGACTAAAACTCTAATAACTAAAAGTATCTTCAAAAGATCTAGCACACTCTCCAAGTCCTGAGCAATCATGCATCTGGATTTGAAAAAAATAGAGAAAACATAATAATAAGATACACTAGCCCAGTAAGCAATATAATACTCCAAAGTGGGGTCTAAGCATGCCAAATAATAAGTTACAGAGCAAAATATTGGCGAAGAGTAAATCAAATCTCGAGTAATACAGGTATTTCTTTTCGAAGTATACTATTGTTTTCATAAAGAAATACCAGAAACCCAATAACAAGCTATAGCCACATAACTCACTATTATTAACCACCGGTGGTATAGTGTCCAAATATCATTATTCTAATCATTGGTGGTACGGTGTCGAAACCAGTTTCTCACATATTACAAATCGACAGGGCCAACGAATAATCTCTATCGGTGGGGTTAGATCATAGTCGTATTAAGAATACATATATATATATATATATATATATATATATATATATATATATATATATATATATATATATATATATATATATATAACAGATTTCATAAATTGCCCAATCATATTTTTCAAATTTTACAATATAACACATAACATAATTTAAACTAATTACTATCAAAATAATAACATGCTTGTCCCATTTAACTATGTACAAATGATATATCATAATCAAATTTAATAAACTAATTATTATTTTTAAAAAAATTAGAAAATATACTTTGAAACATTAGTTGTTTATCTCTCATCACTTCAAAATCCTACTTCAGTTAGACGGATCAGGTTTACCTGTTTTAATATCATTAAAATACTATTAATTTTATCATTATCTTGACTGGACCAAATTAGAATGAATGAAAGGCAATGTCAATCAAGCAACGGTACCAGACTGCATGGGTTGGTCTGAACGAGGTGAACGAAACTGATCAAGATGAGACATGATTTAAGTGACTCAACGAAGATCAATGATGATCGAATTTCACAGAGATCTGACAACGTTAAGATAATGTGCCGATTTATCGTCCGGGTACCGAGGCAGTTCAGAGCCTCCATAGTGGAGTCAACTAAGACCTAAATAAAGAGAAACAGAGCTTCATGCTCGATAAGAATGAAAAAGGATAGGGTTGATCAAGTGGTTAGGCCCAACAATTCAATTGGTCCAGTCAAGTTCATTCTATCCGGTCAAAGATCAAATCAAAATATAGGTAACTTATAGCGATCAAGGATGTCCAAATCTAGTGGAATCCAACAACAACCAGGATGCTAGCGAAGGCCAGGTAAAAGTCAAATGTTGAATGGTCACAACTAAGCCAGTCCCGGATCTCCTATGTGGGCCAATCTAGAGTCCACAAAGTAAAGACCCGAGCTCCATATCATCTAGAGAGAGATAAATAGAGAGACAAATGGAGAAGAGAGAGAAATAAGAGAGAAAAAAAGGAGAGGAAACTCTCTCCTTTCTCAAAACAAGGGAGGCTTGTGATTGATTAGAATGGATGCAGCTCTGGCGATCGGCAATGGTAGCGGCGGCGACACGATGTCCAGCCTCTGGCGAAGATCATGGCGACGACAGCGGCCACGATGGCTGGAGGTAGAAAAAAAAGAAGAGGAAAGCCAACGCTAGATTGTCCCAAAATAGGGAGAGAAATAATACAAAAAAACAAAGAAGAAGAAAGAAGAAAAGAAGAAGAAGAAGAAGAAGAAGAAGAAGAAGAAAGAGGAAGGAGGAGGTGCGGGCCATAGTCACATGGCCATGGTGGTCGACGGTCGGAAAACCGGCGAGGTGACTGGCGGTGGCGACAGGGTGGCCGATGACAAAAAGAAGAGAAAGAAAAGGCCAAAAACAGGAGTTTCGGCCCTCTCTTTCTTCCTTCAAGATCTCCGACAATGGGACTTTGGTGACGGCCCAAGACATCAAAAGGGACAAGCCCCCATCTCCGACGACAAGTGTCGGCAGCGGAGGAGACTGGAAAAAGGAGAACAATAGCGATTTTTTAGGTCGGAAAACGGGGGATGAACATAGCCCCTTCTTTCATGGATTTTTCTGCTGAAAATGCGGCCAGCAACAAGGCTAGTGAATGAGGAAACAAAGGAGAAGAAGATTAAGGTGCTTACCCGTGCTTCCCGCGAGGGATTTGCTGCATTTTTCGGTGAGAACGAGAGCTTATGTCGTTGGCAATCAAGAGAAGGAAGGAGAAGAAAACGATGGTAGTTGCGAGGAGGATGAACTAGGAAGGGTTGATGGCTTAAATAGAAGTGGAGGCTAGGCTTATCCTAGCCTCTGATAGAGTCCGTGGTGGAAGAGGACTCTTCCTCCTCCTTCACCATGGTTTACCAGGGCTCTACCTTGTTTTGAATGAAAAGAGGGCCTTCATGCCCTCACTTGGCATTGGGCCGGCCCAACGTAGTGGGCCTCACATATAATTGTGTGACATAACGGTTAACCTAAGGTACATATTCTAAATGAGCTATAAAATCTGATGAATATCTCGGCCTTGCTTTTTTTTTTTTTCACAATAGCCGTGCACCGTGCAATCTAGACTTGACTACATATGAAACCTGCTTCATTTACTTTGTTGTCTGTCAACAGCTTGGGCTTTCGCCTAACGAATGCTATGTTTGGCCTCAAGCGTCTTAGAAATCAATAAGGGACTGGACTTGACGTGCTAACCGTTCTACTATAAATTCTAAATAATGGGACCTCAACTTCTACGGGTTTCAGGTGTGGGCACATAAACATCATTATAGGACAATCAGTGATCGTGCCCAATCCATGCCCATGTGAGCTTCGGCATATTGGGCTGGCCTTGCATAAGAGGCTAATTAAGAGCATGTGAGAGAGAAGGAAAGCATCAGTGTCATGAAGCCATGAATCGGTGAGCTTCCGTTGAAATGAATCAATGCATGCAATGTCTGACAAAAAGTTAGGAGTTACCAAGGGGTAGAGGATGTGAAACTGGCTTCATATATGAACACTTTCATGTTGCATCCTTAGCCACGAATCGGTGAGCTCGTAGGTCCTTCGCATCTAGATCGGCATGCCGATATGGGTGCATTCATAATTTCAACATATACCAATATACATGGGTGCTAGGAGCAAGGAACCATTGATGTCATTTCTTCACCTCCTCCCTCTTCCCTGGCTTATACTAGATGCATCTTGGGGTTTATCCATGAACCGAGGTCAGCGTGTTGGTGGAGATGCCTAGGATCCAATCAAATTCCTCAGTAGAAAACTGAGGCTTGTTCCTCATGTTCATGCAGCAATCCAATCCAATCCAATCCATCTTGAAGCTTTCTTGCCTTTATCGGCGAGCAGTCTATGCGCAACCTTTCTTGACATGAAACACTTTGTAGAAAATTGGGTATTAGTTTGTATATGAACTACATGAAAGCATATAGCTAAGACTCGATCCAAATGCCCAACAGTTCAATTAGACACTCTACCTCCTAATGGACCATACAGCTAGAGCAGCCTTCTCATAGTAACCCTAAAGCGTTTCCACCTTCCCTAGCACAATAATCTATTTTGGGTTTTGGGTACAACCACCAAGAAATCTTATGAGAATGCTTGTTTGCACCTTCAATTAGGCATCATATTATAACCGTATGTAAACAAATGTCTCGATTATATACGAGATTCAAGCATTGTGTATCCAAATCCACATTGTTTTTCTCAATCTACGCTAATTCTTCTAAGACAAGATCTTCTATTCCCATCTCTAAAACGTAGACATAGCATCAATCATAACCTAATACTAATTGCACAAAGAAATCTATAAGCCCTGAAAGCCAATTAGACTGGAGGCTAATGGCCCAAATATTAATTTGGCTGGCAATGGGCTTAATCATGAGAGAAATTAACCCTCCTAAGCTCCCCCAGTCCTAATTTCTAAATCCCTGCAATCTCAAAGAAGACGAGCTTCAAATTCATGTCTCCGGTTCAATCTCCAAGAGCTTCAAGTACCTTGTAATAATCACATGCAATACACTATTTATTCCTCATTTATATATTACACCGTAAGTGATCCTTAAAAAACCACAGCCACATGATCCAATTAGCACACTATCATTGGTAGACAAGATCTTCTATTTCGATCTTCCAAACAATTAACATAATATTGTTGCACCGATCACAACCACAACTAATCATCTCATTCTCATTCTGGCTTTATGGGTTGCATCTACACCAGTTGTGTGGGTGTACCAAAAAAAAAAAATCTAATCATCCCACAATTCACTCGAACTGCACCCCCATGTGATTGCACCGCCACCTTTTAAATGATCCCAAGCCAGAACATTCCGTGCATTCCTCATCTCATGGAAGCTCCCTTCCACCACGTGACATGGAGGACGACAATTATGGATGCTGCTGAGCGCACAACTCAAAGCATTTCTGATACCCTTCCATGCCATCCTCAGCTCTGGCAGTCTGCGATGTCTCCGAGACTTCGTGCCCCTCGTGCGGAAATGACCAAGTTTCAAGCTCCGAAGGCAGAAGGGATTGGTATTGGGGTCTCAATTTAGCTACCATCTACTTTAACTGCCAATTACCTTACCGAGCTATGATTCTATCTACCAATACCGACAGCACACGTGTTGTGATGGTACGACACTATTTGACGAAGGCACAGTCAACATAACACACAGGCCACGACACGACTGCAGACGACTCTTAAGCTAACGAGAGCAGTAGGCTAATAAAGCGGGCTAGTGTAATTGAACTGCTGCAATCAATGGGGTGGAGTGATGGGGACGAGTGACCTCTGATTTGAATCTTGTAACATTGTGAAGGACAGTGATGATGGTGCCCTGGACGACTGATCTGTGGCCTTATGAGTACCCTTGTGGGATCAAAGTGAGGCCCCTAAATGCTTCGAGAGAGGGGCATTTGTTTGCTTGACAAGATGTACCAACTTGATGAGTTGGTTCAATGTCTTCGAAGAGTTTTTTGAGAACATCATCATCTGAGACTATACTATCATCTCAGGCGATCACTGGGTGGATGAAAAAGACGAACAGCGATGAAGTCCTTATCGACCACGGCACTGTCAGCCTTGGATCGGACTAGCTTCAAACCTTTAAGAAGGAGCTTGCTGTTCCATCGTATCTGCACTACGAAGTTGATGGAGAAGGACGTACGGCTTTACCACCTAACCTCATCGAGCGTTTGAGCCGAAGTAAAACCAACCACGGGCACGAGGACATGGAGTTACCCATTATTGGGACCATCTGCAACAAAGAAAGAGAACAGTCACAGAAGAAGCCCATGCGAAGAGTTCCAGCTGCTGCACCCTCCTCCAAATAAGTTTTCCATTCAAATCTCATTAAGTGTGTTCTCAAGTAATTGCTGGCCGCTGGTTTAAAATGGTTGGTGACACCTGCATCATCATGCATAACTTTGTTTCCCCCAGTTTCAGAAACTAATAATTCTTGCATGTCTCTCTTTTTTGATAGGATTAATGGCAGCGACCTATAGCTGTTCTCGAAAAAGGAAAGGAGTTACATTGATTTCATCCCGCCAAATATTAACGAAGAGATATCACCGCTAGGTAGAAAGCTAAGCTGTTGTTTCCTGCTCCAAAATGGATGCAGAAGTACAGTTAATTGAAGTTGGCGGGGGGGAGAGTGAATGAAGCCCGGGTAGGAATGGAAGAACGTTGGTGAAAATGCCGAAAGGAAGCATTAAAGACGGGTGGACAAGGCACAAGAGGAGAGCTGGTACGTGTCGTTGCATCAAAGGGGTGGCATCCAGCAAAGAGACCGAGCCCGGCGCGGACCCCATCAGCTAATCCCCCATGGGGAAAATGGCTGGTACGTGTCTCATTTGTTTACCGATCCCCTGCCCAGCTCTGTTAAGAAGGTGCACCACCGTCCACTTCCTACTACTACTAAATCCCCCTCCCATCCTCCCCACTCCTATCCTCCTCCCATTGAATCACTTCCTCTCTCTCTCTCTCTCTCTCTCTCTCTCTCTCTCTCTCTCTCTCTCTCTACACGAGGAACAAAAGAAAGTTATCTTGTTCTTCCAATCAAAAGCTCCCACATAGCAACCTATCTCAGCTATTTTAGCGCTTGCAGAATCTCATTCGCCTTTACTCGACCCTCCTCCATGTGCCCATTTCCTTATGGACCCCAATAGCGTCTCCGCCGCCGCTGTTTGGGCACGAATTCCCAGAAGATAGCCATTTTAATGAAGCCAGTCCAGGAAATCTGAAGCCGGTTCGGAGTCAAACAGGTAAATTAAATGGCCTCCTCCGAAACCGAGACCAGGGGGAACTCAATGACATGCTCATCGTCGTCCAATTCCTCGCCGTCGCCGTCTCCGAAGAAGAACGGGTTAACGGGCGGCGGCGGGGGGAAGCGGGCGAGGGACGGGACCAAGCACCCGGTGTACCGCGGCGTGCGGATGCGGGCGTGGGGGAAGTGGGTGTCGGAGATCCGGGAGCCCCGCAAGAAGTCGCGCATCTGGCTTGGGACCTTCCCGACGCCGGAGATGGCCGCGCGGGCCCACGACGTGGCGGCCCTCAGCGTGAAGGGCGCCGCTGCAGTCCTCAACTTCCCCGACCTCGCCGCCTTCCTCCCCCGCCCCGCCACCCTCTCCCCGCGCGACGTCCAGGCCGCCGCCGCCCGCGCCGCCGCCATGGACCTCCCCTCCGCCGCCACCGCCGCCCGGCCCGACGAGCCCTCCGACGAGCTGGGGGAGATCGTGGAGCTGCCGCGACTCGGGGAGGGGTTCTTCGACTCCGCCGAGTCGGGTGGCGGCGAGTTCGTGCTCCACGATTTGCCGGACCTGTGGGCGTACTCTCCGCCGTGGATGGAGGGCGCCGACGAGTACGAGCTCTTCTCCGACCACACGTGGGCGGCGGGGGGACCGCCGGAGGGGGCCCTTCCGACCGGCCTCGAAGCTCTCTTGTGGGACCACTAAGACCCCAAAAATCTCCTCTTTTCGTCTTCTCTATCTCCCATTTGCTTAATTTCCATATAACTGTGGGTTTGTTTACGAGACTCTCAGCCATACTGTGGCTGAATTTACTGTACAGTGTTCTTTTTAGAAGCAATGCGGAAGAGGAGAAGAAAAATAAATGGGATGCTCTTTGCCTTTCTTTCTTTGTTGGGGTCAAGACTGTGAGAAAACTACTAGGCTTTGGGTCCTTGGTGTTTCCTTGGCAGCAGCAACATTTACTCTCCTGAGGTGTCTACAGAAATTGGCTTGGCTTTCTAGGATCCATTATCAGAAGTCTCTGCAAGGAAGTACTCATCCATTTGGACTTATCTTTGTTACTCCCTTTGAATTATCTTTCTCTTTCCCCCTTTCTCCCTCCCTCAGGTTCTTTCTTTTTATGGCACTCACCTTATCTCTGCTCTCTCTCTCTCTCACACACACACACACATGATGTGATTGCTGTCCTTGGGTTTGTGGATGAAAGGTATCTTCTCCTGCTCTGGAAAATCTATTTGCGAGGTTGTGTAAGGATATTGATGATGGGGATTGAGGAATGCTTAATATGTGTTTCCGAATTCTCCCCCGTTTAATTGCTTCCCTATCAAAAATATGTTGGGAGGTGCAACAGTAGTCTAGTCTAATTTTGTGATCTTAGATTTTTTTTCTCCATGTTTTGCTGGCTTTCAATGATCTTTATGTCTTCGTTCCTCCTTTTTTTTTAATTCTAGTACACTGAGACTAACAAGCCCGGCTATGATGCATGAGATATTCCCTGTGTAGATGCGAGAGTCAATTACAGTAGCAATGTCGGATTCCCAACTACACTTTTTACAGCCTTACCATAGAAATTATTCAATAGGTCATTTGCAATAGCCCATATCTGATCTTTTCAGAGAAAGACAGTAAGAACTAAGAATGTCATCTTGACTCGCTTGGTTTCTCAGTTTAAAAAGACAGTTTTATGCTGTTGGAATATTTGTTCATAAATGACATATTATACTAAATGTACGATTAATTACTCTGTTAACGAAGCACATAAATATACGTAGTTTCTCGGCTATAAATCTATCCATTCTTCTCTAACGCAATATTATTGTTGGTGGAAGCAAATTAAGCATGTGCGTCATCCACCAACCACTCAATTGACCCAATGAAACCGTGGGCCATGCGTCCACATTTAGTGCGACCCATTTTGTCTTGCTAGAGCACGGGCAAGTTCAGAAAATTTGTGCTTTAGCCATTGGACAGAGAAGAAATAAAAAATAAAAGAAAAAAATAGTGGAGAAATTCCATGGAAACTATAATATATATATATATATATATATATATATATATATATATATATATATATATATATATATATATATATATATATATATATTGTTGATAATAGAAACTATAATATTGATGATGACTGACCTTTTCTCTGCGCAACACGATGATGGATCAATTTACCAAGTCAGATGAACAGTTTTTATGGACTTAATTTAATCCATACATATAAATAAAAATTCTAAAAAGAAACTACCAAATATAAAGGCATAAATCTACTTTCCAACATTTTTACCTCTTAAAATTACTACACCAACAATAAAATACTAAACTTTTGAGACATTCGGTGTTTAAAGAAGGTATTATGAGTATCAACCTTGTTATCGAAAAAATTGCTCCGTGCCATGTTGCACCAACCTCAGGCCTTACTCTTGTCTAATACCACCCACAATATATGTCACGAATTTTTGAACGATTAATAATAATGTAATTCTAATGGTCCCCTTATAATCTAGATGGTACAGTATTCGTTATGGTTGTACCAACCTGAGTCCGTTAAGGTTCTAATAATTAATGCATGAGCATTAACGTTGTGGTTGTCCTCTTTTGTCGAGTGGGTGTGATGATATCATGATGATAAGGTTCTGTTGTGGAGTTTTTTTTGGCCCCGCCAATAGCACAGTCCCAACCGAGCCAAGCAAGAAAAGCGACTGCATCCCCCACGAGGTATTGTCCATTTTGGACGCTCCGGTCTGCGCGTCCGGCGCTGACGGAGGGAGACATTTTCGGCCTGCACGTCTAGCGCTGATGGAGGGATGCCCTCACGGTTTTGTCCCATAAAAAAGCCCTCGTGAGGAAAGGTTTTCAACCTCCTCATTATAAGGCACAGACCTTTCCGCTGAATGGTCGATATGGGACTAAATTCAGCAGCCCCCCTCACAATATAGCCCCCCCAACGGGAAAGTCCTAGGCCGGGCTTTTACCCCGACGCAGCCCCCCAGTCCTAGTGGGTAGCCTGCGGCAAGGGGCGCCCCCTACCTGGCGCGCCATCTGTTGGGGGGTTTTTTGGGCCCCGGCAACAGCACAGTCCCAACCGAGCCAAGCAGGGAAAGCGACTGCGTCCCCCACGAGGTATTGTCTGCTTTGGGCGCTCCGGTCCGCGCGTCCAGCGCTGACGGGGGGAGACTTTTCCGGCCCGCGCGTCCAACGCTGACGGGCGGATGCCCTCACAGTTTTGTCTTATAAAAGGGCCCTCGTGAGGAAATGTTTTCAACCTCCCCATTATAAGGCACAGACCTTTCCGTTGAACGGTCGATATGGGACTAAATTCGGCAACCCCCCCTCCCCCAAGTTCTAATAAAAGGGCCCTCGTGAAGAAATGTTTTCAACCTCCCCATTATAAGGCACAGACCTTTCCGCTGAACGGTCGATATGGGACTAAATTCGACAACCCCACCCCCCCCCCCCCCCCCTCGGTTCTAATAAATGTTTTCAACCTCACGGTTTTGTCCCATATAAGGGTCATCCTGAGAAAATGTTTTCAACCTCCCCATTATAAGGCACAGACCTTTCCGCTGAACGGTCGATATGGGAATAAATTCTTCAACCCCCCCCCCCCCCCCCCCCCCCCCCTACTTCTACGAAGAGATCGCGTTGCGTGTGTAAAAATTATTCCCAGAAATCATGGCTCTCCTATGAAGTAAAAACTAGAAGACAGTATCAAGATGATAAGCACAAGAATATCTCCAACCAAAATGCATATAAATTGTTTTGAGAGCATTGGTTTTGCTGCTCTTCACTGCTTCTATGAAACCAACGACTCTGCCGGCTATAATTTGGCATTTGTAAGTATGGGCGTATAGCCATGATAGATATATGGAATATGAGTGAGTGGCAGCAGGAACATAGCTTTCATATTCCGCCTGGAATTTTTCATATGCATGTTAAAATAATGGAAATGTCGTGGTAATACACTTCCAACTAGAGAATGGAAAAGGCCTACTTGATCCTCTGGAGTTCTAATGAGACCCGGCGGTATGATCGCACCCGAAATTGCTTGGTTCTTGAAGTTTTTAGGCAAGAGATTTGACATTTATTTGTACGCTAAACTGTTGTTTTAAAATGATCACATTTGCTCTTGTAGGATGTTATCAAAATCTCCTGAGCATAGTGTTTACATGGCCGACAAAGATGTTTTGTGGTGCAGTGGACTCAATATCACCGTTGAAATTTCTATACCCTATATGGTTAGCTTTTGTCGGAAGAGGAATTCTAGAAGTGTGTCACCATTCAAAATAGGGTTTTTTTTTTTTTTTTTTTGATGTAAAGGGGAGGCAAAAGGAGCCGCCCGTCTTTAATTGAAGATTAATTGTATTTACAATAGAGATGAAGAGCAGAGATAAGTTACATTGTCAAGAGAGTAGAGGAACAGATGGGAGAAAAAGAAGCTAAATGGTTCCAAACTAAGTGCCTGATAATCAGGACAGAAAATATTGATGCTCGTAAGAAGAAGCAATAGAGGAAAGAGCCTTATCCAGACCAATAAGCAGGAGCATTCATTGCTTAAAAGTTCCAAACAATTTCACAAAGATTTATAAGGAAAAAGCACCAGAATCCAGAATGGCCACAAGTTCCAAATTTCAGAGAAATTTGAGAGAGTTTTTGAAACAAGAAAATAATCAATTTTCCACCACCAATTTTCATACCACGTCTGGTGCCTCCTTTGAAGCATAATACAATATGCTGGAAGGCATAAGATGACGAACAAGAGCTGTAGCTGAATGAACCAAAGTTGCAATTTTTCAGTCATTGAAGAAACTGATTACAGCTAAGACACAGGTCGAAGGCGGGGCTGATCTGTTCTGTAGTGTTTTCCTTTCCAGGATTGCATGATAGTTGAACAGTAAGCAAGACATTTTTTTATCAAAATAGGTTTTCTCCTGCATTTTTTATCAAAAAGATGCAATGGTTATTTCAATCATTTCTCGATGGCTTTGAAATTAGAAGGATGATCATGAAATCTTTCCCCCTCGTTAAAGAGAAGAGAGTTGGTTCATTCATATTCAAATGTGTTTTTTTTTTCTTGTACAGAAAGAGAGATCGAAAGCCCCACTCGTATTATAATTATCCAAGTTCAACTTCTCCGGAATGCACCATTCAAGGCTTGAACCCAGAATCTTTGATTGCTAAGCAAAAAGGTATGAGCAACAAATCTGATTCTAGATGTGATTACATTTAGATATTAGAAGCCATACTTACATACAGCAGAATGTAATGAGCTCCATAAAACATGCCATCATCTCCGATACAATAATAAAAGCCAATACAATTTGTAAGGTCTTTGGATTCTTGATCACACTCTTTTGGCATCTATAATATTTTTATGGAATTGCATAACAATGCATGGCGAACCATTTAAAGCAATGGCAAGGATGATATACATATGCAGAAGTACCTCGAAACTCTTTGAAGAGCAGGCAATGTGTTTTATAAAAATAACATAGCTAAGGAACCTTTTTATTAAATCAAGAAATATTTAGTGGGATTCAACCACTTTACCTTGTCCTTTTCATCTCTTTTCCTTCTTTTAAATAAGAATCAGGAAGGCAAGTTCCATCTCATTCATCCACATAAAAAAGAGCATACAAAACCTTCATGGGGGAGGAGCGAAAAGGGAAAGTAGAAAAAGGAAAGGCTGCCACAAGAACAGGTGCAGCTCGGAAAATTCAAATTAAATATAGAGGGAAATCTAATTTTAATCTTAAGGCTCGGTTTGTATTCGAATTGATCTGCTTCATTTCCATATCTTATGAAATAATTAACAGAGAAACCCATTTTCTTCTTAAAAAATGATGGGAGGCAAAATGGATCATCCTACTCTAGCGTGGGACCACCCAATTCCTATCGAGCAGACCTCAGAGCCGAGCAGGCCAGACCTCAATCTTGCTAAGAGCCAGGCTGACCTCGAAAAGCTGACCTCGAACTCAGCCGAGCCGACCTCGACCAGAGGCCACGCCGACCTCAGCCCCCGCCGAAGGCCGAGCCGACCTCGCCAAGCACATGTGGCCGAACATCTCGGCCTAGCCAGCCCCTTTCCATGAACCACTGCTTGCTGGCCACGCCATAACATGCCAACCAAGGACCATGCCTTTCTACCCCAGCTGTGCTTGCTACCAAGAGCCATACTCGACCACACCTACCAACACCATGCCGTGCACAAGGACTGCCCAAACTGTGTGCCTCAAGCGAGCCCTGGCCCTGGCCACACGCCACCTGGCCAAGATCATCTCCTCTCATGATGAGGATGGACCATACCTCAGCCACCTGGGCATCCTTGTGAGCTGTGGCGAATCTTCAGAACAAATCTGAAAAAATATCTCCCGCATCCTCCACCCACAGGATTGATCTCCATGATTCATGCCCCCTCCAGCTAATGGCAAGCTGATCACAAATAGGCCCAAAACTTCAGGTAACAGCCGAGACCCTCATCCTATAAAAAAGAGATAGAGAAAGGCCCTCGGTAAGCTTTTTCAAGCTATTTCAAACTATTCTAAGCCATTAGAAGTGACAGAAAACACTCAGAAACCTCTCCAAAAAAGCATGGATCAACTCTAACTTAGCCAACGGAGGGCCTTCACCGGAATCTCCGGCCACGGCTTTGTGCAGGTACCCCAGAGCGTAGGAGGTGACCCTCTTTCTCTATCCCAGCTGGTGTCTACTCGGCTTCCTCCGGCGTGCTCACCCTCAAGCCAAATTTCAACCACAATATTTGGCGCTAGAGGAAGTGCCTGAGTCATGATCATGAGGTTAAGGAGTCGAGGAGCTTCTAACGCATCAAGGCCTCGGGCACCAACTCGCGACAACTTGATCCAAAGCCCACCCCCTGCGACACCGGCGAATCAAATACCTCAGGTCCTGTCAAAGTAGTTCAATCTGCTCATCCAGCAAGTCCAGACACTCACCGCGGCCGTTCAAGGTCTACAGCAGGCGGAAACCCAACATGCACCCCCTCCTCGCAGGCGCGAGTCTATAGGATGACGCTCGCGATGTTATTCCCCCGCCAAGCAGCTCACGATGGCCGACGAAAGGGAGAGTTGCCACTACCGAAGCTCTCACCGAGCTCGATTCCTAAGCCCAGAGGGCTTGTCGCGCAACCATCACCCTGGAAACCTGCATCGAAGTCTGAAGCCCCAAGTTTGGGAACAACCATCGGAGGCGGAGTCTGCCCCATGCCGAGCTATGACATGAGCCTCACCCATCGCCGAGCTCGATAGAAAAGTCGAAAAGTTGGAGCGACAGATCCAGATGTTCCGAGATCAAGCCCCGAAGCACGACGCCGAGCTCGAATTCACAACCGAGTCTCCATTCCCTCGATGGATCATTGATGATCCGATCCCTTCAAGGCTCAAGATGTCGCAAATTGAGCCGTATGATAGCTCATCCAACTTCCTGGATCATTTGGAGAGCTATAAAGCCCTCATGACACTCTAAGGGGCCATAGACGCCCTACTTTGCAGGGCCTTTCCGACAACTCTCCACAAGGCAGCTCGCCTTTTGTTTTTTGGGCTGAGGCCCGGCTCGGTTCCGTCTTTTTAGCAGCTGGGCAGGTAGTTTGCAACTCATTTTGCTATTAGCCGGCATCAGTGCCGGACCTCATATTTCCTCTGTGACTTCAAACAGAAGGAGGGAGAATCTTTAAAAGGCTACATTGATCGCTTTACCTCGGCTACATGGGAGGTTCGCGATCTCGATCAGTCCATCACCATATTAGTATTGAAGATTGGTGGTCGGTTCTACAAATTTCTCTTCTTCATCAAGAAACACTTTCCTGCCAGCTTCACAGAGATGCTGGCCCGAGCTCGAAAGTATGCCAAGGCTGAGGAAGCCATGGCCTCGCGGCGAGAGATAGCCGAACGACCTTCCAAGATGCAGAAGAAGTGCCATGAGGAGCACAGCCGACCAAGGAGTGAATCCCCCCGGCGCAATAAAAACCCTCTTCGGTCCAAGAGCCTGGCTCGCCCGATGTCTCTCCTCCAAAAGTTTGGAAAATATACTCTCCTCACATCCACCCGAGCTGAAATCCTCATGGAGATCGAGGGTCGGAGTCCCCATCGAGGATGCAACCGTCAAAGTCACGAAAGCGCTCGAAGAAGTATTGCCGCTTCCACAAGGATCACGACCATGATACAGAAGATTGCTACCAGCTCCGTGATGAGATCGAGGCACTCATACGCCGAGGACGGTTGTGTCGGTTTGTCCGTAATCAAGCCGACTGGAGGGAGCCTAAGGAACAGAACCTTAAGCCGTGCAAGGAGCAGAATGACAACCGACCCGTGTGGGCATCATTAACACCATTGGAGGGGGGCGAGCAGAGGCACCTGATGTGTTGAGCCCGGTAGAAGGAGCTTCCTCAAAGCATCTGCACACTGCGGAAGTCATCTCATTTCCTGATGAAGACCTGAAGGGTGTTGAGACCCCTCATGATGACATTGTAGTGATTTTTTTTACTATTGCAAAATTTGATGTAAAAAGAGGTTTTAGTGGATAATAGAAGCTCTGCAGACATCTTATTTTATGATGCCTTCCAAAGGATAGGAATGACTGTAAAAAAATTTAAAAGAATGAAACCTCCTCGAGGTTAAATCGGGCCTGAAGGATTACAAGGTGGGCAGTCGAGCCCAAAGAATTTGATCTCGAGCACCGCCTGAGGCCGATAGTTAAAGCCCAAGTGTTTGCCGACTTCGTGGTGAAGTCCACCTTGCCGGATGACCCTCAAGCCGAGCTTAACCTGAAAGAAGAAGATGCTCCTGGACAGCCATGGATCCTACATGTTGATGGGTCCTCGACCTCGGGGGGGCAGTGGCACAGGCCTCATCCTCAGCAGCCCGAATGGAGTAGTGGCGGAGCAGGCCTTACGCTTCGAGTTCCCTGCTTCCAACAATGAGACAAAATATGAAGCATTAATTGCAGGGCTAAAGTTTGTGAAAGAGCTCAACGTCTGCCGCCTAAAGGTCTTCAGCGACTCTCAGCTGGTGGTGAGCCAAATGCTGGAGGATTTCGAAGCTCGGGAGCTATCAATGATGAAATACCTCCAAAGGTATGGGACATCCCTTCGGTTTTAAATAGCTTCGATACTAAGCACATTCCTAGGTCGGAGAACGCAAGGGCCGACCTGCTGTCAAAGCTAGCGATGTCTAGTTCGGCCGAGCTCCCGAAGGCCACTTTTCTTGAGTACCTGAAAGTACCAAGCATAGAAGATCCTGAACCAGTCCTGTGCACAGAAATCAAGCCAAGCTGGATAGACCCTCTTATCAACTTCCTACAAAATGGAGTCCTCTCTGTGGATAAGCTTGAAGCCTGACAAATTGGGAGCCAAGCTACATGGTACCTTATCTACGAGGGCAAGAGAACAAAAGAACACTACGGATTTCGTCCGAAGATGCAATCGGTGCCAACACCACACTAATGACGCCCCAGCCCGAGGTGCCCTACAGTGTCGACCACGAGCCTAAGAATCTCCCTCGACCGCAGGTACAATGATGCCCTGGTTCGAGCTCTGGGGCTCCCTGCAGTGTCGACCGCGAACCCAAGAGGCTCCCTCAACCGCAGGTACAATGATGCCTTGATCCGAGCTCTGGGATTTCCTGCAGTATCGACCGTGAGCCCAAGAGGCTCCTTCGACTGCAGGTATAATGATGCCCCGATCCGAGCTCCAGGCGCCTTGCAGTGTCGACTGCGAGCCCAAGAGGCTCCCTCGACTGAAAGTACAAGGACGCCCCGGTCCAAACTCCGGGACGCCCTGCAGTGTCGACTGCAAGCCGAAGAGGCTCCTTCGACCACAGGTATAATGACGCCCTGGTCCGAGAACCGGGGCGCCCTGCAGTGTCGACTGTGAGCCCAAGAGGCTCCATCGATCGTAGGTACAATGACGCCCCTGTCCAAGCTTTGAGGCGTCCTGCAGTTTCGACCGCAAGCCGAAGAGGCTCCATTGACCGCAAGTACAATGATGCCCTAATCCGAGCTCCGGGATGCCCTGTAGTGTCGACCACGAGCCCAAGAAGCTTCCTCGACCGCAGGTACAATGATGCCCCAGTCCGGGGCGCCATGCAATATCGACCGCGAGCCGAAGAGGCTCCCTCGACCGCAGGTATAATGACGTCCCGGGCCCGAGCTCGGGGTGTCCTTGCTTGGAGCCGCCCTGCAGCGTTGACCGTGAGCCGAAGAGGCTCCCTCGACCGAAGGTGATGTCGTCTCGGGTCCTAGCTCGGGGCACCCTACAGGGTCGACCGCGAGCCCAGGAGGCTCCCTCGACCGCAGGTGATGACGACCTAAGCCCGATCTTGGGGCGCCCTGTTGCGTCGACCGCGAGGCCAAGAGGCTCTCTCGACTGCAGGTGATGACATCCTGGGCCCAAGCTCGGAGCGTCCTGCAGCATCGACTGCGAGCCCAAGAGGCTCTCTCGACCGCAGGTGATGACGTCCCGGGCCCGAGCTCGGAGCGCCCTGCAGCGTCGACCGCGAGCCCAAAAGGCTTCCTCGACCGCAGGTGACGACGTCCTGGGCCCGAGCTCGGGGCGCCTTGTAGTGTTGACCACGAGCCGAAGAGGCTCCCTCGACCGCAGATATAATGACGTCCCGGGCCCAAGCTCGGGGTGCCCTCCGTGTCGACCGCGAGCCAAAGAGGCTCCCTCGACCACAGGTAATGACGTCCCAGGCCCGAGCTCGGGGTGCCCTGCAGCGTCGACTGCAAGCCAAAGAGGCTCTCTCGACCAAAGGTAATGACGTCCTGGGCCCAAGCTCGGGGCGCCTTGCAGCGTAAACCGCAAGCCGAAGAAGCTCCCTCGACCGCAGATGTAATGATGCCTCGGGCCTTGCAGCGTCGACCATGAGCAGAAGAGGCTCCCTTGACCACAGGTAATGACGTCGCGGGCCCGAGCTCGGGGCACCCTGCAATGTCGACCGCCAGTTGAAGAATCTCCCTTGACCGCAGGTACAATGATGCCCCAACCCGAACTTGGGGCACCTACAGTGTCGACCGCGAGCCGAAGAGGCCCCCTCGACTGTTGGTACAATGATGCCCCGATCTGGGCTCGGGGCGCCCTGCCGTGTCGACCACCAGCCGAAGAGGCTTCCTCTACCATAGGTACAATGACGCCCCGACCCGAGCTTAGGGCGCCCTGCAGAAGAGGTTCCCTTGCCTGCAGAAATATGCAACGACACTTCGTCCCGAGCTCGGGGCGCCCTGCTGCGTCGACCGCGAGCCGAAGAGGCTCCCTTGACCTCAGAAAAAATTTTAACGCACCTCGACCTTAGTTCGAGCGCCCAAGTTAAAACCTAAAAAGATCTACAAGGCCAAAGCCGGAGTACAAAAGGTGCCGACCTTGAGGTCGGATTGAATGCAAAAATGGTCGACAACAAAAAGGCCTAAGTGGCCGACCTTATAAGTATGGTAAAAAAAGAAAAAGAAAACAGGACGATTGACAACTCGATTACTTTCTTCGCTCGAGCCAAATAGCAACTCGAACTCGGAAGTCGGAGGGCGAATGATAGGAGGCAAAATGGATCATCCTACTCTAGCGTGGGACCACTCAATTCTTGTCAAGTAGACCTCAGAGCCGAGCAGGCCAGACCTCAGTCACGCTAAAAGCCATGCCAACCTCGACTAGAGGCCGGGCCAACCTCAACCCCCGCCAAAGGCCAAGCCGACCTCGCCCAGCATATGTGACCGAACATCCCGGCCTAGCCAGCCCTTTTCTACGAAATATTGCTTGCTGGCCACGCCATGACATGCCAACCAAGGTCCATGCCTTGCTACCCCAGCCATGTTTGTTGCCAAGAGCCATACCCTGCCACACCTACCAACACCATGCCGTATGCAAGGACTGTCCAAACCGTGTGCCTCAAGCGAGCCCTGGCCCTAGCCACATGCTATCTGGCCAAGACCATCTCCTCCCATAATGAGAATGGACCATACCTCAACCACCTAGGCACCCTTGTGAGACGTGACGGATCCTTAGAACAAATCTGGAAAGATATCTCCCGCGTTCTCCGCCCGCGGAATTGGTCTTCGTGATTCACACCGCCTCCAGCTAATGGCCAACTGATCACAAATAGGCTCGAAACTTCAGGTAAGGCCGAGACCCTCACCCTAGCTTAGCCATCGGAGGGCCTTCGCCGGAATCCCCAGCCAGCAAGGTTTTGTGCAGGTGCCCCGGAGCATAAGAGGTGGCCCTCTTTCTCTGTCCCGGTCGGCGTCTTCTCGGCTTCCTCCGGCGTGGTCACCCTCAGGCCAAATTTCAACTCCAACAAAAAAAATGGAGAAAAATAAATTCAAGGCCATAATGGCAAATTATTATTATTATTATTATTATGAACTTTCTCTATTGGCGGATTCATCCGCTTCTCGAATAAAGCATTCTACACTAGCATTCCTTAATACTGATTCAGAAGACACTCTTTTCACCTAAAAGATACATGAGTTTAATTCTTTTACAAACTCACAAGAAGATAGCAGTCACTAACTCATTCCATCCAGGTCGAAGCTTCGCTGAGAGATTTCTTCATGCTGGATCGGCTCCGTCGAGAGCACGCAAACTGCAGTAGCTCTTAAAATTTTCACAGTTGTGTTCATGGTAAACCAAATATTTCTTGTGAATGGGCAGTTTAAGAAGAGGAAGGCAATTTGCATGTCCGGCCAGACTTAATTTATTCACTAAGTTGTACCATATGAACTCTATTCTTCAATACCAACCAGACGTAGATCTTCCCCTTGACAGATGCTTGCTTTCCACCTAGCATTGCGCAATGGAAACATTGCAAAGGTTAAAAAAAAATATGAAATAATAATATTATAATGAAAAAAAGCAGCAGTAATCTTGTTGGAAAAGCTTGAGCTCCGTCTGAGCTCGGAGGACAGAGACATCTATTGGAGTTTGAATGGATTTTTAAAGATTTTAAAAAGGTATTAATAAAAAAAAGATTTGTAACCCGAATTATTTTAAATTCAATTTGGAAGTTTCAAAATTTTCCATTATCTCTCATTATGGCATTCAACCGTTATGGTTGGATTACAAAAGGCCTATAAAGGAACCATTCCTTGTATTTAACAAAAAACATATACAAGAGTCTTCTTCTTGCTCTCATTGTTTCTCTCTACCACCATTCTCTCTTTTATAATTTTCTATATTATTTTATATTTTGGGCAATCGATATAGACTTGGTAATCTGCCTACTACAGACGTGCACTGTAGATTAGGCCCGCTGTGAGCCGTTTGGGTTGTATCTTGGAGCCGTCGCTGACCGCTAATATCTGCACATGGGGAGGCAACAACGGCTTTAGGACAGTGCGTCTCTTGGCGTGCCTCTCACACCTCATAGGCCAGATATTTTCTTACAACTATTTTATTATAATTGTTCATGCCGTTTTGCTAACCGAAACATTTAAAATTTCTTGAAACAACAGCACAAATATTTCTTTTAAATTCCAAACAACGTTTTGCTCAAGTATGCTGCAAATTTACATGATAACGGTTATTGTAATATTTGATGGTAAATTGAGAATTTGGGTGCTGTCCTCACGAGAGATGGATGCAGTGCTTGACGCAATCACCTACAGACCATCTCCATTAGCATGTCAACGTGTGATCAGAACATTGTGAGGAGATTGTCCGATTCATTTGTTTTGATTCTACTTTCTTGTCCTACAACGGGAACAACTCATGTGAGGCAGCAATGTAGAGTTCTAGGCATATTGCTCGTAACTCTCATTTTAGCAAAGCAAAAATCATTATAAGAAAAGGAGGGGATTGCTGAGGACCACATGCCTACGCTTGCTTATTTAATTCCTTCTTTTTTTCCCATGCATACGTCAATTCTGCTGCTCAAACTCATGACGCAATACAACACCGCATGGGACTTCCCCACGCTTAACAACATGCAGATATATATATTATGTTTTTACTTTCTTTTTTTTGCAAAAAATGGTACCTAGACACTAATCGTTTTAGTGATATAAAGAACAATACGATGTGTTTTCTTTGTTATTACCACCATCATTTAGCAAGGTTCTTAGATATAATTCATTTGCTCAATTAAATGAGTAGACGACATACCTTCATTTGAGCACCACCGGACCCATGCTGGCTATCCGTGTTTTGATCTTATATGCTGATGTAGTCAAGCACAATTATGCGCAACACAATGGAGCGGTTATATAGGAGTTAGTGTAACACAAGCACAAATTGCCTCTTATACACCACCTCATGAGCTCTAAAAAGGTCATAGTATGTATGTATGTGTGTGTGTGTGTGTGTGTGTGTGTGTGTGTGTGTGTGTGTGTGTATATATATATTGAGCAACTGGTGCAAGAGTCATTTGTGTTATAGAATTTTTCCCTCCCTTCGATCACAAACACATATACTTTCTGATTTCAAAAGTCAAGTGTTACTAATTAGTAATTACCCAAGTAATTTAGCTGGCAAAACAATAGCATATCTTTTCAGATCATCTGCTATTGAGATCTCCATCCATCAAGAATAGCACAATGCTGTCGAATTGTGGGATAAAGAAAAAATTTGTAAAATTGTCTCAAGCTATAGCTGGAACACTCCTATTTCTGGATGAGTCACTACAAAAGAAAGGATATTTCCCAGCGCTTTGTTTGGTCTTTACTGATGCTTTTAAGCGTCGGTAGATTTCCTGCCCACGCCCCCCAAAGCGTGGGTAAGACGTCGGGCAGGTGGGCGTGGGCTCGGTTTAGGCCGACGCGTCAAGAAAGCGTCGTCGATCTATGCCGACGCTTTTAAGCGTCGTTCATCATCGAGGTAACCGACGCTTAAAGGAAAAAAATTGCGTATCTCTCGTTAATGTAATTAATCAAGAAATAAGGTCCCTTCCCTAGTTCTATCTTTCTTCTTTGATGAAGAAAGGTTGTTCTTTAATGTTAACCCAGTTTAATAGAGTTACCATGAAGAAATTAGGGCTGTTTTCAAGAAATCATAGGAATGTTTCCTCCAAATGGTAATGAAATCCAACCTGGGTTTCCTTTTAAATAAAAATCAGATAAAAAGAACAGTACCTCGTTGCTTCAGGCCGGTCGGTCGACGCCGGTCTCCGGACAGAAGGGAGAAGGAGAGGAGGGAGGAGGAGGAGATCCTCGGGCGGAGGCCAAGCAAGAGAATCAATAAAATTTGGAAGAAACACCAACGAACACACGAACAAGAGAATGCGGAGGAGGAGAACAAGCGAGAAGGAGGGAGCGGAGGGAGGAGGAGAAAAATACCTTGGGTGGAGGGGTTGGGGTCGGTCGGTCGGCGCCGGAGAGGAGGGAGGAGGAGAAGGGGTTGGAGTCGGACGGCCAGCACTGGAGAGGAGCAAGACGGAGTGACGATAGCACTGGAGAGGAGCAAGACGGAACCTAGGGCAGCGCCGGAGAGGAGCAACACGGAAGCTCGAACAGCGTCCGAGACGAGAAATAAGGGCTCGATCGAGGTCGGTCGCTGGGTTAGGATGGTGTGCTCGCCTTCGACGACGCTTATACGCGTTGTCTAATATCGACGCTTATAAGCATCGTATTATCCCGATGCATTTAACCGTCGTTGTAGGTCTGGAAGAACAATGAAGCTTAATAGCGTTGCCCTATAACCAGTTCCCACGCTTCCGAGCGTCATTTGGAATTGAGGACTATGACGACGCTTTTAAGTGTCGTAGATTCCTTTAATTTGCCGACGCTTCTAATAAGCATCGGCAAAACTTCTAAAGCCAGCCAACTTTGCCGACGCTTTCCTATAGCGTCGGCATTCAAGAGTCGGCTTTGCTTCTTCTTTTTGTAGTGAGTGGACTGAATCATCAACCAGGAAAGGTCTTGCCCGAGTTTGTGTGCTCATCAATACAACGAAGAGTGTCTACCTAGTAACTCGGATCTGGGTGAAGGACAATTTCATATGGCAGCACTTCATCTATGAGGAGCTATCAGATATCTATTATTTATGTGGTCATATTAGAAAAATCTTGGAATCCTATGGATGTGCTCCGATCCAGGAGGCTAGACAGGTGTATGGACCATGGATCCGTGCAATCAGGGTACCGGTTTCATCATCGATGACCCAGGAGGCCAGATGTTCACCCCCTTCGAACTTTACTGGTGATCGGTCTTCAACAACATGGATGCAACCATGAAAGACTATGAAAAAGCCCCAATCTAGGCCTCGCAAGCTAGAGTTGACAATACCCAATCAAAGGTATATAGATCCCGATATGCTCCACTGATGAGTGATGATTCTGACTTCTGAGGAGCAGGAAACACATTCGATGGAGATCACAATAGTGCCAGCAACCTAAGTACCGTCTTCTGGTATAGGGGTGGTAAAGGAGAAAAGGAAGAGGTCTCCACCAAAAAATCAAGAGATTCATTGTGTTTCTGGATTAGAATCTCTACCTCAAACAAAGTGTTGTTGCGCCACAGCATGAAATAACTAAAGTCCATAAAAGCCAACTATAATTTAAGGTTGAAGCAGCCAGTACCTCTGATCCGAGCAATTCTTCCTAATCCCATGAAACTTATGTTATACAATTGCAACATAAGCTTCAAAACATTGCTGAACTTGAAAATGGGATTAAGGTCTCCCACCCTGAGGGGAAGGAGCACCCAGTGAAGAGTAGTGGTGTGAAGTCTGAAGGCACTTCAAGTATGACTCATGGTGTGACTGAAAAGGATTCGACTGCACCAAATAGCAACTACTTATGATGATTCTGATATGGAATTGTAGGGATACAACAAAGCCGCCATTTGTAAATTATACAAGATCTTTAATCTAGCAATATAATCTAGATATATGTTGTTTTTTGGAGACTAGACTTTCATGTCAAGCCCTAAAACGAGTACATAGAGTAGTAGGTGTGTTATAGAATATCTATATGATTCCTGTTCATGACCACTCAGTGGCATAATAGTAACATGGCGCAAGGATCTAGGCAATATCCACTTCACACATGTAAATAGACAAGCTGTTTTTGAAGTAACATCCCAAGATCAAAGACCGACATGGATCTTGGGGGCTATCTATGCAAGCACTTGTACACTTGAACGCAGAGGCCTCTAGATGGAAGTTGAGTCGGTCATGTCCATGGGGCTTCCCATAGTCATAATAGGAGATTTCAATTGCATTTTGAATGCTAAAGGTATAAAAAGGGGGAACCTTTTCATGTGATCGGGACATCCGTGAATTTAGATCACTCCTTCGTCGAACAAGCCTTATTGATCTGGGTTATTAGGGGCTGAACTTCACCTGGTGTAATAGCAGTCAAGGCATGGCTAGAGTTTGAGAAAAAATTAACCGTACATTTGCTTCAGATTAATGGATACACTGTTTTCTAGAATCTAAAGTATCTCACCTCATCAGATTCGCCTCTGATCATTGCCCCATTCTATTATCAGTGTTGGATAGCAACTTACATAAGAAAGTGCCATTTCGATTGGAAAAATTGTGGCTGCATTGTGAAGGCATTAACGAAGTAGTGCGACAAGTGTGGTGTTGTGATGGCAATCATTCTCCAGGGGTTAGACTCTCCATACTGCTACGCAAAACCTGAAAAGCCATTATGAAAAGGAAGCACCATATTGGAAATATTTTCATAAGGAGGCAGTAATTATATAATCAAATCAATCATCTTCGGATGTTGGAAGCATAGCAAGGTGGGCTCAGTATGCAACAACACACATTTCTCCAGACACTCTTGCAGGCTTACCACAAAAATCTCTATATGCAAGAGTTGTTGTGGAGGCAAAAATCGCAAGCCACTTGGCTATATAAAGGGAATGCAAACCCATGATTCTTCCACAAATATATGATTCTTCGAAGAAGGCGCGATAGGATTTCAATGTTACAAAATGCTCAGAGTGATAAGGTGGAGGATCTGAATGAAATTGACACTATTTTGAAAACCACTTTCAACAAAGATGGACTAGACAAATGAATATGGAGGAAATGGTTATTCCCACAATTTCTTCGACTGTTTGAGAGGAACAAAATAACAACCTCACAAAATATGTGACAGTGGAAGAAATTAAAGAAATTGTTAGAAGTATGCACTCTGATGAGGCCTCAAGCCCAGATGGTTTTCCGACTTTCTTCTATCAACATGTCTTGCAAATAATCATAAAGGAGGTAACACAAGCTATTCAATACTTCTTTGACTATGCTATGATGCCTAAGTCTTGGAAGAAAACATATATCACCCTCATCCCCAAGAAGAGTAGCCCTATGACAGCTAGCGACTATCGACCAATAAACCTATATAACGTATTGACTCAATTTGAAATCCATCCTAAATTCATTTTCTGGATTGGAGCATGCATATTGGAGCCCCATTTTGCATTGTTTGCGAATGGATCTCCAACCCAATGGTTCACCCATCATGGGGACGTCTGGGGTGCCCATTATCACCATATCTATTCATTATTATCTTTGAGGTTCTTTCCAGATTCCTTAATTGTGCAATCCAAAGCAACATTATGAGAGCATAGCAATTACCTAGAGGGGGTCCAATGGTGTCACACATCCTTTTTGCTGATGACCGCTTACTTGTGTCTAAGGCTACATTGAAGGATGTGGGTTGCCTTAAAGCAATCATTGATGCATATTGCTCTATATCATGCCAAGATATCAACCTTTTGAAATCTCAGATTATAATCAACCCGGTTACCCAAACATCTATAAAAGTTCAAATTCGAAGATTTCTTTTAATTAAGAAGAATATTGGAGTTTGGAAATATCTTGGAATTCCTTTATCTAAATAGTCCTTAAAGTTAGTAGCTTGTACCTTTCTTGAGGAAAAGATGACTACCAAGACTGCACATTGGCAGTGGAAGGCTCTATCAATGGCAGGTAGAGCAACCTTACTTCAATCGGTGCTCTCATCCATTTCTCTATACTGCTTGTTAGAGCAGAAATAGGGCAGGTATTGTCCGCTTTGAAGCAGGTAGAAGCCTTCCTTACGGTTTTGCCCTTTAAAAGACGCCTCTTAAGGGAATAAGTTTTTGCCCTTCCATTTAAGGCACAATCATTTCCTCTGCTCAACCGATGTAGGACTAAGTCCCTAGCCCCTCCACCCTCAACACTGCTTATCTTGTATCTATGTGCCGATGGGGTTCCTAAATAAATTAGAAAGAGTATATCGGGCCTTTTTTGAGGGGCATGATTAGACCAAAAGAAGTTACATCTTATAGCCGGGGAAACCATATGTCAGCCTAGCAGTCAAGGAGGATAGGGAATCTCTTCTTTACACACCAAGAGGAAAGCTTTTTTATGTAAACTGATTGCTCAACTTACTATGAATCCCAACTCCCTCTGGGGCCAAAGTTGTCCCACCCAAATATCAGTTCAATGGGTTTGGTCATTTTACTCCAAACCCCAACACTGTTCACTAATGTGGAAGAAATCTGTGATCACGGGCAAATCATTCAGAACCAAGTAATTTTGGGCACTCAATTGATGTTCTTAATGACTCTTGGATATCTACCATTAATTCCGATTACACAACGGCCTATACGAATATCAATATGAACTACCCAAATGCTGATTTGCGAGTTAGTGATTTGATACCACCTTCCAAGTGCTGAATTCAGCCATATCACCCTCAAAGATATATACTCAAGAAACCACAGTTGGAATCTAATCCCTGTCCAACTTGGTTATGGTCTATGAGGGTCAAATACTTTTGGTGGAAATTGCTTTGGAATAGATTGCCTTGTAAAAAGCTTCTAACCAGAAGAGAAATTATTGACCCTGCACACACATTACGTGACCTCTGTCAAAACACTATAGAAGATTGTCATCGTGTGTTATTTAAATGCTCCTTTGCAGTGAGCTCTTGGAACCAGCTGAGATGTGCGTCGGCAATTGACTCTGTGCCAACTTCTTTGTCGGGCTTGGTTATTTATTTGATGTCTGCAACCGGGGTAGAGGAGGAGCACCGGTCATTGTTGGATATGCTTACTTGGCTGATTTGGTCGGCTCGAAATGAACGGATCTTTCAAAATATCACTCAGTCCCCTGCACAACTTGTGAGAAGGACCTTCACCTACCTCAGTTATAAAGAAGTTGCTGCAAATCAAAGCATCGTATAGCAGGCTGCTGAATATCGGCATCACTTCGAATCACAGAACCATGTGGCTACCACTCTCTCTTAGTTATTTTAAATGCTTTAAAATATTTTTTCATGAGAAACCTCTTTTAGAAGAGCTCTTCAAGAGAGAACATTGGTTTCCGAAAAGATAAGGTATTTCCGAAACATGATGTATCTTTGCAACCTCTTCGGTCTTCCAGATAGAGTTAGACTTTTCTGGGATTAATTCAATCCGATCTCTCTCTTTCTCACTGGTATTATATCTTCCAAGAGTTTCTTCTACAGACAGAAAGTTCTTCCACCCTTCAATTTTCTATTTTCTATCTTTTTTTTATTTTCTAAGTAGTTGAAGGAGTCGGTCGGGTCAAACCTCCACAGCAATCGTGCTCGTTAGAGGAAGTTCGAGCTAAGTCGGGTTGTTGTTGTGGGAAAAATTAATGACACGCGGTTTATTGAACCGCGTGCCCGTTTGAATTGGAAACGCCCAACGGGCGTTTTTGGTTTAAATGGGAACACACCAGCAGGCGCCAACTGGCGTCTGCTGGCGCACATTGCCCACGTTCGCGCGAAGAGCGCGGACGTGTTCGCCGAAAAGACCATATTGCCCCTGTTATAAATCCCTATATAAACCCTCCTATTTCATCCTATTCAAAGAGGAAAAATTTGAAAAAAATAGTGGAAAAATTCTTCTTCCTCTTAGCCACTTCCAATTTTTGTTTTTACATTTTTATTAAGTTTATTTTGTTCTTTTCATTCCGCTCTTTGCTGAATCTGCAAATCCGATCGGGTTCACTTTGACTTCTTCCGAGACGTACCGAAGAAGAAGTTGTAGGGTCGTCGTATCTTCGAGAAGGATTGCCGGAAGACCCGTACGTGGGAGCAAATACTTCTTTGGGACAACGTCTACGCGCTTCGACCTGCCTTCAATCAGGCTACTTTCTTCTACTTTTATTTTTAATTTAATATTAGTAGATTTGTAGGATTTGAAATTTTATGATATAAATTTATTAAATGCATAGATTTATTTTATGCTAGATTATATTTATTTTGCATTGAAATAAAATTATTTAGATGCCGAATAATATGCATGTATATTATTCCCTTTAAGATTTTTCATTAATTGAATTAATAGATTTATTTGTTTATTTATATGATATATTGCTATCAATCCAAAGAAGTACTTGTTTTTATTTTTTGTTAGTAATATATAATTCATTAAATTCTTTATTACAATTGTGGCATATTAGATTTTAATTGCAATAATTATCTTTGCTAGCACATCATTAATAATAAATTATTCTAAAGAGGTAATAATTTGGTTAACCTCCAAGAGGTTTATTATACCTCCATTTGGACTCCTCAAGGAGTAATTTTCAGATCCTATTCAAACGGAAAATTCGAAAATTGGTTGATACATAATAATAAATCTATTGAATTGACTTATTAGATCTCAATCAATTAGTCTAATAAAGAAATAAATCTTTTAATTCATTAAATTGACATCTTAATTACAATAATTGATTTGCTACAAAATTAGTAATTAATTATTCTAATAAGTAAATAAATCAATTCTAATATATATATAATTCATTGAATTGATAAATTAGATTTTAATTACAATAATTGTTTGCTAGAATTAAATTTAGTAATCAATTGTTACTAATTCGGAAAAGTCAAACAAAAAAAAATTCAAAAATTAGTTAATCCGTTTAAATTTGCATTTAGGTTATTTTAAATATTGAATTTGTGTGATTTCTAGTGATTATATCTACTAACTAATAATGTCTAAGAAAAGCTTGTCAAAAAGGCATACGTGCCTAAGAAAGGCTGGTACTTAAGTGAGCCTAGTGCTCCACCACCGATCTGGAGCTGATCTGACTATTAGTTTTTTGGATATATCAATTAGACATCCAAAGTTCAATATAAACATTAGTGCAATCTTTTGACATAAATTTTTTTTTTTTTTACCTTCAATCAGGTTTCTGTCTCCATTCTATAACCCTGATCCTATGGCCTCAAACACTAGTGACCATCTTAGTGCCAAACTTGAAAAATTTGATGGCCATAACTTTAGGAGGTGGCAGAACCAAATGCGGTTCTGGCTCACCACATTAGGGTTAATCTCAGCCATAGGTGAAAGTACTACTGAAGTTGATAACGGATCCAACCCAACCACCTCTTCCAACACTGAACATTCTGCCTCCACTAGCACACCTTCTAGGACACCTGATGAGATAGATTATCATTGTATCCATAGAATCATGGGTGCCCTTTCTGAGAGGCTGTATGACATCTATTACACAGCCAAGAGTGCCAAAGAACTCTGGGACATCCTAGATAGCAAATATGGTCTTGATGATGCTGGGGTAAAGAGGTTTAAGGCCTCCGACTTCAATAATTTTAGGATGGTGGATTCAAAGCCTATGAATGACCAGATTCATGATTTTGAAATCCTGATCCACCAGCTTAGGGCTAATGGAACCAATTTGGATGAAACATTCCAGGTAGCCTGTCTGATAGATAAACTACCTACTTCTTGGTCTGATTTTGCTAAGACCCTTAGCCATACCCAAGGAGTTCTCATCCTAACCCAAGTCTTGAACTCCATTAGGATTGAAGAGCAGCACAGGCTCAGGAGTAATACCTCTACTGGACCCAAAAATAATGCATATAATGTAGAGGCTCCTCCTAAGAAAAATCAGAACCCACCATTTCGTAAGAATTTCAAGAAGAAACCCTACAACCCTAGAAACCCTAACCACCTCTACAATGGGAAGCCTATTCAATCCCAAGAGCAGAAGAAGAAGAAAGAGGAAGGTGGTGCTCGTTTATGTTATGTGTGTGGTCGGACCAACCATTTGTCTCTCCAGTGCTTCTATAAGAAAACTGCACCTCTTCAATCTAAGAAGAAGGGTCCACACACATCCAGTGCTCAAGTCAACATGGTGACTTCCGGCACTGGCTCCTTTGAGACAGCTTTTAGGTCTGTTTTCTTCACTCCTGAAGTTAACATGACTTTACAAGCACTTGATTGGTGGATTGATACCGGAGCTGGTATTCATATTTGTTCGGATCGCTCCTGATTTTCTTCTTACTAGATCTCAAGTGGAGGAGCTGTGATCATGGCAAACAGCTCGGAGGCGTGTGTGTTAGGAGTAGGACGTGTGGACTTAAAGCTTATATCTGAAAAAGTCCTGTCACTGCACGGCGTCCAACATGTTCCAGTTGTTAGAAGAAACCTGATTAGTGGTTCCTTGCTTGTCCAGCAAGGCTTTCGTCTTGTCTTTGAGTCCAATAAGGTTGTAATTTCTCATGGTATAATGTTTATTGAAAAAGGATTTCTTAGTGAAGGATTGTTCAAGTTGAATGTAATAGCTCCTTCAATAAATGAAAATCCTTTGATTATGAATATAGAACCCCCTTCTATTTGGCATGGTAGATTAGGTCATGTAAATTATAATTCAATTAAGCAACTTATGAACCTAAATCTAATACCAAAAAGTGATCTTAAGAACCATGAGAAATGTCAAATTTGTGTAGAAGCTAAACTCCCTAGGAAGCCTTTTAAATCCGTTAATAGGGATTCAGATCTATTAGAGTTGATCCATAGTGATGTTTGTGACTCTGGTAGAACTTCTAGAGGAGGTAACAAATATTTTATGACCTTCATAGATGATCTATCCAAATTCTGTTATATCTATCTAATTAAAACCAAGGATGAGGTGCTCAGCAAATTTAAAATATTTAAGATCGAAGCTGAGAACCAACAAGAAAAGAAAATTAAAATTCTTAGATCAGATCGGGGAGGTGAATATACATCCAATGATATAACTCAATTTTGTGAAGATCATGGAATCATTCATGAAGTGACTGCACCCTATTCTCCCCAATCAAATGGAGTAGCAGAAAGGAAGAATAGGACTTTAATAGATATGGTGAACTCCATGCTTATAAGCTCAGGAGTGCCAGAAAATTTGTGGGGGGAAGCTCTTGTTTCAGCCTGTTATATCCTTAATAGGATTCCCTCTAAAAATAATGATCTAACCCCATATGAAGTTTGGAAACATAGAAAACCTAATCTTAGCTATTTAAAAGTGTGGAGGTGCTTGGCAAAAGTAAAAATACCTGATTTTAAGAGAAAGAAAATAGGGCCTAAAACAGTGGATGCCATATTCATAGGTTATGCAGCCAATAGTAATGCCAATAGATTTCTGGTGATAAGTTCAGAAGTAAATGATATTAGTAACAACACTATCATAGAAGCCAGAGATGCAACATATTTTGAAGACATCTTTCCACTTAAAACTAGAGTAGAAGGCGGTATAGCTAGTAGCTCTAGTAGAATAAGAACAAGAGAAATAGAAGTAGAAGCAGAACCTAGGAGGAGTAAAAGATCCAGGGTAGAGAAAACATTTGGAGATGATTTTTATACCTTCCTAATAGAAGACTCTCCAACTACCTTTGAGGACGCAATGAAATCTTTGGATTCACCTTTTTGGAGAGAAGCTGTAGACAATGAGATGCAATCAATTATCCAAAACCATACTTGGGAATTGACTGATCTTTCTCCTGGTTGTAAAACAATAGGATGCTAATGGATCTTTAAGAAGAAACTTAGGCCTGATGGCTCTGTAGATAAATTTAAGGCTAGATTAGTTGTCAGATTTTACTCAGAGACCTGGTGTAGATTTCTTTGATGTTTATGCACCTGTAGCTAGGATTACTACTATTAGGGTCCTTATAGCATTAGCCTCCATTCATAAATTAGTGATTCATCAGATAGATGTTAAGACAGCTTTTCTAAATGGAGACTTAAATGAAGAAATTTATATGGACCAGCCAGAGGGATTTAAAATCCCAGGCCAAGAAAATAAAGTTTGCAGACTAGTCAGATCTCTTTATGGTCTTAAACAAGCACCCAAGCAATGGCACTTGAAATTTGATGAAACCATACTGACATTTGGATTTGAAATCAATAGTATAGATGAATGTGTATACCACAAGAGAGTTGGACACAAATTTGTGATCTTGTGCCTCTATGTAGATGATATACTAATCTTTGGGACAGATCTTCAGATAATTGATGAAGTAAAACAATTTTTAAGTCATAAGTTTGATATGAAAGACTTGGGACAAGCTGACTTAATTTTAAATACCAAAATAATTAGAAGTGGAAATAGTATTGAGCTATCCCAAAGTCATTATATTGATAAAATACTCAATAAATTTAATTATACCGATTGTCAGCCTGTCTCTACTCCATTTGATCCCTCTACTCATCTTAAAAAGAACTTAGGAACTCCTGTCCTTCAAAGTCTATATGCTCAAATCATAGGCTCACTAGGATTCCTAACAAATTATACCAGGCCAGACATAGCATATGCTGTAAATAGACTTAGCAGATATACTGTTAATCCAAATAGAGATCACTGGACAGCATTAGAAAGGATCCTTAGGTATCTTAAGGGTACTAAGTCCTATAGTTTGCACTTTAGTGGATTTCCAGCTGTTCTAGAAGGCTATAGTAATGCCAACTGGATCAGCGACACCTTAGATGTTAAATCCACCACAGGATATGTCTTTTTTCTAGGAGGAGCTGCTGTGTCTTGGAAATCTACCAAACAAACTTTGATATCTAGGAGTACCATGGAGTCTGAACCGATAGCTTTAGATACTACTAGCACTGAGGCTGAGTGGCTTAGAGATCTACTAATAGATCTTCCAGTAGATGAGTCACCTTTACCACCTGTCTCCTTACATTGTGACTGTAAATCTGCAATAGATAAATGCAACCAAGAAAATGCCAATGTAAAAAATGAACAGGCACTTAAAAGTACGTCATAAATCATTAAGATATAAATTGAAAAATAATGTTATTGCCTTAAATTTTGTAAAATCAGAAAATAATTTGGCTGATCAGCTTACAAAAGGTTTATCTAGAACAGTGGTTCTAGAGTCGTCGAGGGGGATGAGGCTTAGCCCATAAAGATAGATCACCATGGTGGGAACCCAACCTTAAAAGGTTCAATGGGTAGAAACCAACCGGAGTGTGACTAAGAGGAGCACTATTTCATGTTTTCCTCATCCCTATGGTGCTAGTGCTCATAAAAGCAAGCGGTAGGATGAGTTCGTTTGTATAACTCTTAATGAGTCCGAGACCCAAGAGGTAGGAGCTTCCTTGCTAGCTTTCTTATTAGGACTCACCTATATGTGCAGTCGTGAGGCCGCGATTATGGGAAATGGGCGATTCTCTAAAAAGCAAATTATAGATACCTGCGCATGGCCATAATAGCGCAACCCGCTTAGAACCCAGATCGGGCTATATTATGTTTGCTGTTGATTTAATCTGAGCCATGGACCGAGGTTCAAGGTTAAGACCACCTTGGCTCCACAGATATAATCAATTGTCACTAAGTGAAGGTTCAAACCGAAAGGTACCTACACCTATTACATAATATAAGATATCCAGCATGTTGTTTTGATTTTAAAATTATTTAAAAATTAAATTTTGTGGGGGATTGTGGAAAAAATTAATGGCACGCGGTTTATTGAACCGCGTGCCCGTTTGAATTGGAAACGCCCAACGGGCATTTTTGGTTTAAATGGGAACACACCATCGGGCGCCAACTGGCGTCTGCTGGCGCACGTTGCCCACGTTCGCGCGAAGAGCGCGGATGCGAACGCGGACGCGGACGTGTTCGCCGAAAAGACCATATTGCCCCTGTTATAAATCCCTATATAAACCCCCCTATTTCATCCTATTCAAAGAGGAAAAATTTGAGAAAAATAGTGGAAAATTTCTGAAAAAATTCTTCTTCCTCTTAACCACTTCCAATTTTTATTTTTACATTTTTATTAAGTTTATTTTGTTCTTTTCATTCCGCTCTTTGCTGGATCTGCAAGTTCGATCGGGTTCACTTTGACTTCTTCCGAGACGTGTCGAAGAAGAAGTTGTAGGATCGTCGTATCTCCGAGAAGGATTGCCGGAAGATCCGTACGTGGGGGCAAATACTTCTTTGGGACAGCGTCTACGCGCTTCGACCTGCCTTCAATCAGGCTACTTTCTTCTACTTTTATTTTTAATTTAATATTAGTAGATTTGTAGGATTTGAAATTCTATGATATAAATTTATTAAATGCATAGATTTATTTTGTGCTATATTAGATTTATTTTGCATTGAAATAAAATTATTTAGATGCCGAATAATATGCATGTATATTATTCCCTTTAAGATTTTTCATTAATTGAATTAATAGATTTATTTGTTTATTTATATGATATATTGCTAACAGTTGTACTTTGAGGACGAAATCATTACAGAACTGCACGTAGAGGCCGAATCACGTTCTTAGGACAGTATATATCACACGCCTCGATCCAGACTATCTCTTTTCAATCTTCTGATTTTATTATAGTAGATTGTTTCTTTATAATACTTCTACAAAATAAAGATATAGCAATTTTTATGCAAAATATTTCCAATAGTAATATTATGGATTGTTAGTTATTCTTTGGGTAGGTCATTAAAGCTACTACAGGAAGATATCCTCAAATGGAAATAAAACCTTTACCACTTCATTGCAGCTCACACTTATCGTCAAGCCAACAAGGCCGCTGATTTCATTGCAAAACTGACACTTCAAGAGAATTGTTCAAGATGATATTCGCTGCGACCTATATTTCATTTTGCAGGTTGATGCTCAAGGTGCAATCCATAGGAGAATCAGATGACAGGGCTCGGGATGGTTTTGTGCTTTCTCATACCTGGGCGGAACATCTATACTATGCTTCAGATAGAATGTTTCACAGCCGCTATGTTGCTCCGAAATGTTATAATCTGATCTGGGTTATAATAACTATCACCTGGGGTAAAGTAAGTGTTGTAACAAGATGCGTGTTGTATTCATATAAGCATACTGAATTGCTTTGGATTCTGGTGAGTAATTATATTAAGCGCGTATGCAGAATAGTAGTGGAGAATTAGAGCTCTGTTAGGAGCATTCACAACAGTTTTGGGTTGTAACATGTGTGAACTCTTATGTACGATGTATTATATTAATGAAAGCTTCAGCTCCTTCTGTTACCCAAAAAAAAAAAAAAAAAGCCCTACCGATTCCGGGGCAGTTCAACTTTGGGAACCAACAGCTTTTGAGCCTTCAATCATTACATGTAAACGATCTTAAGCTCTAAATAAGTGAGGCAATAGCACAAGACCATCATTTCCCTATCTCTGCTTCTAAAACCACACAAAAATCAAAAAAAAAGAGGAAAAATCCGAAGATGCCACCCATGCACCTTTGATGAAACCGAGGTCACTTTCTCGTGTACGGGAAATTCAAATATCAAAGACGCACCACCATCAATTCTCTTGTCCTCACAAGAACTATGCTTTCATATTTTTTTTCTGGCCACCCTTCTCCCATCTCTAGATTTAACGAAGAACTTTACCCACTGGCCGTGAACGTTCGCACTACATGCGGTCAGTATGAGAAATGAAAGCATGCAGCGTTTCTCCGGACATTTGATTACGATGGTAGACCCGTTTGTGAGGCCACATTTTTAAAGTCCAGTCGGGAATCTGTGTCCTTTTTTTCCAATTATGGATGGTTCGTACGGTGGGCCCAGGAGTCACCTACCCCATTTTGTGGCGAGCTTATCATCAAAAGCGACCGCACACGAACCGCATAAGATGGGAATCTATTTCCACATTAGGGGATTTTCTCCTATCGGCAATGATTACATGGTTGAATTCTATGTGATTGTTGATATGTTTTATTTAGAAAACAACTTTCATTACGTGCCATGATGATTTTCTCCTATCAAAAGAAACTAAAAACTAATGATGGTTTCGCGTGGCGAATGATGAAAAGGCCGCAAACCTTGCCAGAAACGGAATGGAATATTTTATAAGGGCAATCCATCCATTATTGTAATTGGAGCAGGATATTTCCATATTGGGGAACTACTAAATTGGCCATATCAGTAGAATCTCTCTCTTATACGTGGCATTACAGGACAATCCAGTCTTATCTGGTAGGTTAAACTTCTACTCCAGCACCGTTATTTATAATTTTTTTGTACATGCAAGGGGCCTAGTTGGATTTGTGAGAAAAGCTTACCTGTGTGATGCTTTACCTTTTTACATCTACTTTCTTTTTTGAAAGAAATCAATTCGCAGTAATTTCTTCTAATATATGTTGATTAGTTTGCTAATTTTTCAGATAATAGTGTCTAGAAGACACTTACCGCAACTAATTAAGTTACTCGGGTAACATAAAAGGGAAATGGTGATACAATTTTTGGAATAAAAAACTAAACATGGATTTTCTAATAAATAATCAAGAAAGGCGAGAGTTAATCGTGCACTCTTCTTTTGTCTATTTTTTTATAAAAATAAAATGTAATTATTATATTTTCATATTGAAATGGAGCCTTTTCCAAGTATAAGCATCTCCGAGAGAGGCACCAACTAGAAGGATCACCGTCTTGTTTGCTTTAGGCACAAAATTTGAAACACATCTTATTATGTTGTTCGAATAAAACTTAAGAGTCTTTTCTGTTTATGCTTTATATGATCACTGGTATCAAACTAGTCTACCAATTATTATTTTTTTAGCCTACTTCAATCGGCAGACTTGACACGAATGTTTGGACATTTGTGTGTATGAATCTGACTTTTCTTTTTTTAAAAAAAGAAAAAAAAATTGGCCTTTCCATCATTATTTTAAAGTCATGCGTATCTACTTTTATTAAAAAAATTAATTTTTTTCTTTTAGCAAAACGCCAACCAGCTTGCATAATTATTTTTAGACCGTAAATTTCCATCCCAATAATAACAACAATTTTCTTGCCGGGCGACAAAAGCGTTGACACAACAAACGGATTTATGCCCAAGCTTGGATTAATTGTGAATTGTCAACATCGGTGATTGCGGTCTCCATGAATTTTCTCAGTACAATCTTATTTATTTTGGACTCGGCAATCACATAAAAGATTGATGAAGTACTAATCTGTAACAAGTATTTTCACAAAAATAAGTAAGAGAAACATCAACATGAACTCGTTCACCAAATCTTTTTAAGATTGCAGAGCTAAATGTGTCCCCACAACCGTGCTTCTTATCATCTAAAAGCTTGAACAGCTCCCTTCATTGGCTGGCTCAAACTGGAGCTTTTTAGTCACGGGTGGCACAAATCAGTTGCTCGGTACGACTCTGCTATCATTTCAAGGCAAGAGGAAATGCTGGCTTTCACCATACGTACAGCGGACAGCTGTGATGCATGCCTTGCGTCCTATTCGCGTTCCGTGCCTTTTCCGTGATCCTTTTGGTGTCCAAGCCGTCCCAGCTTTCCATCTCATGGGCCCCATTGATGATGTCTTGTATGGAGTCCAAGGGAGTAACCAGAGCTCTTACATTAAAAGGTGAAAAGTAGAAGCAACCGATCTATGGAAATGGCAACGAGTGGGATGCCAAGAGCCAAAAATGATAAAATTATAATTTTTTTACATATAAATTATTTTTTTTAATATGATTGAGAACAGATTTTATTATTGCTGTACCCATTTCGGATCCATTACGAGTTAGAAAAAATCCATCCTATTAAGATCAGATTAGGCCGTATACCTAATAGGGCAGAGTACGCCGCTCCAACCAATCTATTGTAGAATGCGCTCATTAATTGATCTCCGACTAGCAGAACTTCTAGAGATGTGCACATGCTATTGTTGATAGTCGGTCTATCAAACGAAGCATGTCAAAGTATCCAAGCACGTTGCTACCAAACAAAAAAAGGTTCTCTAGATCCAGATTTGCCATTCCAATTTTGGTTTGTGATGGCAACTTGGTGTGTTCTTCAGTGACTTTCTCGACAGCTGTTTTGTTAGAGCTTTTGTCCGTTATCCTCAATTTGAGCATAACCACAAATTTTGTGTAGGTAGAATTGTAGGCGAGAATATATGAACTTAGATCAGCAGTAGCTCAATCATGGCCCCGACTCTTTCAACAAAAGGACCCCAATTTCATGTACAGATGTTATACAGAAGATTTGACAGATTACTAGACTAGATTCTTTTTGTATATTGTTGTTTGTCCACATTAAGTATAGATTGTAATTAACCTAAGGTTTCTTTTTATTATTGTTGCTGCTGCTGTCTGGTTGAGATTATTGGTCGTTAAAACGTCTTTCAGAAAAATGTACGGTTTATTAAAAATGCATGATTGCAATAATATCATTAAGAAAATAACATATGATATATTTATGGTAATTTCTTATGAATTGTTCAGATTTAACATGTGGCACGTGCCCACTTAAATAGAGGAAGACCCACATTAGATTAGACAACACGGTGGCTCATGCACCTTTGTATTCGGTGAACAAGATTGCACCTGCAATCCAACTGTGTAGGGGCTCATAAAGGTATATGGACCAAGTGTTTCAAGGTCCAGTATATGGACCAAACTTTATCCCAAAACATGGTTTCATGGATGAGGTTAAGTTACGTTGATGAGCTCATAAAGCTGCATTTTAAATCAAAACTAATAGGTTTAATTCAAAGATACAACGAAAATAGTATACATGAGTGTTTGAAGTAGAGGTGAGTGCCATGGTTGCTTACGTGTTATATGTTTATATAAACTTCATATATATAGACATTTTATCTTTTGGTGTTTTTTTTGTTCGGATCAATTATTGGAGGACTGTCAGTTGTTTCATCAAGATAGTGATAAAATTAACCATGACTTACATTTAAAGGAGCACCACCCGAAGCTCAAACATGGGACCTACTCCCCAAAATGATTGCAGGCTATTTAGAGGACTGATAGACGTACGTGCATGCCCTGTGTTACATAAGGACAATACTGGCAAATGATTTGGAAATAATAAATAATTTAATGATTTATATGTAAACATCTATATCAATGGATCTTCACGCATGAAATCATTATTGGCTATTATAATAGCTATAATGATCATTATTTGCCTTAAAAGTAATGTTGTATATTAAAAAAATAATTGTTGTAGTACCTATTACGACGGTACTATAGTAGAAGATAACATGCAATAATAATTAGCTTTCCAATCACTTTTATTGGAGAGATATTACTTTTGACCCTACAATATATTTAGTAAAAAGTTAATTTCAAAATCTAGAAAAAGATACTAGTAAATTAACAAATAATTATTATATTATAGTAGCTAGTATATTTTTCTCTAATTGTTATATATGTGACTTTGCAATGAGGTGCTAGTGTCATTATAAATAAGTTGCTTGTTGCCCATCTTGCAAGCAGACTAACATTATTGGTTACCGTTGGGGGAAAAAATGGATCACCCGGAGCACATGGTCAAGGCACCGAATCCGGTGGCGAGCATAACGACGGCAAGCATGCTCTCGACAGTCATGACCTCAGTGCGCCCGACTTCAGCGCGCCCGACCTCGGCAGGCTTGTCCTCGAAAGGCGTGACCTCGGTAGGCACGGTCTCGGCTGAGTTAAGCTTGATTGACCTCAAGGCCGAAAATACTCAGTCAAAGGGAGAAATCGACCCTCACTCCACCGAAAATCAAGTCCTCCATATCCGGGATCAAATCCTGAAATCTCTGCCTTAATGGCTGTCAACATTTGAATTCACGCAATTTCAACCGATTCGCCAGCTAGCCCGAAATCTCGGGCCATTTACGGTAACTCATTTATTCGCACAATCACACCCGATTGCAGGTAATCGCTACACCTCCTCCTATAAGAAGAGGGGGCAAGCTCTAGGGGGAGGATCTTCTCCCCAGAGCCGAAAATATCTCTCCATTATCTCCATTAAATTCCTCCAAATCCCTCTCTAACTTAAGCATCGGAGAGCTTTCGCCGGAACCCCCAGCCAAAGACTTCTTGCAGGTCCGCCGGAGACAGCCGCCCGCCAATGCATTACAACCGGAGCTCCTTCTTCTCGAGCTGCGGTCACCCTCGGGTCCAATTTACAGCAACAGTTGGTGCTAGAAGAAGGGTCTGAGTTGTGATCATGAGACTAAGGAGCAGAGGAGCTCCAATGCCTCTAGGCATCATGTACCAAGCCCTGGCCGCTCAATCCAGAATCCACCACCAATGCCTCCGGCAGATCAAACTCCGTGGATCCACCCAGAACAGTTTGACATACTGGTGCAACAAGTTCAAGCGCTCACTGCGGCCGTTCAAGGCCTGTAGCAAGTAAGAGACCAGCATGTACTCCCTCCCCATGGGTGTAAGTCCTCAAGATGGCGCTCGCGATGTCGCTCTCCTGCAGAGCATCGCCATCACTGAAGCTCCCACCGAGCTCGGTCCCCAAGCTGGGAGAGCTTGTTGCGCAGCCATTACCCTGATAGCTCGTGCCGAAGTCTGACTCCTCGAGCACGAGAGCAACCATCTGAGGCGGGGCCTTCCCCATGTCGAGTTGCAACGAGAGCCCCGCCCAAGCTCAGCAGAAAAATCGAGGACTCGGAATGGCAGATACAGACGCTCCATGATCAAGCTAAAAGGAGGGGGTTCGAGGAACGAGACCCAGAGCCCCCTTTATGAAGATCTAAAGAGTATTGAAACCCCTCATGGCCACATTGTAGTTACTTCCTTACCCTTGCAAAGTCTGACATAAAAAAGTTTGTGGATAATAAAAGCACTACGAACGTCTTGTTCCATGATGCCTTCCAATGGTTATAGAACAACTTGAAAAGATGAGCACCCCTCTGGCCTGCTTCACAGAAGCTCCTGTACCAGCAGAAGGGTTATCAGCCTGCTGATCACGGATGCACACGCGCCCCAAGAAAGTACTGTGAAGCTAAACTTTTTCGTGGTCCAGGTCGGCTCGGCCTACAATACTATTCTTGGCCGACCAAGCACCCTCCAAGCTGTGATTCCTATCTACCACCCGCTTGTGCGGTTCTCCGCAGGCCGAGCTTAACACGGAGAAGAAGATGCTCCCAATATAGCTCATATATCCTACATGTCGACGACTCCTTGGCCTCGGGAGGCAGCAGCGCAGCCTAGAGCTCAACGCCTGCCGCCTAACAGTCTCCAATGACTCTTAGCCGGTGCTGAGCCAAGTTCTGAGGGACTTTGAAGCTCAGGATCCATCAAAATATCTCCAAAAGGTACGGGACGCTACTTTGGCTTTAAATAATTTCAATATTTTACCTATTTTTAGGTCGGAGAATGCAAAAGATGACCTACGGGTATCTCCATCTCCAACGTCGCCCCGATCTGAGTGGGGATGCACGATCGCCAACGGACGAGGCCCGTCGCCTGCGGGCATCTCCATCTCCAACGTCGTCCCGCTTCGAGTGGGGGCGCACGATGGCCAACGGACGAGGTCCGTCTCCTGTATGTACCTCCAATAATGCCCTGACCAAGTTTGGGATGACCCGCTGAGTTGACCACGAGCTAAGGCTCCTTCGACCTCGGAAACTACTCGACGATGCCTCGACCAAACTCGGGATGCCCCGACCAAGTTCGGGATGCCTCGACCAAGATCGGGATGCTCCAACCAAGTTCGGGATGAACCGCTGAGTCGACCGCGAACTAAGGCTCCCTCGACCTCGGAAACTACTCGACAATGCCTCGACCAAGCTCGGGATGCCACGACCAAGTTCAGGATGCCCCGACTGAGCTCGGGACGCCCCGCTGTGTCGACCGCGAGCCAAGTCTCTCTCAACCTCGAGTCCTATCTAATGACGTCCAGACCGAGCTTGGGACGCCCTGCTGTGTCGACCGTGAGCCAAGTCTTCCTCAACCTCGAGTACAACCTAATGACGTTCCGACCGAGCTCGGGACGTCCCGCCGTGTCGACCGCGAGCCAAGTCTTCCTCAACCTCGGGTACAACCTAATGACATCCTGACAGAGCTTGGGATGCCCCGCCGTGTTAACAGCGAGCCAAGTCTCCTTTGACCTCGAGTACAACCTAATGACGTTCCGATCGAGCTCGGGACACTCCGCTGTGTCGACTGCGAGCCAAGTCTCCCTCGACCTTGAGTACCACTGAACAGAAATCCAACTATTGTTCGGAATGCCTAAGGAAGAAACTGCAGGTCAAAGGGCACCCAAGTTCCGACGGCCGAATAGCAGCCCGGCCTCGACCTGCACTACGACTAGGTTCGAGCCTAAAGACTTAGTAAAATTCTTCAAGAAATGCTAGAATTGCATTCAAAAGTGGACAACGCGCGAAGTCCTGCCGAAACAATCGAAGAAAAAGGATTCAACGTGAACACAAGAGACAAGTTCAAAGATACACAAGAGGATTGAAGAAAATAAGTTCTTTAATGATGAAGAGCCCTGAGGCCAAATACAAAGACGCTGATTCTGAAGTCGGCCCGCCTAGCCGAACAATGGATCTAGTGACCGACCTCCTTTACAAACAACAACAAAGACAAAAGAGAAAGCAGCAAAACTTCAGGTTGCTCCTGAAGTCGAGGCCTCAGAGCCGACCTCATCGCCTGCTGGAGGAGCTTCGGGAGCCGCTTCAGAGGCACACTCTGGTGCCACCTTGGGGGGAATCTCGCGGGGGAAATCTCGCGGGTAGCCTTAGGAGCTGCCTCTATCTCGACCTCAGGAGCCGCCTTGGTCTCGGCCTCGACAATTGCAGGGGCAGGACTCTCAAGAGTGCTATCATCCTCCTCAGCCTCATCCACGGCGGCCCCAAAAAGACGAGGCCGAAGATTGCTAAAGTCAAGCTTGGGGCAGAGCCTCCGCACTTGGGCCTGAAAGTCCTCGAAGCCGCAGATGAGCCCGTCAACCGCCTCTTCCTCGAGCTCCTCTCGGTACTCGGCCGACTCGTAGAAGATTTACACCGCGTTCCGAGCGTCCTCAACCACCTTCTTCTCTCGAGCCTTGAGCTGCTCGATTTTCAGGCGGAGGACCCCCACATCGTATTTTTGCCCAGCGAGCTCAGACTAGGCGTCGGCCAGGCGCGCCTCGGCAACACGGAGAGTCGGCCAGGTGAGGGCATGTGAGGCTTCCTCCTCCTCAAGGCGCTCGTTCTTGAGTTTAAGCTCGGACTCGAGGGCCTCCGCTCTCATGGTGGATTCCTTCCACCTGACCTCGGCCCCAGCAAGCTTCTTCTCCGCGACCTCCCATCCTCTCTGGCTCCTCCAGAACGGACCCTGATAGTTAGCCACCATGGAGACTAGCACGTCAATTTCATGGAGGTGCTGAAACGAAAAGGAGAAGAGGTTAGCCAAAATTGAAAATTTGGAAGGATACGAAAGTGCAAGTATGAGAAAAACCTACTCGGACGGCTAAACAGTAGGCCTGATCAACAAACTTGCTGACCCCACTGACTTTAATCTCGGCTCGGTCACTTGGAAGCAGTGCGTAGCGGATGACCTCACGAGTGACTTCGGCGTTATGAAGGGCCGAGTCGTCTTCGCAGATCGACCACTCGGGGCAGTAGGGCCTCCTCTTAGGGCGATCTTCAACCCTTGAAGAGCTCGGAAGGTCGGATCTCGAGGAGCTCGGCCAAGGAGCATGGGAAGAGCTCGGGACCCCAAGGCCGCTACCCGACTCGGGTCCCGAGCACCGCAGACAAATAACCCTACGGACTTCAGAAGAGCACGCGGATGGGCCAGCACAGGCCGATGGTTCCTCTACGACCTCGGAGGGGATTGCGCGCTCGACAGGAGTTGCACGCTCGGTAGGGGGAGCCTCTTCCAATCTAGGCTCCCCTACCTTCTTCCGGCTGTTCTTCCGAACGAGCTGGGGGGCCTCGGCCTCAAGATCCTCAACCTCCACTGGAGCAGAGGTCGAGGCCAGCCTAAGCCTCTTCTTGGGCATGGGCCGAGCTCCGCCTACCTCGGCTGCCCTTTTATTATACCTGGCGAGAAGAGCCTCATTGCTGGACACCATCCTTGTGATCTCTGAAAAAGGAAAAAAAATTTCAAGTCTCAGACTAGCTCCAAAAAGAGAAAAAAGTACAGAAAAGTGGAAGAAAAACGAAGGACGATGAAATGAAGGGAGGAGCAGTACAACCGTCCTTACCCTCAGAGCATGCCGAGCTCAGGCTGATGCTCACCAAAGTCTCCTCGCTCAGAAGGTCGTTCCGAAGGATGTCCCCCTCCAAACCGTAAAGAGCATCAAGAATTTTCTGCTCATTCATGGTGAGTTCGGGGGTCTTGTTATTGGCCTTGAGACGTAGCAGGTCCCACGATGGATCGAACCCCCACGGGCGCTCGGAGGAAAGAAAGAAAAATTTCTTCTTCCACCTATGAATGGAGGAAGGAGCACCTCGGAAGAATGGCCGACCTCCCCGAAGGGCAAAGTACAACCATCCTCCATCCGCGGGGTTCGATTTCAGCATGAAACACCCGCGAAAGACATTCACCGAGGTCGGTATTCCATGAGCCAGATATAAAGACAAGAAGCCGATAATCATCCTCCACAAGTTTGGAGCGAGCTGTGCTGGAACGAGGCGATACATCGTTAGCAGCTCGTTCACAAACTCGTGCAGGGGGCATCTCAGACCGGCGCGAAGTGTCTCCTAGTACACTCCAATCCGACCTGGGGTGGGTCTCGTGACCCGATCCTCTAGCCCCGCGAGCTCGAGAGTGAACCCACGTGGAAAGGAGAACTGGGTCCGAATCATGCCCAGTTCTTCCTCAGTCAGGATCCAACTCCGTCCGGGCCGTGGCCTACCTCCGACTCGACCTCCTTCCTACCAGAAGGAGCCTCAGCAGAAGATGAGGCGCCGCCCGACATTTGTCCCGCTCGCAAATTCAACCAAAAGAGAGAGAGAGAGAGAGAGAGAGGAAGGAAGATGAAGAAGAAAAAGCAAGCCCCCAAGCAGGCGTGAGTGGGAGACCTACTGTGGTCCTTGCCGAAAGCACCGACGGCTAGAAGTGGGAAGCTAAGAAGAACCTCCAAAAAATACCCAGAGGCACCTTTGGGGGAGATTGGACCATAGTCGGAGGAAAGCAAAATGAAAAAAGAAAAAAGCAAAGGCAATGACTATGGCGGCCAAATGAAGGTCCTTAGGGCTAGACTGGGGTTTATATAGACCCTCCTAATGGATCGGATCGACAGAAGCACGCCGCATCTCCCATCCAGATCATGCCATGTGTCAGCCTCGGAGATTGGCCCAGCGTATCAACCTGGATCGCCGCTTTAAAGGCGGAATCGGAGCAGCCATTTCTTCGATTACTGGAGTCCCATTATGAAGCCACAGTACAAATCACCTCGAAAGACAGAAAGCCGCCTCGTGCCTTTATTAAAAACATCCAGAAGCGCCTTTTTCCCTCCTTTCGAAATGACAAAATGATTGGAAGCCGCCTAAATCTCATCAGCACGATAGAATTAGCTACTTTCTTTGTCTGAGCTTGAAAACAGCTCGAACTCGGCAGTTGGAGGGTAGTGTTGGGGGAAAAAGTAGATCACCCGGAGCACATGGTCAAGGCACCAAAACCCGGTAGCGAGCGTAACGACGGCAAGCATGCTCTTGCAGTCGTGACCTCAGCACACCCGACCTCAGTGCACCCGACCTCGGCATGAACGATCCCAGCGCTCATGACCTCAGCACGCCCGACCTTGGTAGGCCTGTCCTCGGAAG